>NW_020174037.1:2731312-2811669 GCF_003031525.2 Neophocaena asiaeorientalis asiaeorientalis | reverse complement strand
ATATATATTTTTTTTTTTTTTCTAGTTAAACAAAAAACATTCATGTCCTTATTTCTCTGATCCTAAAAAGGTCTTGGGGTCTTACAAGTATGACTGAACTGTGAGTGATTTATCCTTGCTACCTGTTATGCTTAGGTCATATATTTCTGGCATCTTAACAAAAAGTTGAACCTATAAAAATATCCATTATCATACTATGTTTTGATTATACCATGCTTTGATTCCAGATCAACATAATTATTTTATGTTCCCTCCTGTACTGGGAACAGTATAAATCATAAGCGGTCACAGCCAGAAGTGCCTTATGCTCAGACCCATCAGAGGAGCCTAGAAGCTTGGAGGTTTGCTACATTTATTCGGACTAAACGAGCAACTCAGGTATTAAAGATTTAATAGATAGGTCCAGAAACAAATCATAGAAACAACAAAAAACAAAAACCTGAAGACGGGACCCATGTCCTGGGGAGCTTAGTTACATCCTCTGAAGTTTAGATGCTTCACGTTTCTGGGCATTTTCTGCTGGAAGGACCAACTCCTAGGTTCTCCCAGCATCTGCTGGGCTCTAAGTGCCTTATCTAGGGGACAATTTCATGTTCAAGGATCTTATGAGTGCTCTACAGGTATGCTCCCACCTACCTGGGAGGCAGGCAGAAGCGGGCTCTGTCCCCGAGGCAGAGCATTGAAGGCACCAAGAGGTGCGTGGGAAGGTTCAAGGCCACTCAGGGAATGAGTCATCACAGAGGCAGGAACAGAAGCCAGATCTTTGGACCCCGGTCCACGCTCTATCAGAGAACGTCATGCTAATGAAAGCTGAAGGGACACGGGCTGGAGAGAGCGCTACACTTCTACACGAGGGCTTGAGCGGGATCTGTCATTCGTAAAGATGATCTTTCCTCCTTTGACTTGTGTCTGGGTGACCATTTAAAAACCAGCAGAAAGGTAGAAACCCAGTTCGTTACAACTGCCTCTCCTCCCATGCCCGGAAGTGTGACACAGAGGGGTCTATGTATTGTCAGGAGAAACCGCCACCTCGCACGATGGGCGAAGGCCTTCATGGGACTTACATGCCGTGTCTCAGCACGTGCCTTTCCCACTCAGAGCCCTGGGAAAACGCCCGTCCGCAAAATTCACATGGAAAACGCTTCTCAGTGTTGATAGCAGCCCCACGGTCAGAAAATCTCATCAGATCTGTGAGGAGAAAGCAGAAGTGTTACCTGTGTGCCAGGGAGCGGGCAGAAGAGAAGTCAACATCCATTAGGAAGCTTCCTCTCCTACCTTCCGTCCCAAAGCCATTCAGTGCAACCAATTTCCAGATTCCTTACTCTTTCTCCTACTGGCTTTTCACCAAAGGATATTTCTTGAAACTCTCGCAAGAACTGTTCCTGTGGTTCCCGAGCCCCAGGTGTCCTCACTTCTCCTCACCTCCCAGTTGCTTCCATCACAAATAACCTGGGTCTGTCTTGCCTGAAGAACCCCTTCTGTTCATTCCAATGGCATCTGAGCATTTTTTTTTCCCTATCAAATCTCTCCCTTCTGTGATGCTCTGTATCAGTGCCTCAAGTTTAGCATGTATTCATTTTCTATTTGACACAAGTTTATCTCCGCTCACTAAAAAAGCACCAGATCAGGAAAAGCGTGGTAAGACCTCAAGGCTTCGACACATTCCAAGGAAGGCTGAGGACTCACGACTGGTGGTCATCTGCCATGGATATCAGAATCAACACCTCCCAGGATGACTGCGAACACTGAATGAGATCTGTAAGCAAAGAACCTAGCAGGAGTGAGTCCCGGGCATCAGGGAGTCTGGAATGTGAAAGCGTGTCCTCAGCTAGTAAGGGCTCCTGGCCAGCTGCCCAGCATCTATGCCTCAATCGGTATGTATATATATATATTTTTTTTTGGGGGGGGGGCGGGGGATGGGCTGTGTTGGGTCTTGGTTGCCGCATGCAGGCTTTCTCTAGTTGTGGCGAGCAGGGGCTACTCTTCGTTGCAGTGCGCGGGCTTCTCATTGCGGTCGCTTCTCTTGTTGCGGAGCACGGGCTTCAGTAGTTGTGGCTCGTGGGCTCTAGAGGACAGTCTCAGTAGTTGTGGTGCACGGGCTTAGTTGCTCTGCGGCATGTGGGATCTTCCCAGACCAGGGCTCGAACCCGTGTCCCCTGCGTTGGCAGGCGGATTCTTAACCGCTGAGCCACCAGAGAAGTCCAATTGGTGTATTCTTGAACATGGGGATATGCACACATTTCTGGATAGCTCTGTTGGTAACATCAAATGTTGACTGTCGTTTTATTTCCTCCACGGCCCTGGGCACACGTGAGTGGTCTGATAAACGTGGACTGGCTGGCTAATTGTTTAGAGACCACGCCTCCTGGCAAACTCAAAGATGAGAGCTTATATGGCCTTTGTGTTATCCTGAGTCCCAAGCCCACACGTCTTTGATTATACCACAGAGGGCCAGATCTTTACGTGCATAATAAACAGCAGGACCGAGACGGCCCTGCAGCCACGCGGCAGAGTGAGGGCAGCACACGGGGAAATGATCATCTCTGCGTATCTGATCGCTGTGTGTCTGTACCTACAAGATGCTACAGGAGGATGTCTCCTGGTTGAAACACTCCGTCTGATAAAAATCCTCAGGAGGACGTTAACAGGCCAGGTGTCTCTACGCTGCCTTCACCTTCAGCACAAAAAGCTCTGTGAATGGGGCCAGTTTTAACAAAAGACGAAACATTTTCTCACAAATTAAGAAGATCACCACACAAGCCATTAAAAATAATTGCACAGACTACCTTCCTTGATTCTTTTCATTGGAAATGAGACAGCACCATCTGCCCTGCGCATTAATTCCTTAGCAGGGATTATCTTGGGCAAGAAATCAGCAGAATGCCTTCCTAACTCCTCCCAGCTGCATAATGAGAGGGGGTGGGGAGGGTCCTGCTTGGGTTCATGTTGATTTCTTCACGCCTGGTTTCTTCTCTTTCAGATTCCCTCTGAGCTGCCTTCTGAGGCAGGACCTGCAATGTGGCCACAGTCAGTCCCCTCCCTGGTTCTCGTGCTGGGAAAGGACGCTGGGAACAGGGTGGCTCCAAGGACGTGAGCCCCCCGAACTGAGCGCCCGATGAGCACCTACACTGCCGACGCGGGGCCTGCCCCTGGCACACGTACTCGCTTACCCTTAGGAAACATGCAACCAGCCACCTATTCTTTCCAAGGGCTCATGCTGTTTCATCCTCAAAGGAGGAGGCCAGTCATTACCTGTCACACATCAAATGGCTCTCCATTAGCCCCGAGAGCTGTGCTAAAGCCACCTCCCGCTCTCTACTCCTGGAAGACAGGACGTCTGGCAAAAACGCCCCGAGGCTATTGTGTGCCGGGTTCTTCTGGTTGGCAAGAATACACCTGATGGTGGAAAATTGATTCAAAGGCAATGAAACAAAGGAGGCTGTTCTTTCAAGGATCCGGCGAGGGGTACGGGAAGGTTTTGGCGAGTAATTCCCATTAACGTTACTAGAAGTGACTCATGTAATTCCCCCACCCGCTGAGAGAGGAATACAGGCTTCTCCACCCCAAGATTTTTTCCCCCATGCTGTTAAGGCTCATGAATGTGGATGCTAAACTTTCCAGGGACAGGCGATCAGACACCATGAAGTTCTTTCCAGGCAAACAGAGCTGGTCTGATGCCACAGTGCCCGTGCGAGGGGGCGGCCAGGCTGGGCGAGGGAGCGTGCCTGGTGCTCTCACAGCTAACTGCCATTTAGTTTAGAGGCGTCACAGGGGAGGGGCGGACTAAAGGAGGTTCTTGCCTCTGCAATACTTATAACCTGTAAAATCATGTGTGCTCGGCTCTAGAGATTAAAACGTCATGGTACCCAATGAGGACTAATTCATTTCCTGGAGGGGAACGGTAGGGCACAGAGCACCATGAAGAAAAGGAGCCTGTGTACCCTCTGTCACAAGCATCCTCTTCCAGAGAACTCTGGAAACAGTGCACAGACGTTAAAGAATTCCTCACTAAGAACATATTTGTGAAATGCTAAAAAAAAACAAATAAAGGGAAAGAAAATTTAAAAACCATGCTTCTCAGATCACAGCCATTTTCCTTGTAAGAAACAGATTACTGCAGCCCCTCCTAATAAAAGTTGTAACATGACAAGGGCAATCAGTCTAGATGGTGTGCGTGTTCTATTTATCCATTTACCGCGGGCACGGGGGTTCAGGAGCCAAACTGGATCCCCACTCAGCAAACCTGTGGTCTCCTACTACGGCAGAGGTAAAAGATGGTGGGCAAGGGGATGGGGCTGGAAGTCAGGGCAAGTCAGGAAGAAGAACAGGGAGAACCGCAGAGGGAACGGCCACCAAGTCGGCTTTCTTAGGCTTGCAGGCTGACCAAGGAAGAAAAGCCAAGAAATTCCGCAAAAGCGCCCCTTAGAGTGAGGCCTAAGGGCCGCTGGACTGACGGAATTCAGGGGCAGGTTCCCTTCAGTGAGGATCACCCCGCTGTCCAAAGGGTAGGGGAGATGGTGTATAGTGTAAAAGACGTTTTGCCTCTGGAGCCAGAAGACTTAGACTCAACCTCCAGTGGTTTTTTTTTTTAAACTTTGAACAAGCTCTTAAGTATCCTGGGCCTTTGTTTCCCCATTTGTAAAAATGGCAATAACACCATCTACGTCGCAGGGTTTTATCATTATTATTAGCTGGTTACTATGTTCTAGGAACTAGACTAACATTTGTGTGCTCTCTCATTTAAGATTTACGCAACCCTAGGATGACGAATGCATAAAGAGAGAAAATAATTTACCCAAAGTCACATAACCAACAAGTAGCGCGACTGGGAGCCAAATCCAGGCAGACCAACTACAGAGCCTCTAACATTGTGTAACGTTAAGGATAAAAAGTATAAAACCCACGAGCACCGGGCCTGGCACATCCGGCTGCTCAGTAATGGCAACTAATACCATTCTTCTCATCACTGGGATGATGTCTATCACATTTATTTCTCAGGTCTAGGTTATCCATGGGCTTTTGATAAATCTGCAATAACTAAAGTAAGATATCCCAACCTATATCCTTTACGTAGAGTCTTGGGTTTTCCATAAGATTCTATGTTGAGCAATATAGAATACCAACTCTAGATCATGTAAACGTATGTCTACAACTAAATATACTTTGAAAAACTTCACTTTGAAAATAATGATAGACTCACAGAAACTCATACAAAAATACCACAAAACCCTTCCCCGTAAACACAGCCAAATAAAAGCCCCTGGTCTCTCTCGCTCTCTTTACAAAGCAAAAGCAGTAGCAAGGCGGGTGAGAGGAGGACCGTGCAGGACGACACATGGAGAGAGCTCAAGCCCCCTGCAGCTCCCCCCAGCCCAGCAGAAGCAATTTGAAATAAGCGTTCAATCGGAAGCTCGTTTACATTCCTCAGTAGCTTTTACAGGACCATCCATCTTGCTGTCTGTCTGTCCTTATTCTGCAGATTCCCAAGACACCAGTTTTCCTGAATAAAAAACCAATCATCGCCACGTATTTTTTACCGCATGTATTTCCTGGGAGTTTCTAGAGCTGGTACTAGTTTACAGGACACAGCCCCTGGTGTGTTTCTTAAGTCAGTCCATTCCTTCTGTTGCCCCTACAACAACCTTCTGCCTCCCCTTGTATCTCAGCACGGCCGGGCTGGGTGCCAGCTGGGGCTCAGGGGGCAGGGGAGGGACCTACCTCTGCCGTCAGCCTTGCTGTTCATTTCTTCTTCCTTGTCCTCCTCGTCACTGCTGGAGCTCTCCATCTTCTCCTTCATCTGTTCCAGCTGATCCAAGTTAACTCGTCCAACCAGCTCAAAGTTACGGCTTACCTGAAACAGACCCAAACAGACAGTGGAATCACAAACCGCAACTGAATGCGGTTCTCCCCGGAGGACAGAACTTCCCGCCGTCATTTTCCCGTGGGTGTGCTTTTAGAGCCAGGACCAAATAACCCCAGTGCCTAAGAGGTCCTTTCTTCATGCTGACTCTCTCAGAGGTGTACCTGCCATTTACTTCCACATTCATTTTCACCGGAAGTGTCAACACCGGACCTTCCTTACCAAATTCAGTAAGAAACGTGAGCTACCGTCAGCAGAAAATCAAAAGCATCGTGAAGCCCGGGGTGTAGAACAGGTGTCCAATAAACATTTTTGGAGTTGAATTCAAGGATGTACCTTCTGTAAACTACCCAAATTGTGGTTTCCTTCCCCTTTCTGGGAATGTGGCCTTTTCTGATTTTGGCTTTTGGAAACATGTATAAGAAGTGTCATACACGCATGTTTACGAAGTTATGTTTCTGGAGGTGAAGTGACTCTGTAAGTAACCTGAAGACTAGCAGAGTCACAACATTTCCACCATGAGCCTATCAAGCTGGAGGGCTATGGGCTGTCCTAGCTTTGACCAAACGACAGCTATTCGATTCCTAACTCCGGTTTAGATGTAAGACAATAATATTGGTACTGTTTAGTGTTACTACTGTTTCTGAAGCTGACCACAACCTATTCATCACAGCTGGGGATTATCTGAGAAAAATCTAGATGACAAATCCCTAAAAACCCTTTTAAAGTGTTAACTATGGCTGATTTTTGTTTACATAAAACGTGGTTAGGATAATGTGGGAATCCAAACTGTCTTCAAAATATCATCCAAGAGAAATAAAAATCCACCCTGAGAAAACTCTGTAAGGATATTCTGTTTGGGGTTCTCATGTCAATGGTAGTACAAAATGCAACCTCTTCAATTAATCTATTTTCAGAACTTCTTCAGTTGCCCGTGTAGAATTACCAGCAACGACAGCACAGGAGTCTAGCCAACAAAATGACTCAAACCAATACAGTGATGGGTTCCGTGCTTCCCCTGTGGGGACCACGGAAGGGGCCCATGGAGATAAATAAGACCCGGTCCTGGCCTCCAGAGGCGCAGAGTTTAGTTGAGGAGGGAAGACAGACTTCATTAATGAGACTCCAAGGCAGATTTCCATAGCTGCTACAGGAGAGAGAGAGAGTAATGAGGGCGCAGGAGAGGACAGGGAGAATTTACAAGACAGTTCCAAAATATTCCCTGGGACCAGCCTGGAACAAAGATGTGCTGAGCACCACCAATTCCATATGCCTGGCAGATGGAAACATCATCATCAACTGTGACAAATGCGAGAGAAAGAGCCTCAGAGCATCAGGGCCAACAGACAGTGCTGTGAAAAAGCTTAACACCGCCCCCATCACATCATGTTGGGGGTCGGCCGCGTTGAAAAGGAGCAAGAACCCTCCGGATGAAAGCTCTCTTAAAGCAAGAGAAACAATCCACTGAATGAAATCCATGAAATCAGTTGACTTGGAAAACAACTCAGCATGAGGGTGGAAAAGACCTCTTCGTCACTCTCAGCAGTAAACCCTCAGAGAAGGCAAATTCCTGTTCTGCTCGTGAAAAAAAGTTTTAAAAATGAATAGCCTAAGGCGAAGAGGAGGAAGTCAAGTTAGAATCTTTCTTTCTTTCTGAGTTCACGGTATCAGCCGGCAAAGGACTTTTGAACAAAGTACCTTCCCAATTAGGGCTTTCTCTATGTACTATCCTCACTCCTACTGACCTATACAGGTTTTTAAAAATTTGTAACACAGACCTGAGCGCAAGTTTCGGGTTCACCGTGAACCATGAGACTCCGGGCAAATTACTGAACATAAATGTCCTCAGTGTCCTTGTTTGTAAAAGGGGGCCAGCATAGTATACGAAACACAATAAATAGTTCACCAAATTGTGGTTTCCTTCCCCTTTCTGGGAATGTGGCCTTTTCCGATTTTGGCTTTTGGAAACACATATAAGTATCGTAAGTGCATATTTATGAAGTTATGTTTCACCACAAAGTCGACATTTTAATCAAATAGCATTTATGACAAATATGTGAATAAAAGTTTTCTGGGTTGCCAGTTTTTTTCAGGAAAAGGAGGCAAGATTCCAACTGGCCTAATTTCAAAATATGCAAAGAAACAATACTTTGAAATGATCAGTACTTTTTTAAAAGGCAGCCTTTTCCAATAGCTTTCTCCCTGCTTCAGCCAGGGCAACTATAAGCATGTAGAAGGGGCAGGAGAGGTGGGCATTGCCAGCAAACAAAAAAAAATGAAACCAAGAAAGGCCAAAAAACAATCCTCAAACATCTTGTGTCCAGCAGTTTGCATTCATTCATTCATTCATTCAGGACTCCCAGGGGCCCTGCTGTATGCCAGGCCCTGTGCCTATCAAGGAACTCACAGTGACAGAAGGAGATCTGTCACCAAACCAAATGTTATTTCTTCTTTTCCTCCTTCCTGTTTCTTTTCCTTTTACAGGAAAACTGTTAGCATTTTGGATTCTGCACAATTTTATGAGTACATGACATTTTCATGGTATAACGTTCACCCGGGGCTCACCGAGGATTTATTTGTCCTGAAGATTTCTAAAATCTTTGTTTAAAAATAAAAATGAAAAATTTTGCTATGTAATTAGAGGGTTTTAAATTAAAAACTCTTTATAGGGTTGAGTTCTTACTATACTTTAAATCTCCAAACCAGCAATCCAGGGTTAATCTTCATACAAAAGGAAGACTCCTTGCTGCACTTCTGAGCCACCGTCTCTTTCCTGTATTA
Organism: Neophocaena asiaeorientalis asiaeorientalis; assembly: GCF_003031525.2. Lineage (NCBI taxonomy): Eukaryota > Metazoa > Chordata > Mammalia > Artiodactyla > Phocoenidae > Neophocaena > Neophocaena asiaeorientalis. The sequence continues at coordinate 2,803,028 of NW_020174037.1, read as the reverse complement.
TTGCAAGCCCCTTCCCTCCCTCCCTGCTGACTTCCCAGCGTCCATTCTCACCACCTCTTGCATCTAACCTCCAGGGTGGTCTGACTGAGTGATTTTTTTTTTTTAAATTAAATCTGCTCATGTCAGACTCCACTTGCCCTGAGGATGAAACCCCAATTTCTTACTGGGCTTTACATGTCCCCCCGACTATCATCTTACCCCCTGGCCCACCCTGCCCTCATAGTGACTGCCCTTTGCTCCCACCACCCTGAGCTTATTGAGGTCTCTGGAACAGGCCAAGCTCTTGACTTTGTGCCTCTCTCCGCAGAGGCTATGTCCTCTGTGTGAAATTCTCTCAAGCCTGCCTCGCTCACATGGTGTCTCGTCTCCTCAGCCTTCCAGCATCACTCCAATGTAACCGTATCCGGGGGACCCTCCCTCAACACCTCCTAGGTTAAATATCCTTGCCCTAGGCTTCCACAGCACCCTCCCCTCCCCTTTCATAACTCAGTGACTGTACAGCCCAGGGAACTAGATTCAATACCTTGTAATAACCTATATATGTATGTAGAACTGAATCACTTTGCTGTACATCCGAAACTAACAAACACTGTAAATCAACAATGGTGCGATTAAAAAAACCCTCAGAAATTAACTGTTTCTGGCCTGCCTGCCCAACAGAACTGCAAACTCCATGAAGACAAACACCCTGCAGCTTATTCACAGCCAGATCTGCACTGGCCAGTGCAGTGTCCAGATTAGAGCAGGCATGGTTCTCACCTCTTGGATACTGGGTGTCTGCATTTTCATTTATTATATTTTTCTGTACTATAAATGTTTACAAAGAAAAACTAGAAAGCAGAAAAAACTCATTTAAAATCCAACGACCTACATGAAGAACCTAGGGGTAAGACGGGAATAAAGACACAGACCTACTAGAGCATGGACCTAAGGATATGCGGAGGGGGAAGGGTAAGCTGTGACAAAGCGAGAGAGTGGCATGGGTATATATACACTACCAAACGTAAAATAGATAGCTAGTGGGAAGCAGCCGCATAGCACAGGGAGATCAGCTCCGTGCTTTGTGACCACCTAGAGGGGTGGGATAGGGAGGGTGGGAGGGAGGGAGACGCAAGAGGGAAGAGATATGAGGACATGTGTATATGTATAACTGATTTACTTTGTTATAAAGCAGAAACTAACACACCACCGTAAAGCAATTATACTCCAATAAAGATATTTAAAAAAAAATAAAATGAAATCCGACGACCTGTACATAATGCCTGTGAACAGGCGGTCACGTTTCTGTATTCCTGTCTCCATTCACAGGTGACTTACAGTGCTGCTTTTCGATGCATGCTACGGCATAAATATCAATCTCTGTATACATCCTTTTTTTTTTTTGCGGTACGCGGGCCTCTCACTGTTATGGCCTCTCCCGTTGCGGAGCACAGGCTCCGGACGCGCAGGCTCAGCGGCCATGGCTCACGGGCCCAGCCGCTCCACGGCATGTGGGATCTTCCCGGACCGGGGCACGAACCCGCGTCCCCTGCATCGGCAGGTGGACTCCCAACCACTGCGCCACCAGGGAAGCCCTATACATCCATTTTTAATCACCACATAATACTTTGTTAAGTAGATATATTATAGTTTACTTGACTCTTCCCATGTGAGTCTACCTTTGGTTATTTCTGGCTTTTCACTATTAAAAATGCAACAATAAGCCTTATTATACACAAACCTTTCTTTCATGTTTAGTTTTAGCCATGGCAATCAGGGAAGAAAAAGAAATAAAAGGAATCCAAATTAGAAAAGGAGAAGTAAAACTGTCACTGTTTGCAGAAGACATGATACTATACATAGAAAGTCATAAAGATGCTACCGGTAACTACTAGAGCTCATCAATGAATGCGGTAAAATTTCAGGATACAAAATTGATACACAGAAATCTAGCATTTCTATACACTAGAAATGTGTATAGTGATCTATACACTAGATCTTTTTTCTGAAAGATCAGAAAAAGAAATTAAGGAAACAATTTCACTTACCAGCACATCAAAAAAGAATAAAATACCTAGGAATAAACCTACCTAAAGAGACAAAAGACCTGTACTCTGAAAACTATAAGACACTGATGATAAGAAGTAAAACTGTCACTGTTTGCAGATGACATGATACTATACATAGAAAATCCTGAAGATGCTATCAGAAAACTACTAGAGCTCATCAATGAATGCGGTAAAATTTCAGGATACAAAATTGATACACAGAAATCTAGCATTTCTATACACTAGAAATGTGTATAGTGATCTATACACTAGATCTTTTTTCTGAAAGATCAGAAAAAGAAATTAAGGAAACAATTTCACTTACCAGCACATCAAAAAAGAATAAAATACCTAGGAATAAACCTACCTAAAGAGACAAAAGACCTGTACTCTGAAAACTATAAGACACTGATGAAAAACTGAAGATGACACAAACAGATGGAAAGATATACCACATTCTTGGATTGGAAGAATCAATATTGTCAAAATGACTATACTACTCAAGGCAATCTACAGATTCAGTGCAATCCCTATCAAATTACCAATGGCACAGAACTAGAACAAAAAATTTTTAAAATTTGTATGGAAACACAAAAGACCCCACCTGAATAGCCAAAACAATCCTGAGAAAGAAAAATGGAGCTGGAAGAATTACACTCCCTGACTTCAAACTACAGTACAAAGCTACAGTTATCAAAACACATTTTTGTTCTGGCATAAAAATAGAAACATAGTTCAATGGAACAGGATAGAAAGCTCAGAAATAAACACACACACCTATGGTCAATTAATCTATGGCAAAGGAGACAAGAACATATGATGGAGAAAAGACAGTCTCTTCAATACTGGACAGCTACATGTAAAAGAATGAAATTAGAACATTCTCTAACACCATACAAAAAAAATAAACTCAAAATGGATTAAAGACCAAAATTTAAGACTGGATACTGTAAAACTCTTAGAGGAAAAAACAGGCAGAACACACTTTGACATAAATCGCAGCAATATCTTTTTGGATCCGTCTCCTAGACTAATGAAAATAAAAACAGAAACAAATGAGACCTAATTAAACTTAAAAGCTTTTGCACAGCAAAGGAAACCATAAACAAAACAAAAAGACAACCCACAGAATGGGAGAAAATATCTGCAAATGAAGCAACTGACAAGGGATTAATCTCCAAAGTATACAAACAGCTCATGCAGCTCAGTAACAAAAAAAACAAACAACCCAATCAAAAAATGGGCAGAAGATCTAAATAGACATTTCTCCAAAGAAGACATACAGATGGCCAAAAAACACATGAAAAGATACTCAAATTCACTAGTTATTAGAGAAATGCAAATCAAAGCCACAATGACGAATTACCTCACACCAGTGAGAATGGCCATCATCAAATAATCAAATAATAATATAATAATATTATATTAAATAAATATAATAACCAACAATAAATGCTGGAGAGGGTGTGGAGAAAAGGGAACCCTCCTACACTGTTGGTGGGAATGTAAACTGGTACAGCCACTATGGAGAACAGTATGGCAGGTCCTTTAAAAACTAAAAATAGAACTATTGTATGATTCAGCAATCCCACTCCTGGGCACATACCCAGAGAAAACCGTAATTCGAAAAGATACATTCACCCTAATATTCATTGCAGCACTATTTACAGTAGCCAAGACATGGAAACAATCTAGATGTCCAACGACAGATGAATGGATAAAGAAGATGTGGTATAGGGACTTCCCTGGTGGGCCAGTGGGTAAAACTCAGTGCCCCCAATGCAGGGGGCCCAGGTTTGATCCCTGGTCAGGGAACTAGATACTGCATGCATGCCACAACTAAGAGTCCACGTGCCGCAACTAAGAAGCCCGCATGCCTCAACTAAAGATCCCACATGCTGCAACGAAGATCCTGTGTACAGCAACTAAGACTCAGCGGAGCCTAAATTAATTAATTAATTAAAAGATGTGGTATGTGTGCACACACACGTACACACACACACAATGGAGTATTACTCAGCCATAAAAAAGAATGAAATAATGCCAACTGCAGCAACATGGACGGACCGAGAGATTATGGTACTAAGTGAAGTAAGTAAAACAGAGAAAGACAAATGTCATATGACATCACTTACATGTGGAATCTAGAAAATGATACAAATGAACTTATTTACAAAACAGAAATAGGCTCACAGATTTTGAAAACACACTTATGGTTACCAAAGGGAAAAGGTGGGGGGAGGGATAAATTAGGAGTTTGGGATTAACATATACACACTACTATATATAAAACAGATAATCAACAATGACATACCGTATAGCACACGGAACTCTATAATAACCTATATGGGAAAAGAATCTGAAAAAGAATGGATATATGTACATATATAACTGAATCACTTTGCTACACACCTGAAACTAACACAACATTGTAATTCAACTATACTCCCAATTTAAAATAATTTTTTTTTTAAATTTTAATTAAAAATAGAAAAGAATGCAGTAATAAGCCTTATTGTACATGAACCTTTCTTTTATATTTAGTTTTAATTTTATAGGCTAAATACTCAGACATGAAATTACAGGGTCAAAGTCAAATGGTATACAGATTTTATATCAAAGTTCCAATATATTTCTAAGTTTGCTTCTAAAATGATCATACTTGTAGTGATTACTTTCTGGATCTCGAAATTGGTGGGTATCCGACCAATTTCTTAATGAGACAGAGGACATATGGAGGGACATTCACTTTCTTCTTTAGAGATGAGAAGCAATTTATCACCTTGTTTCACAAAAGCCCACAACAGAGGGAGAAAGACAGCAAGGCTGAGTTTGAGTTCTAGAACCTGGCTCCTTAGAGCCTTCTGAAGGCAAAAGAAGCCATCCAAGTTTTTAAAGGGTAGACTGTTCAAACACACAATCACTCAGACTGTAAAACTAGGTGCAGATCCTTATATCTCGTGAAAGTTATCTGTGAATGCCCAGGAATTGAAAGTCCCCCGTAAAGACCGCTAACTCAGAGTTGTGTGAGAAGCTGTCCAGTAAGGAGGTGAGATGAACTGCCAAAGACCAGCAAAAACTTTACCCCTTAACGCTGAAGCAGAGATGCTGTAAACCCTTCAATGCTCAGGCTTGGTGTTCAAGCTTCACCACTACACCTGTCTTTTTGTTTGTTGCTTTTTAACCATTCAGCAAAATGGTTTCTGTCTGTCCCTAGCATATGAAAGAATTTCCACACTCGAGTCTTACTCTAAGGGAAGGAGTGTCATGTGATTTACAAATATAAGCAAGTTGCACATGCATTTTCATACTGCCCCGGGGGGCAGACCCAGCCTTACAGGAAAGACTGATATAACCTTGCTTGTCACGGAGAGAATGAAGTTGGACACCCTCGTCTTCAGATTACTTAGCAAACATTAACTGGGGGAGATGGTGATGAAGACAAACCCACATAATGTTTCCAGAGCCCCCCTCCTACTGACTTAACACTTGTACCTTTAAAAAGAGACCCCCAACCAGGATGTCCACATCACCTAATAGTGCATGTTCGTGTTAAAAAGAAAGGCCAAGAGAACTTTTTACTTCTAGAAGAAGTGACAGAAGAGAACATGGAAAAACTGTCTCTTACATCAGAAGTGCCCATCTCAGTCACAAACTGACAATGTGTAGTACTGCAAAGATTTTAAAGGACTCATGGCCCAGGCAGGCAAACTTTTTCTGTGAAGGGCCAGTTAAGCGAGTTTTTTAGGCTTTCTGGACCATATGGTCTGTCACAACTACTCAATTATTGTGTAGCTTGAAAGCAGCCACAGATAATACGGAAATGGATGAGCATGGCTGTGTTCCAATAAAACTATATTCAGGGACACTGAAATTTGAATTCTGTATAATTTCACATGTCATGAAATATTACTCTTTTGATTTTTTTCAACCATTTAAAATTGTCAAAACCATTCTTAGCTGGCGGGCCATATAAAAACAGGCAGTGGGCCAGATTTGGTCCACGGGCCAGAGTCTGCCCACCCCGACTTACGGTATCAGGTGGTTTGCCCAGCACATCCTCTTTGCCCGTCTCTGAAAGTCAGAATGGGAATGAGGGAAAGGAATCAGTGGGAGAAAGGGTCAGCAAAGCACTGTCTCTACGAATTCTTACAGGAAGGTGGTCAAAGACGCAGGTAGAAGTCTTAAATTCTCTGCTAAGAGCATTTCTACCAGAGCTCTTATAAAAGCCTCTAGAAAAGATATCACTCAGACTGTAAAACTAGGTGCAGATCCTTATATCTCGTGATATAAAAGCTCAGTGTACTAAAGTTCTATGGAAGGTGAGCCACGACACCATACTTGCTTTGCATTATGCTGTCCTCCGATTTTATAGACCTCTTTATGCAGCGCTTAACACGCTGGTTGTGATTCTCTGTTTAAGTTTATCTCATCTGCTTGCTTATAAACTCTTCCAGGGTAGCAACTGTTTCTTATTTAGTTTTACAGGCTCAGTGCAGAGTGTAAGGCCAGTCATCTAGTTGACACACAATACATGCTATTTGAATCTACCAGTAACATAAAATCCCATAGGCGATGATAAAGTATAAAGAACTTCATAATATCGCATGCCATGATACAAATCTGCTTGCTAATGAGAATAAAATTGGACATTTTCTAAAAGATTTTGTTTCAATGCTTACCAAATAATCTACTATACGCTAAAAATTAATCCAGTAGTTTTTCCACGTATCACTTTAACCCTTATGATCATTCTGTAAGATATGTGTTATCTTCCGTATTTATAGATGAGGAAAACAGGACACAAAGCAAGTAAGTGATAAAGCCAGGATTAGAACTCACATCTTCAGATGACATAGCTCCAGCTTTCCTCATTAGAATGCAGATCATCTGTCGAAATGTAAATCTGCTTACAAAATATGGAAACATTATCCATGGGATACTGGCTGAACACAAGAAGGAAGAAAAAAGTACTGACAATAATATTCGATCCAAAATTTGGTGGGATAAAGCAGTAGAATCTTTTGAGAATATTTTCTTCAAAATAAAAACCTTTCTAAGAACAGTAAGAATAAAGGATGGTAAAGTTCCAGAAGGGTATGGGGCACGGAAGTCAAGGAGACTATCTACTTTCTTTTGCCATCATTGAGTTAGAACAGAAAACATGCTTCTGCCAGACCTGACTTAGCAAAAGTCCAGACAAAATCAATCATTTTGAGAATCTCAGCAGAGCCCCAGTCACAAGTACTCAAGATAGCCAAGTGAAAGGCATCATTAAAGTCAAACAACTTTGCTGTCGGCCAACTGAGCTGCTGCCAATCTCCTGAACTCGAAATCCAGAGGCAAAGATGCTGCTGCTGCTGTCATGTTTTGCTTATTTGAACAAACAGGACACGTATAATTTCTTATTTGAAAAGTGCTTTCATTTATTTATTTACTTAGCAACCAGCTACTGGAGACTTTATTGTATGCAGGGCACTATGGTTAGATTTGGGAAGCAAAGAGAGGTAAATAATGTGGTTTCCATTTTAAGACTGTTGCATCCAGTGGCAAGACAGAGCCTCGTTAAGAGTTAAGTCCAAGTTGAGGCAGCATGAAATACGTGCCTTAACAGAGGAAGAAGGAGAGCTCTATGGAAGCTTGGGAGCTGGGGCCATTCATTTTGGCTGGAGAGTTTAGTGGATAGTTTCAAAGGTTAGAGGCAAAGAACATCTTCAAATGTCTACTTGAGAAATACCTTCTAAGGTTCTGCCAGGCACATCCCTCTGAATATGACCACACCTCTTGCTCAGCTACCTCTGCTTTGTCTTCCAAAATACATGATAGAAGCAGGTCCACGGCTGACAAATCAAGAAGCAACTAACATGAGGGAGAGCACAGATGAAATGACATAATCTTCTGGAAAAACCTTCAGCCTGCAGGAACCTACAGAGTTCATAAAGCTAGAGATGCCAGTACTTAGTTCAGAAATTAAACGCAGTCCAAAAAGACCATGGCCAAAGGTGTATTTTATGATTTGGAGTTGGGGAAGGTTCTTTGTTTTATTTCTTCTCATTCCCTTTGCTGGAAACAAATATTCTATGTGACTTTTTTGCCACTGCGGATTTCACTAGTCCGGAAAGTGTAACAGTTTTATTGGAATAACTCAAATGTTGGCAATTCCTCCTGAGCTGAATGCTCTGCTGCTTCCCCTAAACTGACAAAAAGAAAGAGACACGAGTTCCTCAGAGTTCAGCTGCCTGAGGCTCCATTTGTATAAAAAATTAAAAACATTTCAAAGTAAATTCAATTAGTGAATGTGTATTGGCTGAATAGACTATCCTTCTAAATTTAATACAGCGAACATGACAATTTTACGAGCAAAGCAAGTTAGAGATAATATATTTTTATGTTCCTTAAACTAGCAAAGAGACTTCAGAACCATAAAGAACGCTAACAAGGTACTGCATATACTTAAACTTTCTTCAAAGAAAAAAACATGTGTGTTTTTCCAAATGTGAGAAGTGCGAGGTTTGGTTTTTTTTATGACTTCAAGGTTCCTAGAAACGTTACCTCTTCATCTTGCACCAGCATTGCTGATAAATGGCACTACTGACATATGATTTCATTCTGTGTGTGTGTGTGTGTGTGTGTGTGTGTGTGTGTGTGTGTGTGTGTAAGAGAGAGAGAGACAGAGAGAGAGAGACAGAGAGAAACTGAAAGAACAGAATAGTCCGCCTCTAGAAGACCTAGTGAGATAGAAAAAAAGACAGGGAGTTTAAGGATGAAAAACTAAAAGTTCAAATAGCCTGTACTGTTTACTTTAGATTCCAAGAGATTTACAAGTGATTCCTTGTTCACTGGTCCAAAGATAAAGATCTAGGAAGACAAGATTCTGTGTCACCTAGAAAAATGAAGGTGCTAAAACAAATAAAGAGAAAAAAATGAATGTGCTGATTGTCACCCGTTTCTACTTCACCTTGGCTTCTGAGGATAAACACAGCAGTATAAATCCAGGACACTTGAGAATTTGGTTCTTCAGTGGAATGGTTTATTTGACTTCAAGGATGCTTCCTCCTGAACCAGTGTTCTGTCTAGCCCATGAATGATACAGTCTGACATCTTCAGAGACATTCCTGAGGTTTACAAGCTTTGCAGGCAGAATTCAGGAGTCCAGTTTTGAATATCCACTTCTGTTTAATGATGAAATCCTTTGACTGAAAATACATCCTACAGTGTCTTTTAATTTCTTGTATAGATTCTCCCCAGCACACAGTACCACCTAAAGCTATCTGTGGAAGAACGTAATGAGCAATGCACACAACACATTGTTTCGCTAGAAAACAGAAAACCTTAGTTTAGAACCAGCTGCTAAGTCTATTGCACGTTTTATTGTTGGCAGTTTACACGTTCCTCTGGATCTCTGCATCTTTATAGATCTGTCTGTTCTCAGGATCAACCTTATAAGAAAAGACTGCAGAAAATTAACATTTACTGAGGACCTACCATGTGTCAGGTCCTGGGGAACTTGCATCTTTTAGGTATTAAGATGTAATTTACTTACCATAAAATTAATCCATTTTAAATGAACATTTCAATGAGTTTTAGTAAACATATGCATTTGTACAACCCTCCACAATCTTCTATTACTCTAAGAAATACCCTCATACCCTCTGCAAGCAATCCCTGCTCCAAACCTCCAGCCTGAGGCAACTTCGGACCTGCTTTGTCTCCTCAGTTCTGCCTTTTCTAGAAACCATACAATATGCAGTCTTTTGTGTCTGGCTTCTGTCCATTTAACTTGATGATTCTGATATTTAGCCATATTGTTACATGTTATCAGTAGCTAATTGCTTTTCTTGATAAGTAGCATTCCATTGTATGGATACAGCACACTTTGTTTATGCAACCACTTTATGTGGGAGTAGACCTGCTGGATCAAATGGTAAAGTGTACGTTTACCTTTTAAACAAATTGCCAAAATGCTCCAAAGTAGATGTGCCATCATTATACACTGCCTTCAGCCCTGTGTGAGATTTCCAGTTTCTCCACATCCTTGCCAACACTTTGGTGCTATTGGTCTTCTTAATTTCAGCCACTCTAGTGGAGAGGTAGTGATGGCTTACTACCTAATTTGCATTTAATTGTCTTCATTTGCATTTCCTTAATGATGAGTCCTATTAAGCATCTTTTCATGTGATCATTTGCCTTTCGTATATCCTCATGGGTAAAGTGTCTATTCAGATCTTTTTCTCATTTTTAATTAAATTGTTAATCTTCTTACTACTGAGTTGTAAAAGTTCTTTATATATTTTGGTTAAAGTCCTTTGTTAGTTATCTTGCAAATATTTGCTTCCAATCGGCTGCCTGCCTTTTCATTTTCTTAACGGTGTCTTCTGAAGAGCAACAATTTAATTCTGATGACATCTAATTTATTGATCTTTTCTCTTTTAATGTTCACAGCTATTGTGTCACACCTAAGAATTTTTTCCCAAGAGAAATTTGAGTGACGTAAGCGTCAACAACCACTATTTTGCATATGGAAATCCAATGGTAACAGCACTATTTGTTGAAAAGCTATCTTTTCCTTATTCCCTTGGCACCTCTGATGAACATCAACCGGCCACATATATTAGGGTTTATTTCTGGACTTTTTCTTCTGCACCACTGATCCATACATCTGTCCTTATACCAATACCACACTTTCTGGATTACTGTAGCTTTACAGTAAAAGTTTTGAAATAAGGAAGGTGGGTGAGTCTTCCAATTTTGTTCTTTTTTCATACTGTTCAGGCTATTCTAGGTCCCTTGCATTTCCATATACATTTTAGCATCAGTCTGTCAATTTCTACCAAAGAAAAAAGCCTACTGAGATTTTGATAGATTACACTGAATCTGTAGATCAGTTTGGGAAGCATTACCAATATTGAGTCTGCTAATCCATGAGCATGGTATATCCTGCATCAGCTTAGTTCTTTTATTTCTCTCAACAACATTTTGTAGTTTTCAGCATATGGCTTTCACAGTTCTTAAGCATATTTATTCTTTTTGATATTATAAATGAAACTGATCTTCTTAAAATTTCATTTTTTCAGACTGTCCGTTACTAGTATATAGAAATATAATTGGCATTTGTATATTGATCTTATATCCTTCCATTCTGCTAAACTCACTAATATTCTAGTATCTTTTAAAATAGATTATTTAGGATTTTCTACCTACAAAGATCACACTGTCTGTGAACAAAAGCAGTTTGATTCCTTCCTTTCCGATTCTTATGGCTTTAATTTCTTGTTCTTGCCTCGTGGCTCTTGACTTGTGTGTTTCAATCACCAGCAAACTTCTCTTTGGCACCCTGTTCATTGATACTCCTACACCCTTTATCATGAATGCTGAAATCAGGCTGCTGTATATCCTTCACCCCAATAAATGACCATTTATAATTACTGTCACTGCCTATCAGTCAAAAATTCACTTTCAGCAGCACTGCTATGTTTATAAAGTAGTGTTTGGACAATTATTTCAAAAATGCAAATTGCATTTTGTATTCATCATTTAGAAAAGAAGGAATAGTTAATAAGCACGAGCCTCAAACTTCACAACGATTGAGACAAAGATGAAAATCATTAGCCGTGCTGAGAGTGGCAATTCTTTAGCCTCAATTAGGTGCTTGCTGGACTTAATAAGCTGGTCAACCATGAGAGGGAGTAAGATTAAAGAATCAAACATGGCATAATGAAAATATAACATATCAAAGGCCATGTCTAAAATGCAAAGTAGCGTTAGTGATTTTATAGTCCATTTTAGGTCTTTAGGGACATAACCGCCTTTCTGATAGGTTGTTGTTGTATCTGAGCACAGTTCAATTCACAAATAGACTGAGACGTGGCTCTCGAAGTGTGGGAAATACCAGGACTTCATTTAATCTTACAAAACTTCTGAAAAGAGTATACTGGTTCCCATTTAGAAATCAGGAAACAGAGAAATTTAAGTAACCTGCTGTACAGTAAATGGTGGAGACAAAATTCAAACCTAGGTCTCTTTGGCTCCAAAAGTTCTAAACTGGGCTCCTAGTTTCCTGAGTAACCCATCTGCTTGATGCATATTCCAAAGCCCCACATTCTGCCTGCTTTCACATCTGGTATGGTTTCTAGCCTTCTCTGGAATTCTCCAGTGACTCACAGCTACTGTGCAACCACTGGGGAAGAATCTACCTTCCTGGTTTGCTCAGTCCCAAAATACCAGTCTGATGGCTTCAACACTACAATGAAAAGATCCGAGGTGGTTACATAAATAAGACACGTGTGCGTAACTGTAGAAAGCTTAGCTTGAGATAGATAAGTGATTTTCCTTTCAGTTTTGGGGCAGAAATGCCCAGGAAGTTTGGATAAGAAAGGGTATTGGAAGTTTTTAAGTGAGGTAATTCAGGCTTTTCTTCTCTGCTTTCATTTTTGGGGAGACACATTAGAAAATGAAGGCATTCCAAAGCAGAAGAGTTAGCATCAAACCATTAAACTGTAGATGGGTGATAAAGCTCAGCCTTCTCTCTCAACACCCCACAGAAAAATTCCAACCCTTGGGTGCAGATGACTCAGACAGGAATCTTTATAACTGGGGTTTGTAAGTCCAGAAAAGAGAAGCTGTTATTTCCACTGACAGTACACAGAGCAAGGAAAAAAGGAAACAGTATCAAAAGTGCTTCTCATTGTGCCTTAGGTAAACACGCACTAGATGTTTTGGATTTGTTGGTTAATTAGAAAACATTTCAATCGGCTCTTTTCATGAAACAAATACTGATCATCCTCCCAAGGTAGGGGTCTTGGGAACCTCTGATTTATAGCCAGTTGGTCAGAAGTAAAAGTAACAATCCGGACTTGCAACTGGCATCTGAAGTTGGGGGCAGTCTTGTTGGACTGAACCCTTAACCCGTGGAATTGATGCATCTCCAGATAGTGTCAGAATTCAGTTGAATTTAGTTAAATTCTTGGACACCCTACTGGTGTTCTGTGGGAAACCCGCCCCCCCCCCCCCACACACACACTCCCCACACTCTGGACAATATACAAAACCAGAAACAACTGTCTCAACTCCTGATGTGCCACACAAGTCCTCAGAGAAGTGAGGAAGCCATCTGGGATGATTTTACCCTCTGATCAGCAGACTTCTGGAAGAGAATTCTTTTTCATAAACCCCTTATTTTATGTCCTATACTAATCTGTTCCCTCCACAAATAAAACACATACTGCACGGTCCTTACAATGTTCAGACATGAATAGCAAAGCCTTGGAAAATTTTTGTAGTCAGCAATATATCAGAAACAACCTACATGACTGAGGGACACGCCGGCAGAGCCATCAGATAGAATAGGGGCCGGCAACTAAGGGTCCACACTCTGTCGCCTAATTTTGTAAATAAAGTTGTATTGGAACACAGCCATGACCATTCATTTTTGTCTTGTCTAGGGCTGCTTTCTTGCTACAAGGGCAGAGCTGAGTATCTGCCACTGAGACCATCTAGCCTGCAAAGCCTGAACTATTACAATCTAGCCCTTTATGGAAAAAGTTCATCAACTCTTGTGATAGTACATTTAAAATAACACGAAGGGCTTCCCTGGTGGCGCAGTGGTTGAGAGTCTGCCTGTAGATGCAGGGGATGCGGGTTCGTGCCCCGGTCCGGGAAGATCCCGCATGCCGCGGAGCGGCTGGGCCCGTGAGCCATGGCCACTGAGCCTGCGCGTCCGGAGCCTGTGCTCCGCAACGGGAGAGGCCACGGCAGTGAGAGGCCCGCGTACCGCAAAAAAATAAAAAATAACATGGAAAAATACTCCAGTTAGGGTAAGTTAAGAACAAGAAAGGAAAGATATGCTCTTTCATGTAAGGTAGAATCATAATTAAATAAAACAAAGGAAAGTGGGCACAGAAGAGACCAAAAATGTTAAGCAGTTGGATGTGGGGGTAGCATTACAGGTGGTTCTCTCTCCCCCACCTACGTGTTCCACTTTTCTAAAACGACCTTACAGTTCTTCTATAAAACAATAAACTGAACCTCATTTTAAACATTACTTTGGCGCGTGTCTCTGTCTTGCACACAATGGGTGTGGCTAAATTTGGCCCAGCCCCTCCCCCAGGTGTGCTGGGGGTGGGGGTGGGAGGAGGGAGGCCAGGCCCGTACCTTATGCTCGTCCCGAAGGTGGCTGTCCAGTTCCTCCGTGTGCTTGGTCTCATAGTAGCAGAGCTGGCATTTGTAAGGTTTCAGTTCATTGTGCTTTTCTATGTGTTGCTGGAGGCTCTCGTCACTGGAGCAGGTGAAGGTACACTTATCACAGCGGAAAACTACTCCCTGCAAGTATTTTGACAGTTTGGATCGGCATACTTCAATGGGGACAACGCGCTCTTCTGTGGAAACAAATTGAATATAAAGATGGGAATTTTTACTGATGGAAGGCAGATGTCCTCTCTCGGGAGTACAAGGAGAGACTCACCCATCCACTGTTGCTACTTCTCATGGCTCCAGGTCCGTGAACTGCACGCACATGCCCCCCGTCCCTCCTCCAACCCCCCAAATCAACACAGTCCGCTGGGACACACAGGTGTTTCTAAGGCCGAAAGCTCTGTGTACTTAATACCCAGAATGACCTAAAAATAGGGGTGGGCAGGCTGAAAGGCGTTGGCTAATTCCTGAATGGAGGTGATTAAAGGAGGAGAGAAGAACAGAATTTGTACCAACATGGATGATTATCAGCAGCAACCATCAGTGCATCCTACTTCCTCAGCAAGTGGCATTTAGGCTGGACTTACAGATGTCACAGATGTCTTTAAGGGGGAAGGAAAATGACATTCTCGGAGCACCTATGTGCCACCACTGTGTACCTCCCTAGCTACTCTATTAGGCTGGAGTTATTCCCATTTTTACAAATTAGTAAAGCAAGGAACTGAGCTTTTAAGTAACTCTCTAGGGGTCACAAACTCTGTAATTGCCCAAACCGAGATCCCCATGCCCATCTACCAAACCGCAAGTCTGTTATTTCCCATCGTTTCCAATTCCATTCCTGTTTCCCCTTCCAAGATGTTCTCAAGGAGACCGTTTTCCTTTTCTGGAAACCAAGGGAATCTCTAATCTAATCTAAGTTCAAATCTGAAAACAAAGCATCCTGGACACTTTCATTCACTGAAACTCCAACTCCACCTCGGAAGAACTTAGGCAGATGAAATGGTTGCAGGCAGCCTTCCGGGGGAGAAAGGGGTGGCGTGGGAGATGTGGAGGATTTGTGCCTTTACAGACAATCTGTAATCTGACTGTCACAAGGGAGAAAATAAAAGAGAGAGAGGACTTGGGTGCTTTTCCCATTCACATACCAAATGCTGTAGGGCTGGAAGTGTGTGTGCTTGTTTATTTTGTGCTCTCTCACCCTTGTGTTTAGCTGCTCAAGTTAAATTTCACACCAGTCTGCCCAGAGTTTCGGCACACGCGCCAGATATCCGTAACTGGGATAAAATTAAAATCTGTGCTATTTATGCAAGGATCAAATATAGCGTGTGCTTTCATGCTGTGTGTGAATTTCAGAAGACTCTGAAAGTTTACAGATGGACACACACAACGTATATTATTTAGAAAGAGCAATGTATTAGTAAGTCAGGAAAGCGTGCTGTACCCTCAGAGTCACCGAGTGGCAACATTTCCAGAGCAGCAGGACGTTGTGTGGAGCCGCTCACCCTGGGAGGCCTCCCTTTGTTGCTGGCCTGTGTTTGGCCCCTGGGGAATTTTCCCACCTGAAGCCCTGTCTTTCTCTCAACCAGCACATTCTCAGTGCAGGGCAGTCCCTGCCGTGGGAGCCCTTGAATGCAGCGATTAATTGGCCAGCAAGAATCTGGGCAGAGGAAGCGTGGAAGGTGCTGTCTGCACCACACTCCCTGGAGCTCTAATGCATATGTTATTTTCCCTGTACAAAGAGTCAGTCGCTTATTTAGAAATATAAATATTTTTAAACCACAGTAGAGCAGACAGCTAAGAAACACATGATTATAATGGAATCCACACATTTTCTTAGAATAGCAAATGCTGTAACAGTCTTCTAACCATTCAGTTCCACGGTTTGGTGTAAATGGAGGGAAAAAACGCTTTGGCGTAAACTAATGAGCCTTAAGAAAGCCCAGCCTATGATGTTCTATTCCTCTAATCCAGGTTTTCTCAATAGTAGCACTGCTGATGTTTTGATGCCAGGTAATGCTTTGCTGTGGGAGGCTTTCCCGTGCAGGGCAGCATGTGTATCACCGGCACCCCAGGCCCCGCCCACCAAGGCCAGCAGCAGCTCCTCCCCCCAGTCACGACGACAGAAAATGCCTCCAGACAGCTGCACCCTGAAGAAGCAAGATGGACCCCGACTGAGACACCGCTCCAAGTCAAGTGCCAACTATTCAGTCCAGCTGCCCTGGGTTAGACAGGCGTGGCCATGAGCTACGAGCAAGCTGGCGCCCAGGGCAAGAGATGGGGGGCAGGCTGAAGCGAGGGCACCGGGTTCCACACCCTGCAGCTCAGGAGTTCATGGGAAGAGTTGAGACTCGCACCCTCCCCCCGCCCCATGCTCTCTGTGTTTGTTCCTGATTTATATTTTGTCGTTTCTACTGCTTCCCCTTTCCTTCTTTGGCTCTGGCCTGTCCCGTCGGCCCCGGTTCTGTCGACCTCCGCGGAGATGGAGAACAGCTGGCTATAATTTTCCACATAACGACGCCTCAACACCTTGAAGACATTCGGTCGCCCTCCAGTCTTCCCTTCTCCCCCATAAATAATCGTTTCTTTCAAGCTTGTGTTTTTTTCATAGGTCTCCTTTTCAGCTCCTCTACCACTTGGGTTAGTCTTCTTGGCAGTTTCCTATTTCACTCCGTGTGTCTAAATGCATTTTGCACAAAGTCGGGAGCACCCAGAATAATACCTTGGAGGTGAAACAATAACAATGAATGGGAACGGCTGCTCCCATTTATTAAGGGCTCACTACGTTTCAAGCATGGTTAGGTGTTCGACCCTCTCAGCTACTTTTTATTCTCACAACGCCCTGCAAAGTCAGTTTGATTATCTCCAGTGAAAGCCGAGAACGGACCAGTTAAGCTACCTCCTCGAAGTCGCTCCTCTAGTTCAGCACAGAGTTGTGACCTGGGAGCCTGGGTCCGCTGACCTTCACCCGCGCCCTCCTCCTCTGTTCCTCCTGAAGAGAACTCTCAGGGCACGTCCAGTCTGTTCGCCATGCACTGCTAAGCCTTTTATTCCTAATAGTTCAAAATCACAAGAGCTATCGGTGTCTAAGGCAACCATGTCTATCTGTATTTCTTTCAAATCTTCCGGATTTCATAGGTCATTTCCCTGCTAACTTATCCTGAAAGGTAAGACTTCCCATTTCCAAACTAAGACATTAACTACAGTGTGTCCCAAGTCTCTTAGTTATATGGACGTTAATTTTAGAAAAAAGTTATCTTTTTTTTCCTTTCTACAAACATGGTTAACATGACCAAGATATACAACAAGACAGACTCTAAGAGGCAGGTGAAGGACCGATAGCGTTTTCTCAATAAGGTTATTCACGGCGGACGCCAGTGAAGGTCCTAAAGTGGGAGACTGGAACGTTTCCAGGTGGGGCCTGAGCCCTGTCTTGGCTACAGAAGCTCAGCGCTTGGGGCTTTTTCTACGGGGGCAGCGACAACTGGGGGTCTTTTCCTGACTTCACACCTCTCGAAATTACCTTGGGTAAGAAATCAAGGCCTGAATCACACTCACTGTGACTCAGCTTCCAGCTCTGGTTGCAAAAATATTACGACTTCACCAGTTTGACTACAAGATAGATCGTGTCTCTCATCTCCTCACACCCAAAAGATGGCTTAGCACTGCAGCTGGACAGAAAAGCCAAGAGGCTCCAGCCGGGAGCAACGCCACACTGTAGCACGTGGGTGCTAAAGTTCACCAAGAGCCCGGAAGTGTGTGCCGGGTGGAAAAATCTGCAAAATCGCCACTACCGAGGTGGGGGTGAGGGGGTCACTTCTGCTCAAAACAGCAAAAACCCACATCACTGTGGAGCCCAGAATCACCAAGGAAAAATCCTTCCCGAAAGGGAGCCCACAACACACATGGGTTTCCTCCCCACAACGTGCCAGGCCTACAGGAAGATGGGGGAGATTTGGAAGTCATTCACTCCAACAAACTCTGAATGCAGGTTACCATGGTAGAGGGCCGAGACCCTCTCTGGGCCAAACCAAAGACCCACCTGTTACCCTCTCTCAGCCAAACAACTGACAAAGGCTGAGAACTAGGAAGCCACCATCCCCAAATATAACCATAAATAGACACGCAGAAACATAAGCACAACAGCTCCTGTAAGAAGTTTTGACATCAGCCAGGCTACCACCCTCAAGCCAGACAGAGCTGGGAACTGCACCTCTAATTCTAACAGGCCAAAGCACGTGATGGGGAGGAAGGGAACGTGTAATCTCACTGAATAAAACGAAAGACTATCAATTCTCACCGTAGATTTTTTTCTTTTCCTCAAGAAAAATGGTACTGATCAGATCAATCAGGGGAGATTAGTTCAGTTCCAAAAAGATACCCACCTGCAGGGTTCAGTTGTACTCAGCATCTGTGTACGTATTGAGGTTACAGGCTGGGAAACAGAGAAGTTAACAAGCCAACTGGAGACCAGTCTCGGTGATTACAGAGCTTCATAATTATAATGTAAATATTTGGCAGAACTGTTTCATGCCTATAATTCAATCTGTGCCCAGCTTTTTATACCCAGGTTTGCTGTACGTATACAAGGGACGTCTAGGCAAAGCGATGCATGAGGCGTTGTGCTTCCAATGGTGACGAAAGCTCAGTGGAGGGACTGCCCTGGTGGGGCAGTGGTTAAGAATCTGCCTGCCAGTGCCAGGGACACAAGGTTCGAGCCCTGCTCTGGGAAGATCCCACATGCCACAGAGCAGCTAAGCCCGTGCACCACACCTACTGAGCCTGCGCTCTAAAGCCCACGAGCCACAACTACTGAAGCCCGCGCATCTAGAGCCCGTGCTCCGCAACAAGAGAAGCCACCGCAATGAGAAGCCCGTGCACCACAATGAAGAGTAGCCCCGGCTCACTGCAACTAGAGAAGCCCGTGCACAGCAATGAGGACCCAATGCAGCCAAAAATAAATAAATTTATTTTTTAAAAAAAGAGCTCAGTGGAAACATACTCCTGAAACTGTTTACTCCTTTGTTCACTGTCTCTCTTGCCACTAAAGCTCAAGCTCCTTCAGTGCCCAGACCTGGCCTGACTCTTCCTGGCTGTATCCCTAGAGCTTAAAGCAATACTAGCACAGGATGGGTGTTTGGTTAAGTGTCGGTGGCATGAATGAAAACCCACCAAACCTCCTACCACCAACTTTCTCCTTGAAACAGAAGTCTCAGGGCTTAATTTTTCTCCAGTTAAATTGGTCCAATCATGGTCAACCTCACCAAATGTTGATCTGACCTAAGTTCACAGTTCCTCCAAGAGATGGGTCTATAATCCTTGGCTTCAATCTTTGCTAAATTAGAATTCACAGGTGTCTCATCAGTACCCCAGCTTCCCAACTACCTACAGAGTAACGTTCTACCCCATGCTGGTACCCAAGCCCTCCTTAGTTTGTCTGGAATATACTCTCCTAGGCTTGTCTCCTATTCTCTTCAGAACAGTCTGATACCACTCTGGAAACACGTCTTGCTTCCACTCACCTGACTGGCTTGTTAAAATTCTCCTTCCACTCTGTAGTGAGTCAAACGGTGCTCCCAGAAATTTATGTCCACCTGGCCCCTCAGAATGTGACCTTATTGGGACATGAGGTCAAGACAAGGTCCAGATGAGATCACATTGGATTAGAGTGGGTCCTAAATCCAGTGCTCTTATAAGCAGAGGAAAGGGCACACCGACACACACACACACACCGACACACACACACACACACACACAAGGCCATGTGCAGATGAGGCAGAGACTGGAGTGATGATGCAGCCACAAGGCAAGGGAAGCCCAGGGAAGTCGGGAGCCAGCAGAAGCCGGGAAGAGACAAGGAAGGACTCTCTCCTAGTGACTTGAGGAGGGGCCCAGCCCCATGAACACCTGGATTTCAGACTTCCAGGCTCCAAAGCAGAAAGAGGATGCACTTTTGTTAAGTCCCCCAGATAACGAATACACCCATCTTAAGTCTTCTCTGCCTGCTGAACTGTTATCATGGATCACTTTGAAAGCTACCCCCTCTACCACCTTTTTCTACCCCAAACAGAAATAGATCTGCCACTGGGAATCTCCTAGATACTGATCACTATCTTATATGGACTTATGCACACGCTTCATCTCCTTGAAGAGGCAGACTGGGTCTCGTGTATCCCATCTTAACCCAAAGAACGCAGCACGGCGTGGCATGAAACAAGCAAATAATGAATGTTTGCTGAATGCATGGACAAACAGTATGCTCGCTCTCTTTTGCCACAGCCAACGTAATTCCATGGTTATTTCTCATTCAGATTTCCCAGGAGTGAAACGGATTCTCTTTCCCTTCCTCCCTATGTAGATATAGCAATCTGTCTGAACAAAAAGCTAAGGAGACTCCAGTCTTGCAAACAGCAGCTCAGTCTCAGGGCCAGTTCAGAAGTTGCTTTTCTTGCCTTTCATTCCACGTATTTTAATTAACTAAGGTCTCAGGAAGATCTTGTACTGCAGGCTCTAGAGACCAAAGATGTTTATTCATCCACAGAGTAAGGAAAGCACAGGTGGAGGAAGAGCCACATCTGGAACTTGGAGGTCTGCCCCGACTCGAAATTGCCAGGCAGACACCCAGCCCTGTCTCTTGACTTGTCGAGACCAGCTTCCCACTGAGCTGCCATTTTGAGTTGGGATGGCCACCAAAGCCAGGCCAGGATGCAGATGGCAGATACGCTGCCCCAAAGCACCCTGCCCCCCTGCGGCTCAGTGGTCCTCACCTCTGACCTGCAGCCTCCAGACCACGCCATCCTCAGACCCAAATGCCACAGCCACTAGAACGCTCAACCGAGTGACACCAACCACCTCCCCAAGGATGAGACAGTGACGCCTGGTGGGTAAAGGCATGGGCTGGGGGTCAGACAAGCCTGGGTTCAGATCCCAGCTGGGCTGCTTATTAAGTCATTTGACCTTAGGTAAGATGTTTAGTCTTTCTGAACCTGGTTTTTCTGTTGTTGTCAGGGATAACAGTAGTAACTACCACTTAGGGTTTTGTGAAAATTCCATAAAATGACGCACTGGAAAGCACTTAGCACAGCACCTGGTACCTAATAAGCTCTCAGTAATAGTAACCATTGCTGTTGCCATGGATGTTGTCATTATTACCACCAACCCTCAAATGCTCATGTTCATTCCAGGTTGTGCACTTTCTGACCCCAATGAGGACAGTATCTATATACTCTGATGCCTCTTTTAAAATAAATCATCTCTATAAATAAAGAGAAGAGACTGTAAGTAACCAGTGACAGGCAATATGATGGATGGGTCATGGGGTCAGAGGACTGCGCTGACACACAGTTTCCCTGCTCACCGGTTGGATGACTTTGGTTAAACTACTTCAGCCCTCGTGGGCCCAAGGGACTCAGCACTGGATTCAGGGTGGGGACAATATGCACTACATCCTACACGGTCCCCTCAGGAGAACCCAGCGGAGAAACTCCTTTCAGGTTCCAGCATCTCAGATTCCTGAACAAAATTTCAAGAGTCTAACAAACACTCTAAATCCAGTTGATTCCGTTTTTGTCTCTCCTACCGTGGGCCGCGGTCCCAGGGCCACGACTGCAGCCCACTGCTAACAAACGCACAGCACCTCATGGTGGACACTGAGTACCCAGACTCTACGTGAGCTTTTTCATACTTGACGTGACTTTCAACTGCCTTCTCCTTATTCTGCATTTGCCCCAATCTTCTCATTTGTTTCTTTGTTTGTTTGTTTGTTTTTGCGGTACACGGGCCTCTCACTGCTGTGGCCTCTCCCGTTGCGGAGCACAGGCTGCAGACGCGCAGGCTCAGCGGCCATGGCTCACGGGCCCAGCCACTCCACGGCACGTGGGATCTTCCCGGACCGGGGCACGAACCCGTGTCCCCTGCATCGGCAGGCGGACTCTCACCCACTGCGCCACCAGGGAAGCCCTTCTCATTTGTTTTTAATCCTACAGTTCTGCACGACTATTTTTAAGATACCTTAAATCCTTTGTGAAACGATCGTAAATAACTATACACTAAATCAAAGAAAAAGTTTTTTCCAGCTTCAAGCTTCACGTACATAAATCAGGACTACGGGTCACAGTACTGTCCCTCCCAGTGTGCTGGACAATGAAGTAAGCTTGTGTGAGAAGCACCACGTCAGGCGTGGCATGCTCCAGGCATTAAGCGCTTCTCTCTCTCTGCCTCCGTTTCTTGAATTCTCAGCTCAGGGAAGGAAAGTCATCAAGTGCATTAGGCATCAAGGCTCTGATCCCACCAGGCAGCAACATGGAAAAGAGAGAGAATCCACCGCCAAAGTGGGGTCTCACCGATGCTGTCTGTTCTACAGCAGCACAACTCCTGGCCTCGCCCCAAGCAGTGCGGGCACAGAGCCAGCGACACACACATGGGCCGGGGGACCGGAAGCCAGGTGGCTGAGGAGGCACACCAGGAGGGGGCAGTCGGGCCAGGAATTCCTGCCTAAACGCTCCTGCGTGGCTTTCCCTAGCTTGCAGGCGGACGTCCTCGCCAGCAGGCATGTCACGTCTCATGAGCCTGCCCGGCGAGGAGGGGGACCTGAGGGTGCTGAAGGTTGAGGCTTCCACGGAGTTTGCAGCAGACGTGGGTGACATGTCACAAAACGTGCCGGCCAAAGGCAGCGGCTCTGGGGAAATGCTGGAAACTTTGAAAATGCCCCCTCCCCCCACCCCCGATGCCCAGCATTTCAGAGTAACATCTCGGCAGGGCAGCAGGAGACACTTGTTGCCTTCGAGTCTTTTTTCGGTATTTTTGGCAAATACCTAAAAGCTTTCCTAGGTTAGAGGTAAAGGAAGGAAGAGAGGCAGGAAGAGGAAGAAAAGAAGGGAGGCAGGGAGGAAGGAAGGAGAGATGGAAAGGTCAGTAGGTGGAAATAGCAAGAGAGACTGGCAACGGGTACTCTAGCCATCTTTTTCCATCCACCTCTGGTTTGAATCTCTTCCGGATAAAGTAGGTTTTACATAAACATATTTTTCCTTCCAGTGCAGACGGGCCTGTTGTTTAACTGTTTGAATTGGCCAGCAGTAAACTCCACTCAAAGAAAAAACAAAGAGGACCTAAAAGACGTACCCCAGCTTAGCAGAGGAGCCGACGGCTACGGAACACCCAGGATGCACCCACATGGAACACACTAGACACTCAACACGTCACCTCAGAGGCATAACTCGTCACCTCTTTTTACGGAGGAGAGGGAGGTTAAACACAGGAGGCTTTAAATCTAGAATTTAAACCCAAAGCCTATGGGGTTTCTAACATATATCAGGCCACTTTCAGTTTTAAGAATTTTCTCTCTCCATCCAGTTCAAGGGAAATTCCGCGTTCTGCTTCGGAAATCATCATTTTGGTGTCCGTCCAAAGAACTGCTTACAGCCACAGAGCTCCTTGCCCTCACCCACCCACTCTGCTTCTCATTCACTCCTTCCTTAGCAAGGCCGTGAGAGCGGAGGACTCAGGATATAAAACTCCCTCTCAGGGGGAAGCCCCGCAGAACCGTTCACTGCAGAATCCATCACCTCTGCCTCCCTCCACGTGAAGGAAATCCTCTCAGCTGGAAGATGTTTTTACCCTGTTGGCTGTCACTAGGGTGATCGCTGTGATTTCTTGAGGGGAGATACGGTGGGGAGCAAGGGACCAGGCAAAGGTGCCGCTTCCACCTTGAGACGGCTTCCCTCTAACGCCACCCGAGCCGCCTTCCCCCGCCCCGCACAAGAAACCCGAGCGTGGAAGGTTACCTCGGTGCAGCACAATGTGGTCAATCATGTTGCGTTTGTATTTGGTGTGATAGAGGCAGAGAGGACAGCGAAGATCTTTGGGGCCCTCCTCGGGGACCGCCGAATGCCCGGCTTCCACGTGCATAGTAAAAGCAGATCTGGGAGGGAGGCGGGGAGAGAGGCGATGAGTGTAACCAAGGAGCATCTCACTCACACCCCCTGCCAGCAACCCTACTACAGAGACACTCCACCCGGGGGCCACAACTACGGTGGTTCATCATGTTTGCTGACCACGAGTGCCCTGGTCCCTCGTGCAATAACTAAGCACTGTCATGCAGTGGTAACTTCTTTTTGGAAATTTTGCTACCTGGCTGGGCTCAGGCAGGGCTACGTTTGAAAAGAAAGAAACAGACTCCTGATTTTATTCTTGAGAATTAGAAGTTGCCTGTTAAAAATATAAAACAAAATCCCTACGAGAATATATTTCGCATCAAGCTCAGAAGGAGAGGGACTGTTTTGAAGCTGGGAAGATTCATCAGCTGCCCCGGTGACTCCTCCCAGGGAACAGGGGAGGGCAGGCTGGTTAGGAAGTCAGGACGGTTGACGACCATGTAAAGGAAACTCAGAGCTGTTGTACCAGCTCAAAGGCGGAGGGTACCGCTGCCTCCCCACTCCATCCTTTTCAAAACTTCAAAATTTACAAAGCCTTAAATGTCTCATAAAAATGGATGAAACCAAGAGTTTAACGGGCAAGGTCCCCTTCTTATTAACCCGAGTGCCTCTCTCTGGGGAAACATGGACACCTGTCAGTGGGCCCTTGTTATCTGGGTCCTTTTTGCCTTCTCTCACTTCTAAGGCCACATACATATTTATCTAAAAAACAACTGAACCACATTAATAGAGATGTAACACATTTTCCATTAAATCCCGGCAACTAAGATGTTGCTGGAAAAGAGACTTGTTTTTCTATCAGTTCATGTTTTTTGGGGGGGCATGAAGTCTACTCACCAGCCTCTCTGTGTGGAGTGTGTATTGAAATACTGGAGTGACCTAAAGCCCAGGCCCTGACGGCAGCAGGAGCAGATGACAGCTTTATATCTGTACTATAGCACTTCATATTATTATAAAAGCTTTCTATGAATGATACAATAACACTTATTAGTGCTTCCTTTGCTCCAAGCACTATGCTAGGCACTTTACGGCTTCATTTACGGTTCTTTTACTCCTCACAAGCGCCCTACAAGGTAGGTACTATTATTGTCTTTTTTTTTTTTTAAACAGATAAGGAACCAGAGACACAGAGAGGCTTAGTAACTTGTCCAAAGTCACACAGCCAGTAAGTGGCAAAGCTGGAGTTCAAACCCAGGTAGTCAGGCTCCATATTCTACACTCGTAACCATGAACCTAAACAGTACCTCCCAGGATGAGGTGAGATCACAGGAGTTAGAGTAAATGATAGGAAGCATTCCAATCTTTCTCATACACAGGAGCAAAGGTGACTCCGGATTATCTTTTTTCTAGATGGGAACAATCTCTCTGTGATTGTTCAAGTTTAGTCTTCCCAGTGTGGAGTCTTGGTTCTCTGGGTGTCTTTCAATAACATGATCTTAAGAAATAAGAAATCTCTGCAAGGGTGGCAGGGGCGTCTCTCTCTCTCTCTTGACTTTGACTTTGCTTCCGAGAAGGTATTTTTTTTCCCCCAAAGACAAATAAAATAACAGGTGAGGGTGAGGGTGTGGTTTTCCAAAGGGAAAACACTCACTGCTGCACCTACTGGGTCAGGGAAATCCTTTGCCGTGATCTCACGCTCCTTGAGCACCCATTCGCTCTGATTTTTAAACTCATTTGTTCTGATATGGCTCTTCATCTCTTCCCCAAACCCCCAAAACAGTCTTCTGGAACTAGCCTCCTCTTGTGAAGACTGGACCCAACAACCCCTTCTTCATCCCACAGGCAGGGCCTCCCATGAGCTCCAGATACGAGAGTGAAAGGGAAGAGTAGGGTGAGGGGTGAAGCGGGTGCTGCCACCTTGTTTTTCAAGGCTGTTCTTCATGCCACTTACTTAAAGCCTGTGTAAAAGGAGCAGTCTTTGCACTTGAAGAGCTTCTTCCCACCGTGCTTGTCCCTGTAATGGCGCCTGATGCTCTGGATGTAGCCAGAGGAGAATTCACAGAATTCGCAGTGAAGAACAGCTTCCGTCTTCTGCTCAGTGCCCCCCGCAGCTCCAGAAAGAGGCACGGGGCTAACACGGCTGTTGTTTCTCGCCAGAGCAGCGGATTGATAGTGGTTCAACTGCTGCTGAACATCTGGAGGCTCGGAGTAGGATGAGTCTGTGGACAGATGGGGGAAGATGACACCAGACACAAAGAACACAGTGGAGGACTGACACCTGAAAACCCCCAGCATTCGTTTTGAGTTTTTTGTTTTTGGTTTTTTTTTTTCTGTGGTACGCGGGCCTCTCACTGCTGTGGCCTCTCCCGTTGCGGAGCACAGGCTCCGGACGCGCAGGCTCAGCGGCCATGGCTCACGGGCCCAGCCGCTCCGTGGCATGTGGGATCCTCCCGGACTGGGGCACGAAACCGCGTCCCCTGCATCGGCAGGCAGACCCCCAACCACTGCACCACCAGGGAAGCCCTAGTTTTGAGTATTTTTTTAAAGGGGTTGACTATGATCCCAGCTTTCATCTTCATTTACATTCTACAACGCATCTCTGGGGAAAGGCAGGTAGGGAGGAAGCGTCACTTCCTTTAATCTGACTTTGAGGGTTCACAGCATTTAAAAATAAAATTCTGAGGTTAAAGGTTTCAAAGTGAAGGAAGAAAGTAAACTTTTTTTTAAAGGAAACTGCAGCGTGGCAACAGGCTGCCACAGAATCCCCATCCTTGTAGGTGAGATAAACAAACCCGCACAATGTACACAGGCATCAACATGAGAAAGGAAAGTAGAAGATGCAATATCTCCTCCTTTGCAGCCCAGAATTATTCAAGCCAACCGGGGGGAAAAAAGTCTTTAACAGAAATGCTCAAGCACATGGCACTCACAAATATAAAAGTGTTTTATGCCTTCACTGTCAAGTGATTTAAATTTTAAAATATAAAAATCCAATAGTGTTCTCCAGGAATGGATGTTTAAAGCTTAGTCAGCATTAAGATGGAGATTTATTCATAAATCCCATTAAAATGAAATTCCAAACAAGTTTCCCTGAAAGGTATTTGAAAGTTTGCAATTCGGAGGAAAATGCTGGAAGTGACGGGCACAAATCTTAAGCCTGTGATGCTCCAATGTCCTGTGGTGGGGAAATCTAATGTAGACGGGAGGTAGGAAAATCTCAGTTTCTTCCTTAAATAATAATAATTTTTTTAAAAAAGAGAGAGCAAGTGAAAAGAAGAAAAGGTCTTGAACCTTTTCCCAACACGCAGCTCTGAATGTTGAGGTCAGGAATTCACCAACGTTATCACCACCACTGTCCTATATAACCTACGGCTGCCCATGAATGACACAAATGGAGTCTGTGAATCCCACACGGATGAATTTCAGTGTAACTTTCCTTGAAAAGAAAACAAAGGACTCTTTTCTTAAGCCTTTCAAAAAGCAGGGGGGGGAAACGGGACAGAAACTGTACCAGCCTCCTCCTGATTTGATGGACACCTAATTTTCCAAAGCGTGATTTCCCCAGGCGGGACACGCGGGGGCTCTGTAAAACCCATATTTGATGAGACTGGTACCATCCATCCCATCAGCCTCAGAGCAGTTCCCTTATTGTGGGGTCACCTCTTGTCTTCAAAATACTAAAATTCCTCCCCTTCTTGTTTCCTCCTCCCCCTCCTCAATTCATATTCCTCAGGATGGAGGAAAAAACCCCTTTGGAAATTGTAAACAAACCTGCCACACACACACACACACAAATAAAACAAAAGGAAACTCGAACAATATCTCCGAGCCTCCATGGGTTCATTACCAGGTGTAAACTGAAGACAAAGGAAGAAAGACATTAACACAACTGAATTCATTTCACCCGATTCTTTTAATCTCCTTTTTCCTTATTCCTCGACCCTAGCCTAGCCGATGAACCCACTCAGGATCACAATAATGCAACTGTCAACTTCTCATTCTTTCTTTCAACAGCAGGTTTGTTTACCATTTCATGGACTGTTTGAGATGCTTTCTGGTTAAGCTCTCAAGACTAGTTTCTGCTTCAGACACACGCACAATGAAGCACAATGCATGCTCTGCCCGCCTCTCCTGTTAACTGGGACTTGAGCTGCTGGGAAAGCACTGCCACGCCAGTACCCCGGCCAGCCCTGCCCTCTCGCCAGTGCTGGTCCTGGTTTGCTCTTAGCTCTACAGGAAAGAAATCCTGGGACCAGCAAGGCCGAAGTCAGGTCCGACTGCCCTGACCAGTTGACCATCCACAAATCTCCCCAGAGACCAAAACAAAGGAACAGCCCATTTCTCAATAAGCAGCCACCACGGCCTCTAAGACTCAGACACAAGGCACTGGACAGCTCCAGTCCCTTTATAACAAAATTACAAACTGGCTCCTAATCAATCAGAAGACAAACCAGGTCAATCTGTCTCCCCTACCTTCTGCCACCCCCAACCTAGAGCACACGTAAGACTCTCTTGGGTAAACTCCCCAAAGGGAGAGGAGTCTGACTCAACACATTTTTCTTGTTTCTAGGGTCTATTGCATATCATTCCACCCATCTCAAAAAACACATTCTCAATTTTAACATGGGTATTTCTATGTGATATGAAACTTGAAATAAAAATGCTAGAAGTCGTGGAGAAAGCATTCCAAGAAAGGACAGCTCATCACCCTTCACAAATGGCAGTGTGAAAAGAACACCTGTATGTATCAGTGTCATAAAATCCTTCTTTCCTGGTTAAAATCAGATGGACAGGTTTACTTACAGAAAGAAGCAAATCCCACCACTTAGGATACACTTGAAATAATGCCCACGTGATAACTTTCTGGGTCTTCTCAGAGCTTTACTGTCCTCTCTGGTGCCAAGACACACTCTTCCTCGCTCCCACTTGGAGTTTGTGAATAATGTACAGTTTTAGCACCTCAGGCACTAAAGTGACAAAGACGTGAGGGTGTCTGATTCCACTGATCCTAAAAAAGCCCATTTGCTGAGCTACATAAAACCCCAGTTCGTTCACGAGGCATAGCCAGAAAGAAGAGGAGGAGAGGATGCTTTTGTGCCCAGGCTAGAAAGACAAGCAGATTCTTAGCGGTGAAGGGCATGTCACAGAAGTTAAAAATCATCATTAAGACTCTTTTCTTTCATTCCAAGCTTAAGAAAAGGAAAGGAAAAACACTCTGTGCTTGCAGAGCCCGACCTGTGGTCATGGGAACATACAGCAGCTAAAGCACAGGAGTACAGGTTACATCTTTACCGCCTCTTTGGCCACGAATATCTACAATGGAGCCAACAGCAAGAGGGCATTGGTCCATCCATTCTTAACCCACCCCTGAGATGTGCAGTCTCAGAAAAGAGTGTCGGTCTCTGACTTGTGACTTTATTTATGTGCAAAGTTTTGGAAATTAAATTATGATTTATAATTGCAGTTATAAAATAAATTTAGCTAAGTTACATGGAGCTATCCATTTTGTAAACTGTCTATAATAGGAAGATGATTTTATAAAAGCAAGATCGTAACAGAACTGTAGAATGGATGGTCACAGCGCATCTAGGTGGGGCTCTGTAAGTTACTGAACAGCCAACAACCAAGTCTCACCACTATGGTGTACGACATAGGTTCTCATGCCAATTTTACCGATGAGATGGCTGGGGCTGAGAATGGTTGGCCACACAGCTACCGAGAGGCAGAGGTAGGACTGGAACAAAGATCTCTCTGACTCTAAAATCTGAAACTTGTCTATCAGGCATCTGACTCAATGGGTTGACCTCCGGGGGTCCCTTGATGCAAGTCAGAAGAACAAGAAAGAATATCTGAGTGTTCCATCAGCAAGAAACACACAGCAGAGAAGACAGAGAGAGAGATGGCAGCAAGGGTGAAATAGCTGAGAAAGTAACATCAGACTAGGTAGAAATGGTCACAAAGAGAAAATAATATTAAACTGAATACCAAAGAAAACACTAAAACAGCATTTCAGAGCACATGCGAAAAAAGAATCAACAAAGTAAGATTCCCGGGAAAGAAAAAGAATATCCAAAATTTCAAAATGCTTTATGAAAACAGAAAAAAGGGACCACCCAGGGGACATTTCTATAAGCACGCTACACAGGTAAGCACTGCAAATACCCAGAACTGGAGATGTGCCTGCCCGAATGGCATGCTTAAGTCAGATGCTGGATAAACTGCCCTAGAAAGATAATACTCTAATTCCTCAGGGGGGATTTGGCTGGGAAAAGAAAGGTACACGAATATGAACGGGAGATGAGTATTTTCCGGGGGCTCTTGGACAGCTCAGGATTTCAAACTGGGGAAGGGCTGAGTTCCAGATGAGACCTCCTACCCACCCCTCTCATTCAGTCAGGTTCCTGGAGAAATGGGAAATTTCTGGCTCTCATTCCAGACCCCCAGAATTCCAGCCAAACCCAGTTAAGTATCCATTCAAAGCGTTTTGTTTTGTTTTCTTTTCTTTTTTCTCCAGAGATTAGCCAGCACAGAAATAATCACTGGAAATCTACTTTATAGCAAACGACAAATAAGTGAACTCTGGAAGAACAATAAACATGACAGAATGAAGTCCTCGTGAACATTCTGATCCAACAAAATATTCGACACCCTCTTCGTGTCAGGCCACAGGCAGGCTCTAGGGACTCAAAGTCAGAGAAGGTGCGAGAAAGGAATCCCCTGGCGGTCCAGTAGTTAGGACTCAGGCGCTTTCACTGCTGGGGGCCCGGGTTCAATCCCTGGTCAGGGAACTAAGATTCCACAAGCCACACAGCACAGCCAAAAACACAAAAGAAGAAGGCGCGAGGGATGCCTTCTAGGAGCCCTGATCTACTAGGAGAAACACAGAGTAGCTGGCTGTTATGAAGACATACGCCTGCTCTGTGTCTAACACACTTACTCCACTGACTGAAGGAATAAAAGAGGCAAAGAGAAAAACTGAACAGTAACAGGAGAGTTTAACTATTGCAAGATTAAGGAAGACACAGGGAAGAGTAAGAATCAATTGGGCAGTAAATTGTGGGAGCAGCAGAGAGGACAGCTCCCTTATACGCCGAGTGATCTGAAAAGGAAGCTGTACGGGTGGATCAATTCTCAATTTTCCGCAGCTCCGCAGAGAGGGTGTGAGTGAAGGTGGAAAAGTGGCAGCAGTACCTTGGTGCCAGCGACCACAGTTAATTATATTTGGGCTAGATTTTCATGCAGACTTGGGAGAGAGGCTCTTTGGTCAGGGCAAATCCAGTACCAGGAGAAAATAAAAGACAAAAGGATTTTAGGCAAGCAAATTTTAGAGGCGGCCAGGGGAGCAAACGGTTAAATGACACCCATTCATTCAGCAAACATTTATTGAACATCTAAGTCAATGGGTGACCCTGTTCTGGAACAGTAGGACATGGTCCCTGCCCTCAAGCAACTCACTGTCTCAGACAGACGTGTAAATAACTGACGGTGATACACTGCAAAGAAAAAATAAAAGTCTCAATGGAGCCACCTTATCTCCAAAGACCTAGTGGAGAAGAAGACAAAATCAGCAGTACCAGCAGTACTCGGTGACTGATAGAAGTAGGAGTGAGGGAGGTGGAGGGAGGACGTCAAGAGAACCTTGAATTCCATTAATAAACATAATTAGTATTAGCTAGTGTGTTAATTAATAAAATCACTACCAGACGTGAAGCTACCTAAATGTTCAATTCACCACACCTCCACCTTAAGTCATAAATAGAAATTAAACAACTACATTCTTGTCACAACAACAACAAAAGTGACTTAATTCCTACAGAGAACAGAAAGAAAGATCAGAGGATGAATCTGAGCAGAAAAATGTACACACTGGAGGGTGAGGGAGATCACATAAGGAAGGATTTAAAATCTTCAAGTCCTAAAATAGCGTAGAGTTCAAAATGATGTACAGATTGTAATTTTCTTCAGAAAAGCAGGTGATCTGGCAGCTGAAGGTTTGTAGTATAAGAAACCAGAAACAGAATATTACCTATAGATAATTTAACAACAAATATGGTAAATGCCCAAAGTATAGGGGTTGGGTTGGGACCCAAATATGCTGGAAATACTGCCCACTGTTCCTAGAAATATTGAGAAGGGCACACCAACAATGACAAGAGAGCAGCTAAAGACATACTTTAGTTAACAGGCAGGAAGCTTTTGGAATGGCATCAACTCCTATCATACAACGGCTAAGAAACTCAGGCAAAGGACAAAGAGGGTCCAAGTATTTCCATGTACGTGACAGCAACCCAGGTATCTGCTGGTGACGAGACAGAGAATCCTCCTGCTTATCAGTGAGCTTAGACATGACCTGAGTCTTCACCTAAAGCCGAAAAACTGTCTGGTGGACGCCTTAAACATGCTGCACACGGCCACCATCTTTGCTCACGCATCTCCGGTGGCGTTCTGAATGTGAGTCCATGGCTCACCACTTCGTTCAAGCTCAAACTGTGGGAATCCTCCTTCAGACTGTCAGATGTTTCCTGTGGCAGCACATTTCACCAGGTACCACATCCCAGAGACACGTCATTTCTTACCTCCAATCATATTCCTCCTCCAGGGCCCTGTCTACCTTTCCCACTGTTCATTCACGTCCTCAGATCCCATACGGGCAACTCTGAACAACCTCCTAGCTGGTCTTCCTTCCTCCAAGATCTGTTCTAGTTTGGCCAGCATACACGTCATAGACATATAATGTATATCACTTTCATGAGTATGATATGATTATGCCCCAGGGCTCAAGGATAAAGCCTACTCCTTGGTACATACAGCTCTACAGTCTGGTCTCAGCCTGTGTTTCCAGCCTCACTTTTGGCTAATTCCCAACTCCTTGCACTTTCTACATATCTCATCATTGGGAATCCTTGATCAAGGGCTCCCTGATGTTCTTCCTCTTCTTTATGCCTGGCAAATCCCTACCCATCCTTCAAAACCCAGCTGAAATGTCACCTACTCTGTGAGGCTTTCCCCCAACAATCCAGACAGAACCCTGCTCTCCTCTGTGCTTTGTCAACACACACACATAGTGATTTTCATCTGGAACTTATTATACTTCAGCTCACACTTAATATGTTCTCTTAAGCAACCTCCACCGACAAACTTGGCCTTATCTCTCTATGCCTTTGACCTTAAAACATCCCATGGCAACAGGGTCCAGGCTGGTTGCTGGAGCGCTCTGCAGCAGCCCCATCCATTTCTGCTTCCAGCAGTTGAGTTAATGCTAACAAAAATCAGTTTTATTTTCTCCCAAACTTCTTTGTACCTGTTATATTTGTTACTGAGCTTATTCAATTTAATTAATATTACCTAAAATGATGAAAGATGGGTATAAAAGTTGCCATTTCTATGAAAGCTACATTAAGTGCTTGGAAAAGATTTGAGAAAGTCGAGCTGCTAAAAAAAATTACTGTCAAACTACGTTTTGGCAAGATAAATGATTGAGGAGAACATAAAAGTCTAGAAGGACTCTGCTCTAAGACTGTTCCACAAATGTCTAAACTATCATGCCACTTAAAAGAAACTGAAACTGGAAGTAGTATAGGTGATTACAGTTTATGCAAGAGAGAAAATGGGGAACTCCAATCACAAGACCCAGACTCAAATACATAAGCTTGAAACCTACAGCACAATCCTGGTGAATGAATGCATTTTTAAGTGAAAATAAAATGCTTAAAGCATTTTTAAAAGCATTCCCCGCATTAAGAAATTTGCAAATATCACTGAGAAACTAGGTCTTGACTATATCAAATAAGCTTCAACTGTATCTATCTATATGTTTGACCCTATTTTATATTAATTCAGAAAATACTTATTGAGAGGCTTCTGTGTACCAGGCACTTCTAGGCATTTGGGATACATCAGTGAAAAAAACCAGCAAGGATCCTTGCCCTCGTGGGGCTTACATTTTAGATTGACAGCAATAGTATCTTATGTGCTTTTACAGCCAGAGACTCTCATGGTCCTTTCATTCAAAAAAGTACTTAAGAAAATGTTTCCTGGATTGAATTTGTGAACAACTTGCTTAAATTCAATCCTGTACCTCTGTCTGTCTGTCTCTCTGTTTGAAGTTACAAGGACTGTTTGTAGCACAGAGCTGTCAAGATGATTCACAGATTCAAGAGGTTTACTTATTTTTAAAGACTTCTTAGGTTCTATCTGAATTCCTTTGAAACTCAATTTCTTTCTCAAGATACCTGCTGTTCACTTCTTGCTATTAACAGGGAGCAGAGTGTGTCATCCAGAACATGGCCGACTTCAAATCACCAATTCAACTGTCCACGTATTTCCTCTGAAGACTCTCAAAAAGGTTCTCCAGATAGAACACTGGGCCATTCCGAAGGAAAACGATATTAGAAACTAAGCTTTGGAACACAAGCCATTTCAACTCCTCCTGGATAGCGTCTAAAGGGGAACATAAATCTCTAAAGGCAGCCACGTTACTTTATTTCCTTCTTTTGATTATGCCTTGAAAACTTCCAGGCCAAGGATTCTGGCACCTCCTTGTCTTCTATCATCAGTAGAGTTCTCTGGCCTGGATGTACAAGATTATGATACAATGGCCAGGGGGGACAATGGGCACTGGATGACTATATATAGGAATTCTGGGCTTGGTTGTCATGGAGACAAACGGAAAAACAAATGCCTAATCCTGAAAATAAGGCTGAGGCCAAACTTGAAGGAAACACGCACTGAAAACTTCCTGTCATTCTGATGAGTAAAAAGAAAACCTTGAAATATGATCAGGGAAAACAAAACAAAACAAAAAGTTAGTCTTCAAAATGACAAAAACAGCAAAAAAACGAAAAGGGGCTGAGATTTAGCATCCCATCATCCTTAAATTCACTGAAAGGGTCTCTCAAAGGCCTTATTTGGCATGAAGCTTCACGTTCTCGTTTTCTCTATATTTTCGGGGGAATCCAGGCAAGTCTGACCTAAAACAAAAGAGAATTCCTGGGACTTCCCTGGTGGCGCAGTGGTTGGGAATCCGCCTGCCAATGCAGGGGACACGGGTTTAAGCCCTGGTCCGGGAAGATCCCACATGCCGCGGAGCAACTGAGCCCGTGGACCACAGCTACTGAGCCTGTGCTCTGGAGCCCGTGAGCCACAACTACTGAAGTCTGCGCGCCTACAGCCCGCGTTCCGCAACAAGAGAAGCCAGTGCGACGAAAAGCCTGCTCACTGCAACAAAGACCCAACGCAGCCATAAATAAATAAATAAATTTATTATAAAAAAAAAAAAAAAAGAGAATTCCTGGACTTGCAATTCACTAGGTCCTATAATCGGGGACAAGCCCATTTGTTTCTCTGTATCATTTTCCCCCAGTGGCATCACCATCCACCCAGTCAATAAAATCAGAACAAATCCTTGATTCATTTCTCTTTCATTCTATCCATGGAATGAAAAAGCCCTATCGGTTCAACCTCCCAAAAAGCCCGTATCTGTGACCCACTCACGGTTCCACAGCCACTGCTTCTGTTCAGGCCCCTGTGGTTGCTTGTGTGAACCTGCATTGCAGGACGTTCCTAACTGGCTTTCTATCTTCAAGTTTCTTCTCCCCCTAAGATCCCTTTCTTTTCTAAAAGCAAATATGATCAAGGTACTCAAGCCTTCTTACAAGAAAAATGTCCAAACTCTGAACATCAGTACCCTGGCCCACCTTCATCTTCCCAGACCTACCACACTCCACACCCACACTGCTCCCACTCAGCGCTACTGCCACAAGGAAAGGTCCTGGCATTCACTCTGTGTGCTTTTTTTCGCTGCTTCTTTGTACATTCTTGCAATATCCTCCTTCGACTTCTCAGCCTGGCAAACTCATCTTTCAAAACTGAACTCAGTTCAAATTTATTATCACTATGAAGATCTTCCCTGATCCTTCTAGATACATTTATTTAACTCCCCCTTCAGGCTTTCCTGCTAGAACTCATGCTGCACGCAGGTTAATTTATTTTGCCTCCACCAGACTGTGATCTCTTTGCAAGCAGGGTATCTATCCATGCATGCATGCATGCGTGCATGCATCCATCCATCCAGCTACCCACCCATAATTTGTTTAAAGTTCATTATCTCCCAGAACTTAGTTCAGGGCCTGGCCCAAAAGAGGTGCTCAATGAACGTGTTATAAAGATCCAAAAAGAGTTCAAACTGGAAAAAGTGCTCTGGAAAACCCAGATTTAACAGGAAAATGCAATGAACCAAATGTCACTCTCTCCTTGAACACTGCGGTTAAGAGAGCCGCCCCATTGAAACAGTGATCCACTTTTACTGAAACAAGCCTGGGTCTTTTCTGATTACCTGGAGAATAGCTTCTGAAACATTTGAGAATCTGAATGGCAGGAAATTCATGATCCATGACCATCCCAAGAAGTCACAGGCATAATTTCTGGCTTTCACCCTAAATCAGCAAAAAGTCTAAACTTTAAAACAGATGATATCAGGACACCTGGGAGCCACTTTGGGTGAATCACTATGAACCTCTCTCTCCTTTTTCGTACCCACTGGTAGGCACAGATCTGTGGTAGGCACAGATGTTTGTGAAATGCATAGGTGTAACGGTACCATGTATTTAAATGCACCATGACTTTGCTACAGTCAACACCTAAGGCCACGAAAATAAAGGCCTCTGCAATCCAGAAGGTATTCATGGATTACTTGAAGATTTTTAGCATTGCATCCTCACCGTATGAAATGTTTTACCAATTTTCCTCCATCATGGATGCACCCTCCTCCCAGATATGTAGTGTATGGCGATTCATTTTGCAAAAGGACTTGTGGTGGCTCAGAAAAGCAGAGATGGCTTCATGTCACCCAGCCAGTCAGTGGAGAAACAGGAACAGAACCCGGGGCTCCTGCATGCCCCAGTTTCAAAAACACGTTCTTTTTCTGCCACAGCCATTAGCAAATATCACAGGTATTCCTTCTGTACTAAATGGTATTTGTAACTCAAAAGTGTGTGTTCTTAAAAACCCTCCTTGAAACCGGCTGGAAATTTGTCGCAAAGCCAATGAACGCACGGTGAAGGAGCCCTTTTCTAATGTTTTTCAGGAGGAAACTCTGGGTGGCATCTGCCATTGTTCATTGAGACACTCTCACACAATACCAAATGCATAATTCACCTGCGACTCTTTGGAATTGTCTGATGAGGAAGTAATGCTTCCTGCTGTTCGTTTAGATCGTATAGATGTCTTTACCACACGGAAAATCCAACCAACAACGTGGAGTACAAAAGCCTCTTTGACATCAGTGACTTGGCCGCAACAGTCGAGAGCTCGCTAGCAACTTCAGATGGTATTCAGAGCTTATGGGCCATGGGCAAGGCCGCCCTGCTTCCTCCTCAAGGCCTGACCGGAGGGAAGATACCTACAGACTTCAAGGAGGCGGTCACAGTGTCCAGCTTGCAACAAACAGTACAGGGAGAGCCCGCACAGGGAACGATGCAGAGATTTCTCAAAAGCTCAGCGTAGCAAGAGGAAAGAACACATCTAAGGAGAAGCGTATATATTTAGATACATGTCGAGCTCTAAGTGACGGTATGGAAATCGGGTGAGGATAATGATGGCGGATCAAGAACAGGAACGAGCGCCGCACTTCAAAGCGCACGGTTATTCTAAAATTGTCCCCCAGCAGCAGGAGTCTCTGAACCAACACACCCAGTGGGTTTCTTACCCGTTTTTTTCCTTTTCTTTTCACCTCTTCCCATGCAGTGGAAGAAAATCCTGGCTCCGGGTAAAGCTGTATTTTTAATAACATTAAAGCAGTAGGTTCTTCTCTTCGGACAGACACTCTTGCACCCACTCCAAACTCCCCCGCAGGAATATTGCTAATGATGCTGGGCTCAGGTGTAGGGTGTAAACCTCCAAGAAGCAGAAGGATCAGGCAGTCAAATCCAGGCTCACCTTTCACTGGCTTAGCAGCTCTAGGTCATCAGGTATGTCAGGTGCTTTTGCACGAGTCTCTCACTGATCTTCACCATGACCTTATGACATGAGATGTGTTACTTCCCATTTTACAGATGGGGAAACCAAGGGAGCACCTGGAAAACAGGCAACTTCTCAGCGCCCCGGAGCGTGCATGTGAGCCTCCTCGTAACCCTTGGGGACTCTCAATTAAGCAGTCCTCTGGTTCCTCATTCATAAAACGGAGACAATGATACCCACGACTTCATAGGGTGCAGTGCAAACAGGAGAGCAGTGTGTAAAGTACAGTGTCTGGCACGGAGTGGGGGTGCTTTAAGGGTCTCAGTTCCACAGCAATTAAAATCTACATCATATATTTTGCACTAAACGACAAATTGCCTTTTAGTGTTTACGGAGTGTTTTCTATAGACGAAAGAATTTGATCTCCTTCGCTGGACTGCAGGACAGAGTGGAATAAGCATCTCTTACACTGCT
This sequence comes from Neophocaena asiaeorientalis asiaeorientalis, assembly GCF_003031525.2. NCBI lineage: Eukaryota > Metazoa > Chordata > Mammalia > Artiodactyla > Phocoenidae > Neophocaena > Neophocaena asiaeorientalis. The sequence continues at coordinate 2,764,513 of NW_020174037.1, read as the reverse complement.
CTAAACAGATGTAACTGACATTCACCCCAGCTCCAGGCACATGGCAGGTGTTCGGCAGCTAGTTTGTGGCTGATTGATTCTGGGCAAAGCCAACTGCACTGCCCCTTCTGGCAACAACCACCTGGCTCACTCTGTAGGTGAGGATGGCTGCCATGGGGAGGGGACTTATCGAGGGGCTTGGATTCAGCTCAGAGGCAGGGCTCGACCCCAATAATACACCAAGTCACCCCCATTTTGTTAGATAACGAGGCACACAGAATGGTCACAAATCAACTTGCTACAAAAAGGCACATCAGAGCAAATTTCATTTCCAAAGTTTAGAAGCTTTCTTGGCAACAACCATTCTGGGGTCTATTTCCTCTTAAAGGTTTCTCAACATCACCTCCAGCTTTGAGCAAGGTCCCTGGGTAACCGACTGGCAGGTGTGATCATCCCCATCATTAATGATGCTCTCCCAAAGGCCCCCACCTGACACTGCCGCCGCTGCCCTTTTCTCCCTGTTACCTTGTACGATTGTACTTCTAACCACCTGATCCACAGTACGTACGTATTGGTCGATTGGTTGGTTCTCCCCACTATCTGTGAGGGGTTTGTCTCAAACTTCTTAACTTGCATGGATGTTTGGATTTTATTTCATAACCAGTGAGGGCATCTAAGTTTTCTTGGGGACTTCCGGCTCAGCTGGGCACGGAGTGTCTGCCCAAGACTCAGTATGGAAAATGTTAAGGGTCTGTGACAAAAGGCGGTCCTGCCATTGAACCACCATGCGTCTCGGCCTCCTGAGGGTCGTGGCCAGTGTGCAGCACCAAGAACAGCAGCACTTAAGACTAGATCCATTCACTTAAATAGCTCATTTGAGTGCCTATGCGTGCAAGGTAATCTGCCACGCTCTGGGGACTCAAAATAAAATGATGGCTTCTGCTGGGACTTCTCTGGCGGTCCAGTGGCTAAGACTCCGCACTCACAAAGCAGGGGGCCCGGGTTCAATCCCTGGTCAGGGAACTAGATCCCGCATGCCACAACTAAGAGCCCGCATGCCGCAACTAAAAGATTCCACACGCCACAACCAAAGATCCCACGTGTTGCAACAAAGACCCGGCACAGGCAAATAAATAAACAATTTTTAAAAAAAATATGATATGCTCTTTTTAAAAAAATGATGGCCTCTGCCTTCAACAAGCTGATGGTCCTTATATGTGGAATCTAAAATATGACATAAATGATCTTATCTATGAAACAGAAACAGACTCACAGACATAGAGAACAGACGTGGTTGCCAAGGGGGGTGGGGTGGGAGAATCATGGACGGGGAGCTTGGGATTAGCGGATGCAAACCATTACATACAGAATGGATAAACAACAAGGTTCTACTATAGCACAGGGAACTATATTCAATATCCTGGGATAAACCACAATGGAAAAGAATAAGAAAAAGAATGTGTATATACATATGGAACTAAATCACTTTGCCATACAGCAGAAATGAACACAACACTGTAAATCAACTATAGTTCAATTAAAACAAAGGAAGTGGATGGTCTTGGGGGGGATGGAAAGTCAGACAGTTACAACAGAGTATGATCAGCTCTGAACTAAAGAGTGCCCAAAGATGTGAACAGAAAGCAGGTCCCTTAGCCAGGCAGGAAGAGTTAGGAAGATTCAAGTGTTCAAGGATGAGTAGGAATTAGCCAAGTGAATGGAATGAAGAGGAGGTCAGGTGAAAATCAGTGGAGGAGGACATTCCAGGAAGGAGGACTAGAAGGTCCTGGAGGGTGAGAGCAGGGCCCTGTGCAGACACAGGGCCTCCAGGACAGCTGCAGTGCAGGATGCGGCAGGAAGAAGGGGTGAGGAGCGACCCTGAGAGAAAGAGGGGCCCAAGTATCAGCTTTCCATGCTGAGCTTGAATCTACTATGAAGGCAGAGCAGACAGCCACTGAAGGGTCTGAAGCAGGAACCAGGTGAGATAAAGGCTTCGCATCTGTACCTTTTCTAGGTCTATCGATTGCACCCAGAGCCCTGCCCCATCTCTCAGATAGGGAAGGCAGCATTCCCACCATGAGAGAAAACCAAGCAGCAGCACCTTCCTTATTGATGAGGGATAGCTGCAGCTGCCTATGACTCCATGCTTTGTGTTGTCAAGTAGAAAACACCAATGTGGTAACTCTTCCCCTCTGGATTTTACTAGCAGGTCGGAATTGTTCATTTGAAATTCAGTTCCTACTGTTTCAACTGAACACATTACATTTACATCTGGAATGGATTATGGTCCTACTACCTAAGGGAAGGAAAACTGGAAACCCAGGAGGCTACCTTTTCTGCTCCCTACCAACCCTTCACGTGCAAGAAAATACCAAGGAAGCACAGGAAACCAAGTGGTATGTCCACACGTTGGCAAACACCAAAAAGATGCAGGCGCCAGCCAAGATCTTGTGGTCTGTTGTTCAAATACAGCATCTCAGCAACATCCAAAAGGTTTCTAAATCTGTATTGTACTCCTTAATTTTAACACCCATGTGTCAACCCAAGGACACTTAATACGTATTTCTTGGACTCAGACTCAACTCAATGGTCAAAATATTATCTTGTAAAGTGATTCAACATTCTCCTGGATTCATTAGTGTTTTATAAATGGTTTGTTTCATCATAACAAATATTATATCTACTATATGTTAGGTATTTGACAGATATCAAGACCATCAGAGCTCACATTTCGAGAGCTCTCCGGTTCTTAGGGGACAATATTGAAACACATATGAAAATGAGTGCGTGCTCAAGGAACAGAGCTAATGCCCACGGGCATTTCTACCTGTTGTGAGCGGAGAGCCTGCAAGACACTATGGGTCTGGGGACACTATGGGTGCCGGGAGGAAGGTCAGCAGTTTTAAATGCCACGGACAAAAAAAGAAGGATGAGGCAGGAGCAGAGGCCGTGGACTTGTTTGTCTGGAGTTGCTGTCCACCTCTATAAGAGCCATTCCATTAGCACGCTGGAGCCAAAGCCACACTGCAAAGGATTCCAGAGAGGGAGGGGAGGAGAGGAGGCGGCAGCAGGTGTAAACAAGGGAGGAATGACTCTTTCCCAGAGAGAATGTCTCTGGGGGTGGCCAGCAGGTCACTTCACGAGTGGTTTCAATAAAACGCTGAAGGCAGAACACAGACTCTAGCAGTTTGAGAAGAGAACGAGTGGCGAGGAAGAGTAAGTTGGGAGTATTGGTTCTTTTCAAGAGATCTGAGGCTAAGATGGCAACTGCAGGAAATACTGCAGAAGTTCTTACCCAAGAATGGTTTTAATATTCAAAACACAGAGCACTCTCCCAGGGTTCATAGCGCTCCCTTTTCTAGACTCTCCAAGGGAACAATAACACATCTGAGAACGAAGGTTTCGGGAGACTGTGTGACATCGTAGACAGAGCTGTGGAGTTAGGCCGACTCCACCCTCCTCCAACCCTGCCAGGTAGTAACTGTGACCTTTCTTAAGACTATTTTCTGGTTACGGAAGTTCCTATTTTATGGAATTGTTGTGTGGATCAAACCAGTGTTCGTAAAGTATTTAACAGACACGCAATAAATGACAGTTATCATTAATTTAAAATATATACTGACTAATGCCAATAATAATAATGTCTAACTTTGGGACTTATCACTGCATTACACCCACTGATCAGCACATCAAGCGCAAAGGAGTTTCTTGTGTAGGTGGATTCCATTCAGCCCCAAAGTCCAAAGAAATTTAAATCAACAGGACTCCTGATTAAGCGCCACTTTGCAAACACTGAATTCTTTTAGACTCCCAAGAAACAATTCATGATGCTAAGAGATTTCACTCAGCTTCCAAGGCAAGATGTGAAAGTATTTTTCCTTTTCCATTAAAAGAATAAATCCTCATCAATCTCTGGCTCTTGACAAATGATCATAAATTGACAAGGAATTTGCTTTTACTATGCTACTTTAATACTAAGATTTCTACAGTACTTTAGAATGTGAAAGCATTTTCATATGCTATCTCATTTTATCCACAAAATAACCCCCCAAAGTAGGCATCATTATTGTCTTACGTGACAATAATGAAATCGTGGAAGGTCAATGATTTCTCTCAGCCCACACGCGTGAGACGGAGGCAGTCAGGCCCTCCGCCTGAGGCTGCCACATGCTGGATGGTCCACCGCCTCCAATGTGGGTGGTACTTCCTGGACTTGGACCTCAAACTCAGGTGTCCAACGTCCCCGAGCAGACTCTTAAGGAAAGATGATCTATACAAATAACTGGTTTTGGAAAGATCATTCGCTCCTCATTTTCACTAGCTCCAGCTGGGTTAAAATGGGTCCTCCTGGCATCTGCTCAATCAAAACGCACCCAGCGATACACAGGAAGAGTCATGCTCTGCGCCAGTACTGCAGTGCGACCCTAAAATTACACTGGACAGAAAATCGTCCTGAGTTGGGGAAGAGGTTCCACGGAACCCTCGGCCACCAGACGTCCTGGAGCAGGACCTCTCGTGTCTCACATGCTGCTGACCTATTGCTGTTAATCGCCTTCACACCGCTTCGGGAGACAGGAAGCCCAGGGGTCACAGGAGAGATGCTCCACCTGGTCCACAGGGAGAGTCTGGGGCTGCGGGGGTGGGGCTGGTCTCCATGCTGCTTAACATATATGGCTTTACGTCACCAGCTCAAGCACGGTCATCTCCTTTTACTGGGATGACGACGATTAGTATAAACACCACCAATTTACTCAGTATATTATGAAAGCTGTTTTCTCATACACTGTTCTTGCCATCTTGCCATTTAGAAAATGTTAATTAATTAAATAAATAAAATCTTAAACCTGCCCTTGACTCAACACAGAACTGCCATCCTTCCACCCCGTAGTTCTCAAACACTTCTGCCCTGGCAACACACAGTGGGTGGACATCTGTGTAGCCTACGTTCTTCCCTAGGGACACTGTGATTTAGATAATATCCCAGAAAATTAGAGAAGGCAGAAATGTAGTGAAAAGTACTGGGATAGAGGCACATAATAATAAAGCCACTGAAAAAAAAGGAAGAGAAAAAAAATTCTATCCTGTATTTTAACACTAAACTTAATCATTTTCTAGACAATCGTTTTTTTCCAGTCTTTCATTATACAGGTAACATAACCAAGATGCAAAAGTATACTGTAAATGTATCAGCAAAAATGGTCTTATTTTATTATTAACAATATATAGAAATTACTGATTTTAATGTGTTACTAGGGAAGTTTACTTACACTTTACTGCCTGCCTTTAATTGAGTTATCACAATTGTTCCTTCTAACAGACACACTGGTGGCATTATTCTTTTTTGCATGCAAGTTAGATGTGGGTTTCTCCATCTTTCCTTCTCTGTATTCCTAATTAAAAACTTCCCCATGGGCAACATTTTAAAATACTGTTAAATCAGAGTAACAGAAAAATCACAATTCACAAGTACAATATAATAATTTGTGATACCACAGCTATTAACTCTAGCTCCTCACTCCATTTATTCACTCTTAGCTTTGGGACAGACAAGGTAAACCCTGAAGCTATCTGAAACTTCTACCACCTTGGTTGTAACCCCATGCCTGTCTCTTTCACAAGAAAGTACCTTGGAATACTTATAAGTAGACTGATGTTAGAGGGATAAATCGGAATAAGCTCAAATTTATTTTTAAAAATAAATTGATAGGGGCTTCCCTGGTGGCACAGTGGTTGAGAGTCCGCCTGCCGATGAGGGGGACAGGGGTTCGTACCCCGGTCCGGGAAGATCCCACATGCCGTGGAGCGGCTGGGCCCGTGAGCCATGGCCCCTGAGCCTGTGCTTCTGGAGCCTGTGCTCTGCAACAGGAGAGGCCACAACAGTGAGAGGCCCGCGTAGCGCAAAAAAAAAAAAAAAAAAAATTGATAATTTCAAAGAGATACGTGCACCCCTATGTCCACAGCAGCACTACCCACAATAGCCAAGACATGGAAGCAACCTAAATGTCCATCAGCAGATGAATGGACAAAGAAGATGTGGTACATATATACGATGGAATACTACTCAGCGATAAAAAAAGATGAAATAATGCCATTTGCAGCAACATGGATGCAACTAGAGATTATCAAACTAAGTGAAGTAAGTCAGAAAGAGAAAGACAAATACCAAATCACTTATAGGTGGAAGATAAAACACGACACAGGGACCTCCCTGGCAGTCCAGTGGTTAAAACTCTGTGCTTCCAATGCAGGAGACGGAGGTTCAATCCCCGGTTGAGGAAATAAGATCCCACATGCCGTGCACAGTGTGGCCAAAAAGTACAAAAAAATAAAAAAAATAAATAAAATATAACACAAATGAACCTATCTACAAAATAGAAACAGATTCACAGACATAGAGAACGGACGTGTGGTTGCCAAGGGGCAGGGGGTTGGGGGAGGGACGGAGTGGGAGGTTGGGGTCAGCTGATGTAAGCTGTTACATACAGAACAGATAAACAAGGTCCTACTGCACAGCAAAGGGAACTATATTCAATATCCTGGGATAAACCATAGTGGAAAAGAATATAAAAAAAGAATGTGTATCTATGCATAAGTGAATCACCCTGCTGCACAGCAGAAATTAACACAACCTTGTAAACCAACCATACTTCAATATAAAAAGAAAAGTAAATCAGATTTGTGGTTAATAGAGATAACCTTGAAAACAGACTGGGAAAGCTTGAGATTAGAGCCAGGAAGACCGGTGGAAATCAGAGGAAGTACAAGGTGAGGGATATTCAGCGTTGGGGTCTGGCGGGTTGGAAACCAGAGAAGGACAAAGGAGGCAGAGACACGAGGATGCAGGAGAAAGCCCCTTTGAAATGGCTAAGCCTAGGATCTGGGTTGGCTCGACAAGGGATCGGCAGTGGTCGGAGAGAATTTATGGGTTTGAGATGCTGGAAGTAGAGTGGCTATGGTGAGTCCAGCCACAGATGAAGGGCGGCGGAACACAGTCAGGAAGACGTGAATCTCTCTAGCTGGAAGAAACCAAACATTCACTGAGTCATGACCATTGAGTCTAGTATACTGAAATTCCAGAGCACGACGGTCATGGCTGGGGTAAAGAGGCAGGCTGTGAGCCTGGCACTGAGTTCACTGAGGAAGCTGAAGGAACATTCCAGAAGATAAGAAGGAAATAAGCAGAGAGCAGACACTTGAAAAGTGAAGGAAGCAGAAATGTTCTCAACAGGTAGCAGCGAGTAAGGACTGCACTCACTGTTCTTCTTGGCTACTCGGAGGAAAGGGATTAGTCGCTTCGGTCACAGAGAGCTGAGAGGGAGATGGAGTTGCCATGGGGGGGGGTGGGGGGGGGGGCAAAGCTAGTGAGCTGGAGGAGGGAGGTGTGACCAAAGAAACGTGCAACATCACGGTACACACAGCACAATTCCACTGGCTTTTCCCAAACATCGTGTGACACAGCTGAGCTCGCAGTCACTAAAATTCCCAGGCTTTTTTACACGTAAACTACTGTTTTGTCTGTTTTCCTTGTGTGTGGTTTATTCTGCCGCCCTGATTCACATCAAGAAATATTTATTGAATGGCCTGCCAAGTGCTAAGACTCTGAAATAGTCCTTGACCTCAGAGAGCACGCAGTTTAGTTGTGGAGACAGATATGATAACCGACAATTATAAGAATATTTGGCAAGTCTAGTAATGGAAGTGAGTACACAGGTCAGAAGCTACCCAACATGTTTTATATTTATTCCCTAACGAAATCTCATTTTCAGCTCATTACTCTGAACAGTCTAGACAGTCTGTAATCTTGATTTTGTCATTTAACTATGGACCATTTGCCAGTATTTCAAATGTATTAAGTCTTAAGCAGTAGGAAAAGAGACTTGACTTAAGTAATTTTTTAGAAGGTGAATGAGCCTTTAAAGTGAAATAAACGAGTGAAATTTTGATTGGCGAAACCTCAAAGGCCTTCTATAATTCTGAGACTCCCATCTTAAACACATATATCACATTCACACAAAAATTCTTGAAGCCTTTAAGTACTCTATGATTTGAAGGGGAATCATTTTTGTTGGTTTTGAGATATGGGCCCTCACATTTTAAAACTAAGGTGAGTCAAATAGTGATAGACTCTTCCAAGTAAAGACAAAAACATGAAAAAAAAGTAGTTTGTATACTGTGGTCCCAGTTTTAGAAAAAAATTAAAATAACAAAACAGAGCCTGTCTGTATACGCAAAGAAGAAACATCTAGATGATTCTACAGCAGACTGTTATTAAATTCTTTTGGGTGCAGAGAGGCTGGCATTATGGGTGGCCCTCACATTTTATGTTATGTACTGCCATAAAGCTGTTCTTTAATCCTAAGTAGGTATTACTCTTGTCATCAGGAGGAAAAATCCATGCAGACATCTTCAAAAGGGATAACTACCTCCCATGACTAGTTTTAATGCACATTCATTCTTGAAGACTTACAGGTATCAACATCAGGCACCCATAGCTCAAAAGTACCCTCCCACTGCCAAAGGGGACAGGGACCTCGCTGCTGGTCTTCCTTGTTTAGCCCAGCTTCTTAACAATGAAAAGACCTCTTCCTGGTGTTAATTACCCCTACAGTTTGGTTCTACCTCCCCTCATCTCGCCAGCTATCCTCCCAATAACTTCCCTACACACCCTCCACTCTAGCCAGACTGGTCTTCTTGCCATCCCAGGAACCCTTCTTTAAGTTTGGTCACTTCTGATACTCCTCTCACCTGGAATAGACTTCGATCTGCCCATAAAAAAATCCTACGTGCCCTTCAAGGCCCAGCCTGAGTCCCACCTCTTCCAAGAAGCCCTCCAGGACTCATCAATTCCTTCTCTTCTCCATGGCTGCAGCCAATAAAATCCAAATGCAAAACTTCTCACTTGTTATATTCTGTTCTTCTAATTAACTCTACGTATTTATTAACTTAAGCTCTAACTATCAATCAACAATAAAATTTGGCTTTATTTTCCTTTGGAAGATTCCAGGGCCCCCAGACATGTAAGAATAGGTTTCATCTTCTCCACTCTGGCTCACTTATGCATGTGTGTTTCTGCTGCGACTCTCTGATGAAATGGCACAAAGGTTAAGGGCATAAGCTTTGGGTTCAGGCAAGGTCCACCACATATATGTTTTATGACTTTGGGACTCATCATTTCAGTCTCAGTTTCCTTTTCTATAAAATGAGGCTAATAATAATTTGTAATTCTGATTCATCAGACATATTAAATCTGATGGCAAATTTAAGGCAGTCAGCCGAAGTAAATAAAAATTATGATTAATTTTACCACTTCAGAATTAAACCAAGAGACGACAGCCAGAAACCTTATAATAACCCAGAATGGATGACTTTCAAACTGGTCATGGAGAAAAAAATAACTAGGACTGCTAAAAAATCAAGGACTACAGGAAAGGTTGAGAAGGTCATCCTGTGTTGCTCGATGGGGCAATCACAACAGCTTTGGTGGAGGGCTCACAGCACATGAACATAAGAGATGACATAGGAGGTGGCTTCCATGAGGCAGGTAAGAATATTTTGTGTCCCCGAGGAAGCTGGAGAGCGTAGCCCTGGAATGACTTCTCCAAGAGCAGTGTACAGGTAAATAAAACCTTAGCTGGGCCCTGTACTCTTAGCCAAACACCTCTTTTGGGTTGACCCTGATGACTATGAAACTACTTACAAAACAGAGGAGCACTCTGGCAGGAACACGTCCCTTCCTGGGCATAAACAGCAAGGGACTGACTTCAGTAAAAGGCAAGCAGATCCAACTTACCTGAACCTTTCACGTCAGTTTGGCCAGTCTTTATCTTGCCATTTTTGATTAAGTACCACCACTGGAATTTTTCAATAGGATATTATTTAGGATTATGAATGAATGAAGAAAATGCGTACATCATTTGGACATGCTGGGCCACACCACCAAAACTCATATAATTTATTTTAAAAAATAAATAATAGCTGCTTCAAGAAGGTTATTTCTGGCAACTTCTCATCTCGGCTCTTAAAAAACAATTCTTTTTCACATGCCCATCTTGCCCAGGACATGCCCTCTGCTCCAGCAAAGCTGCCCCAGGATGTCTACCTCTGAATCATGGCTCACACACACTAGTCCTCCCAAATCCAATACCCTTCCCTCTGCTTGTATAAAATCCTCTAGTGCAGAACAGTATTTGGAAGAGAGGAGAGGAACTATGAATCATAAGAAGTCTCAAAAGAGTTTAAGGGATTTTATATTCAATAAAATTGCACTAAAATATCTAGCTCTGGTTCCAGGGGAAAAAAAAAATCAAGGTGGGCAATGATAAGACAAAAAAATCTTCCTTTCGAAAAAGACCCGAGATAATCTTAGATGATTTGCCTAACAACTGATATATTTTCTGCCACAGAATAAAGTAAATTTCTTCTTCCTTTTAGATACTTCCCACAACTGAGGTTCTGGAGGACTTTTAGGTAACCTCCAACCAAGAAATGCAAAAGTCAGCTGCGGAATTATGAAGCAAATTCTGGTGTTGCTAGGAACTAGCTCTGAATGAGTTGGGTAGTATATGCTTGTACTTCTGAGGAACAAATGTTTTTCTTGGCATGGGAAGAGGGAGATGGGCGAGTTGACTGAGTTCCCAGGACATGGAAAGCTTATATTTGAAATGTTTTTCAATCCTTGGCACATGAAACTGTGGCGAATTCAGAAAGTCACAGAAATCTCAGGCAGGTGGGTTTCTTGGGAAGGGTCTATCACATGATATTCGACTTCAGGATAGTGATAATTTCGGAGGCTCCCTATTTGCTGATGAGGGCAAGGTCTATAATTTAACCGCTGAAGACTTTTGGATGTCTAATAGAAGATGCGGAATCATCTGTACCACTTTGCACCACTGGAGTTACAGGATTCTTAAGTCTTTATAGGAGAAATGCCACTCCTCATAATAAGCACTAAAATAAACTCTAGATCAGATTTTAATGTAGAAATTCTGAAGTCAAAAAGGTTAGTGTTCTCTGGCCAGATAATTTTGAGACCAGCAGAACCTATTAAAAAATAACGGCCAAGGGCTTCCCTGGTGGCACAGTGGTTAAGAATCCGCCTGCCAATGCAGGGGACACGGGTTCGAGCCCTGGTCCGGGAAGATCCCACGTGCCGCGGAGCAACTAAGCTCGTGTGCCACAACTACTGAGCCTGCGCTCTAGAGCCTGCGGGCCACAATTACTGAGCCCACGTGCCACAACTACTGAAGCCTGTGCGCCTAGAGCCCGTGCTCTGCAACAAGAGAAGCCACCGCAATGAGAAGCCCATGCAGCGCAACAAAGAGTAGCCCCCGCTCACAGCAACCAGAGAAAGCCCGCACACAGCAACAAAGACCCAACGCAGCCAAAAATAAATAAAAAATTAATTAAAAAACAAAAATGACGGCCAAGCCACTGAAATTATGCCTTGTATTCCACGTGCTATAAACGACGTAGATCTTTATATTTCACAATTATTCACTCAGGAGTCATCTTTAAAGAAACCACTCTTCTTTCTTTCACCCCAAGAGAAATCTGACTGCAACTGGAACCTGTGTGGAAGGGTCTTATGCCCTAGCAACTAATTGGATCCTCTTAAAGGTTGAATTTTATGTCTGACCTATTTAGAAATCTGAAAAGCTTCTCTTCAAAAAGCAGGCATCTCAGATCTTAATTTTTAAGTGTCAAGTATTGCTGCAGTCAAGGTTAAATGAATTGATAGTCTGGCGCCAGACTCAATACAATTCTTAGAGAAGATTTTCTTTCAAGCATAAGTGTAATTCACACAATAACAGTTTTAAAGCTCTACTTAATGCCCTACATTTCATATATAAAACAAAGAATATATTTAGGTCAAGCTATATTTTAAGTGACATCTAGAAATAGTCTATACGTTAAATATAAAGGTCTATAATGACATTTATTAAAGACAGGATTAATTTCATGGGTATTGCTGTAATTTTTTCCACCAGTCATCTATGGCAGGGTTCAGCAACATACAATCCATGGGCCAAATCCAGCCTCCCCTGCTTTTGCACATAAAGTTTTATTGGAACACAGCCATGTCCATCTGTTTACATATTGTCTACGGCTGCTTTCACAGTACAGTGGCACTGTTAACTGGTTCTACCAGAGACTCTATGGCCCACAAAGCTGAAAGTATTTTTTATCTGGCGCTTTACAGAAAAAGTGTGCCAATCCTTGATTTATGACTTGTAGAAATTAACCACTACAAGTCTCCTCTAACCCATATATTATGTTAAAAGGCTGGTGGGCAAAGTTTTCAGGGAGAGTAAAAGATTTTTACTAATCTATGAGTTTTGTTGGTCAGTTTCACTCTATAGCTTCTCCGAACTGGATTTAACAGCAACCAAACACTGTATGGTTTTTGTTTTGTTTTGTTTTGTTTTTTGCAGTACGCGGGCCTCTCACTGTTGTGGCCTCTCCCGTTGCGGAGCACAGGCTCCGGACGCGCAGGCTCAGCGGCCATGGCTCACGGGCCCAGCCGCTCTGCGGCAGGTAGGATCTTCCCGGACCGGGGCACGAACCCGTGTCCCCTGCATCGGCAGGCGGACTCTCAACCACTGCGTCACCAGGGAAGCCCACACTGTATGTTTTTTGACACAGACGCAGAGAACAGGCTAGTCCATTCCAGGGTCAAATGATTATGTGCGCTTGCTCCAAGGCGCTCTGCTACCAGGTAACCACACTGGTAACGCCCATCTCCCCAGTGCCACCACACTTCCTGTCTCCTCCTGAGTACTGGAAAGGCTTACACCCTGTCTCAAACTTCAGTTTCCCACTTCTGTACAGAAGGTCTCGTTATCCATGGAACAATGATAAAGTTGGAAACACTCTTTGGTCAAGGAAGATCATTTCCTCCTGGCAGACTGATGTGTCAGAAAGCTTCTCTTAGAGCAATCCCTAAGGTTTCATCTTTGGATCGTCTGTCTTTTGAACTTGCCTCTTAAATGGAAATGAAATTAACTTACCGCTGTACAGCTTGGTTCTGTGGAGTTGGTCAGACAGGCTAGGAGGCTCGGTACAATTAACTGAACTGAAAACTGTGATGCCTCCAAGAAATCGTTGGTCAGTTAAAAGAAGTCAGTATTTAATAAGTATCTACCTAACTATTCCCATTGGAAAATTAGGGGACAGAACCAACAGCATATCCAAAAGTACAAATGAACACCAAGAAGATCATCAATCGACGAGAAATCAGAGTAGGGCTGGGGCTGGTACGTGTCAGTCTTTAGAAGAAGTTAAACTCAGAGACTGGTAGACAGAAGCAGACAAGGAAGAAATCCTTCCAAGCTCCCAGCAGAGCTTCTTCAGATGCATGGAAGTAGAAATGAAGGCGGAAGATGCTGGGGACAGCAAGTACAGAGATGGCTGGAAACGTAGTATTTGTTGGAGAGACCACTCAGGATGGAGAATGTGGGACTGAGTGGTGAACTCTGAATGCAACGCAGAGGACTTGGATTTTGACATGAGAAGTGCCTGTGGTTTTCTGATGAGAGGTGCCTTGATAAAAATAGTGCTTATCAAATATTATTCTAGAGATTAGAACCGAGAAGCCAAATGAAAAGTTGTAACAGAAAATCCTTCTCTTAAAAAAAAAAAAAAAAAACCACAAAGCTCCTTACATTTTTCTACCAATTCATACCAGCAAAGCCTTCTCTGCTGGGTGGGCTACAATGAGATCTATCTTACAAGGGGAAGGATTTCATGACCGAAAGTTCTTGGTGTTTTCCCTAGGCTGCCATTAGGGCACAGACTGAAAAACTATCTAATTCTCACACATCTTATTTATTTTTTGCACCTGGTCTTCGTGTCCGATTTTTGTTTTAAGCGTACCACGCTAGCTACTTCCCTAAAACAGGCCATTCTGTACAGCATAACTGGACAGAGAGAAGAAATAAAATCAGCTATTCTTTAGGGGAAATTCGAGGGAGGAAAAAGATGGAACGTCACCAGTGGCCTGACTTCTTACTAAGGATAGAGCTGAATTTTAAATTACATATCCACTGCCCAGGCACTGTGGAGCTACTCAGGCCTAAACAAATCTCATAATGAAACGACACTGCTCTAGTTTCTTTCTTGTTTTATAGATGTATGTGTATGTGTGTTTTTCTGTACTGAATGCACAGACTCGGAGAAAGCCTGAAAAAACCCAGTCCTCTCTTTTATATGGCAGAAAGAACCCAGGAAACACAAACACAGCAGAGCACTTCCTCTTGCTGACAACCTTATGATTTCCCCTTAATGCACTGTTTAGAACAGCAATTAAGTGTCATTTCCCATTATCTTATACACGGGATCAGCACTGCTTTTCTTTCCAACCGCCAATCATGAAGGACATACAGAGGATCCACGTGCTGGTGAGACATGTCAAGACTGAGAGCCCAGAGCCTGAGAGCTCTGTTTATGTCCAGAACAGGTGTGCGGCCAGGCAGTGGGAGCGAACTCACCCCTCCACCTTCTCACATCGCCTCCCCAGCCTCCCTCCCTTACGGGGCTCCCTCGGCACTGCGAGGGAGAGCAGCGAGGGAAGAACCTTCCTGTTCAGCCCGTCTCCTTCTGCCGGAGAACGCTGGCTCGCTCTCAAGACTGCAAGCGTTTGACCACTGCACAGAGCAGCGAGCGTGGCCCGTCGTTTTAGTCACATCCCTCACTCGGGGGTCAGAAAGCCAAGGACACACTGGTGATTGCCCTGGTTTTATAGGTCTCTACTCCCCCCGAGGCCTGCAACACATTTTTGGTTCTTGTGTTCAGAGCGCCCTGGCATCTGCAGTGTGGGAAACCTTAACTGAGGGCCAATGGCCCTACAGCTTCCCCCTATTAAAATGTGCAACTGGATTTCACGTGCGTGTTTCAAACACCATTCAAGGCGTGATTTACAGGCTACTGTCTAGCCCCACAGCTGTTTTTTCGTCCCCCAGATGTAGCCACTTCTAGGAATCCACCACTCAGCTCCCTAGCAGACAGCCTTCCCATTTTCAACCTCTTCCGTCATTCTTGGGCATCCAAAACCTTGCAAGACCTACATCAGAAGGATTTAAGAAAATATCTTTTGAACGGACACACTATTAATTTTTCTTTCCACTCTATCCATTCATGAGAACAGCCCATTTGATGCCTTTTTTCTGTTTACCCCACCTTAAACCTTTGGGTTTACCTCACCCAAATTAAACAAATCACTGTGGACCCAGGGATCCAGGTTATTTATATACATTAAAAACAGCACAGGTCCAATGAGTTCTGTGTACGCCTCACTAGAGAGTTGCCACCCAGAGCTTTCACATTCATTATGTTCTTTCTTTAGAAGAAAGAAAAACACTTTTATATGTTGCCCAATTACCTCCCTGTGGCTGAACAGACCATCGGTGTTACGCAGAGACTTACTCAATATCGTTATCATCATGTTTCTGCGACCACCCTCCTCCCAAGGTCCTAACCTAGTCTAGCTTCCAAGAACCTGAAATCAGCCCCAAAAGGGTTAGGCTTCAGGCTGAGGGCTGTGGTTAGTTCAATACCATGCTGATAATGCCCTCTAAACATTTGCTTTTAAGCTGCTGGGTGGCCAGAATGGTACTGTATCCATTTATGATGCTTCTGTGCGTTGCACACCTCCTGGCAGAAAGTACAGACTCAGGAAGTTGACTGAACTCTTTTTCAGCCTACACAGAGGGAGGCAAGCCATGCAGTGAGTAGTCTGCGGGATTCCCTTGTCCTGAGACTAAGACCCACCTTCCAAGGGGGGCGGGGGAGGAGGACAAAGGGAAAAGAAGGTACAACATGGAGAGAAATGTCCCAGGAAAAGCCTTTGCTGGGAATGGTGTTTGGATGTATCAACTTCACCCAAATGGTTCCACAAGCGTAGCTTCCATTTCAGATGAAACCAATTCATTGACAAGCATGTGAAACAAGACCTTACAATTTACATCAAATTCTATTTTGCCTTTTGTTGCAATATACCAATCTCTTACAAAGAACAGGATCTCAAGGTGCAGAGGGGACATCTTCTGTGGCCTTTCACATGTGCTCCCCCCACCTCCTCTCCACCCCTCACTCTGAGACTCTTAAGTTTTCCTGGAAAACAACAACAAACACAGGTTAAACTGCCACACAACAGCTGAGGAGACAGCGCGCTCACTTCATTCATTACAAGCCACCGTCGTAACAACAAGCCTTCATTGTTAAACAGAAGTCCTTCAAGACAGGAATACCGGCAAGGAGTTATTGTGTCTAAGCTGGTGTTTACTGATATGCAAAGGGAAAGGCCACTAAGTTCTACAACTCAGCAACAACAGCTTTTAATCCCAGGACTTACCTTTTCTTTTCCTCCCACTTGTCTTCGCCCAGACCTTGTGAATGAAGATTCCTCATTTACGCTTTTGCTATTTGGATAACCAGCCCACACGGACATGTTGGGCTGTCAGATCTTCAGGTTACCTGAGGATTCTATCTTTTTAAACCCTTACATTAAAAATAACCCCAAATTCATACGTGTCATAAATGGTCTCAAAAGCCAAAACTGCAATCAAAGGATGTAAAGTGCTGAATAACATGACCATTTATTAAATACCTACATGTGTCAGGTGTTGTGTGAGGCATTTTACACATGTACCTTTTCTCATTAATCTCTCAAGGCCATCGTGAAGTAGGTATCATTATCCAATTTGTCACGTGAGTCTAGGAAGCTAAGATTGCCCAGGAAAACACAACTGGCATTGAGAGAAGATTCAAAGCCAAGCCTTTATTCCAAAGAGCCCCTGAACTTTCTTGCCAGCCCACTAAGTTCCTCTCAAGGACCTAGTAGCAGACCTTGGGAAATAGTCCATCCCGTGACCTGGGAAGTATTCAGGCTAGGGGGTAGATAACTGGTTACCAGAGATGCCGCAGAAGGGATTCTAGCACGAGAGGCTCACGGAAGAGAGCAGCTCTCAGGTCTTCTACATCACTAAGAATCTCCAGACTCCCTCCTCTCCTAAGCACGAGATTCTGCAGTCATCTGAGGTGAGCTGAGTAATCAACACCCTTCTGTTTCTTGGGCGGATCAAAACAACAAGCCATCCTTTGCTCGCTCTGCCATACCCGCCATCTCTCGCTCTCTCATTCTCTCTCTCCTACAGCTTTAGTTACACTGCCAGCGAGGAGACCCCTTCCAGGGCTTCCCAGCTTTAGTCTGAAGCTTCCAAAAGTGGGCAGTTACACCCTCCTTCCAAATGACGCTTCCTCGACATCCTTCAGCCATTAACAGAAATCATTATGTTACCCCTAAATTATCTTGTGACCCCATCAGACACATGCCCCCACCCACTCACCCATTCCAGTCCCTCTGAATTCTGTCCTTAACTTACACATCTGGCACCCTGAACACTTCACAGCACATGTATTTTTTAGGACAAGACAGGATATCAACGAGTAAAAAAGTCAACGAAGAAAGAAATCTGCCTGGTATTCATCCTCCTCCTTGCTCACAACCACGGCGGAAGAATCCAACACGAACCCATCACACGTGCTCTTTTCACAAGCAGCGGGCACACCAGTGCAGGGGCGTCTGGCCTCAGCACCAAACAGATGCTCACCGAGTTCACTTCACCCTCCAACTCCAATGTCTATACTGTTCCAACCTTTTCCCGTTTCTTCCTTCACTTGAACCGCCACGTTTTCGTGTCAGATTTTCCTCTAGAAAGAAGGATGGGCCGTTAACCCCAGCCCGCCTCCCCCCACCCATGATTGATGGCGGCTCGGAAGCCCGGTTTTACCATTGGAATCTTCCACTTCTTCGGCTGGGGTGGCTTTTTGGGAGGAGGAGTGGTGGGCGTGCGAGGAGAGGAGACTGACAATCCTTGGCCTGGGGAGGGTCAGGGCTTTTCCGTGGACCTTGAGGGAGTGTTCCTTCAGCTGGCTGATGGTCATGGTGGAAAAGGCGCACCAAGAACACTTGTAGGCGTGCTCACCTGGAGGGAGACGGTCGGCGGCAGGGGAGAGGGAGGGGACAGGGGACGAGGCGGGTGGAAGACAGAACAACAGGGTCAGTGACTCCAGAGAGCCCGTCTCAAGCTGCACGGTCTGAGGACCCTCCCAGACCAACCCCCTGCCCACTGCCACGACCACAGGGCTCCTGGAGGATCGGAACTCTTTTAGGAGCTCCGTAAACAAGTGACCTGGTCCCTTGCCATCTCATGCTTTGTTTACAGGGATGAGCCTACGGTAGATTCCCCAGCAGAGAGTGAAACCAAATGTCTAGGTAGCTCCCTCGGCAAAGGCTGCCCGTCTGTCTCCCTCCCTCTCTGTACTAGAAATGACGATGTCAGTTTTCATTCCAGCCTTTGTATCATCCACAGAAAATAACACACTCCATTCTTATTCCAAGGGTCGATCGGTGGCTTTCCGAGCACGAAGTCACTCAGTGCAAACTGCTGTGCTATCCTCATAATTTACTTCCTTGCTGACTCTAGGCCTCCTGGATTCCACACATCCTACCTGTGGGGTTTTTTGGGACCAGTTCACGAACCTCAGCACAAAACTCCATTTCCCTATCTAATCAATAGTACAGAAATGGGTGAAAGTCATTTCTTTAACCGAGAGAGGTGTGTTTATATATATAAACGTGTGTCTGCATTTAGCTCCAATATTTTTCAATAAAAAGGACATGTAGGTAAAAATAAGTATTTTTCTTTCGTTAATTTTTATTGGAGTATAGTTGATTTACACTGTTGTGTTAGTTTCTGCTGTACAGCAAAGTGAGTCAGTTAAACACATACATGTATGCACTCTCTTTTAGATGCTTTTCCCATATAGGCCATCACCGAGTAGTGAGTAGAGTTCCCTGTACAATACCTATACAGTAGGTTCTTATTAGTTGTCTATTTTATACATAGTAGTGTGTATATTTCAATCCCAATCTCCCGATTTATCCCTCCCTCCCCCTCCCGCCCCCTTGGTAACCATAAGTTTGCTTTCTACAAAGTATTTTCCTTTTAATTGTTTTTATACCACTGAAATACAGCACAGATCGCTATGATCAAATTAAATGAGAGTATGATTTATCTTTGCCCTAAGTCAGCTTTTACATGAATTGTAATTTAAGAAGGGTGTGAAATGGGCATCCTTATGTCGCTGGACAGACAAACACTGGTACGATCAACTCGGAAAGCAATTTTGCTTTTTATAACAATAAGCTTAGAAAGCTCATGCCTGCAACTCAATAATTCCACTTCTGAGAATTTATATTAAGGAAATACCCTTGAATACTTAGAAATCTCTGTTTAGAAATATACATTATTTATGCTTGAAAAAGGGGCAAAACAACCTAAATTTCCAACCACTGGGAAGTGATTAAGTAAATGTGGGTATATCTTCTTGATAAATTACTATTCATGAAAATAAATTCTCGGAGAGTTGGCAATTCATAGAAAACTAAAATACTGAAACTCAGAAAAATAAACAGAAAAGCATAATACACTTTAGATTAAATTATAATCATGACTATGGAAAATAATTATAGAGGAAATGGTTGAAAGGAAATATTATCAAACATTAACAACAGTGGTCTTCAGATAATAAGATTATGAATGGCTTGACTGTATTTCTTCTTTCATTTTCAATTTTTTTCTAATGAACATGTATTTTTAAAATTTATTTTCAAGTGAAACTTAAAAACCAGAGAAGAGGGAAAGGAAGGAGAGGAATAAGAGAAGAAAGGATTGTTAGTAACGAAGGTTTTGTGGACCAGTGAATATGAACTGAGGACAGCGCTGATGTGCTATAGACAAATGTTCACTAAAGCAGAGCAAGAATGAGCTAGTAAACCTCCACTCTTTTTTTTTTTTTTGCATGTGGGATCTTCCTGGACCGGGGCACAAACCTGCATCCCCTGCATCGGCAGGCGGACTCCCAACCGCTGCGCTACCAGGGAAGCCCTAAACCTCCACTCTTGCTTTTACCCTGCTGAGATGGTTACTTTCCTGCCACCCCGAAAATTACTAAGTGGTTTCATGTGAAGTGAGACCAGCATCTGAAGTCCCGCATTCAAGCCTCCTTTTCACCACTGATGACCCCCAAAGTGTGCATTTCCAAGAAAGCCTTGAAGAGACCCACACAAAACCTTGAATGAGGCAACATACTATAGCCCAAAGCAGAAGAGAAGCACAAAGAAGTCAGAGGACCCAAGCGAGAACACCAGTCAATTCCACACCCCTCAGACCATGACCTGTTAGCTACAGGATAATGCTGGGTATGAATAATGGTGTTTACTGAAATAATAAATATTATGTCACATTGTACACTACTGCTCTCCTTATTCCATTTCTCAGTTTTTCAGTGCAAACCTGGCTATATGAACCTTGGTGGGTGGTTATAAGTAGCATAACCTGAGAGAGAATTCAAATCCAGGTATCTGGTTAGTACACACTACCTTTTACCCTATAAAATAAAATAAAACACTCCATCTAGAACAGACGAGTCAAGAGTCTTCTGGAAAATGATGTGGCTTTCTCCAAGCCAAGCCACTCTCTGTAGCTAAGACCAAGTCATAGACACCAACGGTTCAAGGTGTGTGGAGAACTGGATTACGATGCTCCCACCCTCTCTCTCTGGATGCTTCCTTCCTGCAAACCAGCGAGCACAGAAGACCAGTCTGGCTTGGTCAGCTCCAAGAATATACACTTCAGAATATACGCTGGGTTTTGAGTCTCTGTGGCTTCATCCGACACTGAGGGTGACAACATCTAACCTTTGGGACTGCCTTGAAGATTAATGCCCTGGAGTCAGTGTGTAGCCTGTGGCACTTTTTTAAATTCTTTCCCACAGGCCAAATCACTTACCCAACTCCCACTGGTAAAGTGTTTTTGACAAGGCTGAGATCTATGGGGAAAACCCAGGATAGAGTCCTGAGAGAATAGTTTACGATATACACCAGTTAGAAAAGAGTGGTTTGAACCCCGAAGCCTCTTACTCCATGGACCTTAGTAAAATGTTCTGGAAGATATAAAAATACTAATAGATAGAGAAGAGCCCATACAGCTGATCTGCCATCCCCTCCCCCACCCCCAGTGGGCTTAAGGCATCCTGAAGGCTTCCGTAGTTTTACTCCATTAAGCCAGTTCAACGGGACCCAACCTTCAGGAAACAGCAGAGACATGGCTGTATTTCCACAGGGGGTGAGGACATGACAAAAGTGAAGGACTTGGGTTCTGGGCAGTTAATAAGAAGCTAATAAGGGAAGGGAAGCTAATAAGGGAAGGGAAGCAAATAAATGAGACAGAAGAATTCTAGTTGATTGAAAAATTTTAAACTAGAACTCAACTAGAATTCTAAACACCTTAGCTGAGGAAACTCAGCAGGGAGACTGGATCTCTAGAAGAATCTCTGACAGTATCGCTAGCTATTCTAAAGCTATTGGTTCCCCAATTTTCCTTTGTTTGTTGTAAGTTCCTCAAAGGCTGACAACACTTCTGAGAGGGCCACAGGCTGCTGCGGAGTCAGGCTTCTCAGAGGACTGGGGACATCCTGGGAGGAGGCCCCCCAGACCCTGCCACACGGCCTTTCTTACTCATGCCTCTTTCCTCTCTTGGATGAGTTCTGATTAGCCACCTGTGGGCATCCTCCATCACATGCCAAGTAGAAAAGAGCAGAAGAGAGAGGGAGGCAGCACCCTGTGAGTGACAAGGATGTAGGCTTTTGTTCTGGAGTCAAATTCTTAGTGAATGGGCTCTGTGGCCTTGAGCAGGACACTGGGTTTTGAGTCTCTGTGGCTTCATCCGACACTGAGGGCGACAACATCTAACCTTTGGGACTGCCTTGAAGATTAAATGAGACGATGAATATACCAGGCTTATTAGTACAGAGACTGGTACGTAAGGGATGTTCATGAGACGAGCACAATGAGATGGGATGATAGAGTGATGGAGATCAACACAACTCCTGGACACTCATGACCCAAGGTCCTTTCTTATCTGGAATGTGGAAATGCATCTAAGGGCATCTCATAAGAAATCTCACACATCCTGAGGTCTCTGTGTCCCTTTGAACGTCCCCAAGATTATCACTTAATTTTAGTTGGAAATTATCTTCAGGAGATGTACCAATTCTTGCATTTCCATTAGAAAGTCCAGGTAATTTAGAAATTTCTCTAGAAGACAGAACCTGTGAGTAGCAAGAATCTGTCAGTAGGTATGTGTTAGTTGCATGAATCAACTATGACATGCGCGACACGGTACTTGGTATTATTTTGCCTTTGGGCCATTCTTTAATTTTTTTAATTAGATCAAAATAAAACTGAATACACAACCATCTCAAGAGAACCTTATTCTCATGTGTATGGAGCAAGAGACTTAAAAATTTCACTCACTGAAGACTATTAAATTTCAAACTCAGGGAACTAGTGCACCGCGAACACCAACTCACCAGCATGAGCTTTGAGGATGTGTGTCTTCAGCCGGCTGTTGTAGGAGGACTTGAAGGAGCAGAGCTTGCATCTGAATGGTTTATGGTGTCCGTGGTGGGTTTGCATATGGCGATCCAAACTTGATGCAGAAGAAGAGAAAAGGAAATGACAATATTAAAAATTGCATCCAACATTTTCTCATTGCCCTTTTCCAGAAATCCCATTTCTAAGCTGTTCAAAGTCATTTTGTTACTTTCCAAGGATGGTGCTTACAGGAGGGAAAAAACAAACAAACAAACGCAAACTGGCTAGAGTTGGAGAAGCTAAAGGAAAGAAGAGATCAAAATTTTTTTTGGATTGAGAGACATGGCAACGGAAACAGGTCTTGGTAGACTTATTTTCCCTTCTCTAAAGCACTGTGAAGTAGAAGAGGACGTCTAAAAAGAAAAGGTACAATATGGACAAATTTAAGTTTTCTGAAAAGTCAATGAGATGCCTATCAAAGAGTCCTTGAACTTATACCATAAAAAAAAAAAAGGGAATTAGAGAAATTTTGCATGTAAAAAAAGGCTGACTTTCTTCTTAAACCTTAATTCCGCTGTGAACACTTGAGCAGGGCACTTGCAATGGGCTATTTTCGAGGTCTTTCTAAACATGGAGGTCCAGTGCAGGTGTGTTTACAGGAAATCATGTGATCCAAAGGCTGGCCATGCCTTCTGATAAAACCATGTTTGCTGTACATCCGTATTCCAGAAGCAACTTATAAAGAAATGATTTAATTATAATTTCCCAGTATTTCATAATAATTACTACTCTAAAAAAATAATAAATCTACCAAACGAGGTGTGGGAAGATGTTCTAATTTAATTTGTATCAATGCCCCGGAGAACTAGATTCCATTCTAAATAACTCATATGGGAACAGTACTGCTTACCATTTAAATATATAATGTTCTCCCAAGCTCCAAAGCAGCCCTTTCCACACTGCCTAAGGACACCACCCGCTGAATGTCCTTCAGCTATCTTAAACTCAACCAGCCTGAAACAAACACGTCAGTTTTTTAAAATCCCAAACAAATTCTCTTCTTCATTCCCTTCTTTGTAGAAAGAACCCTTCCAAGCTGTCAGTCAACCGGCCTGGAAACCTCCGTGCCATTTGTACTGTACCCTGTCCCTCTTCCCCTCCAGTAAGCCAATTTTCCCAAGACATGAAGATCCTCCTTCCCTCAACTGTTCCCAAAGTTCCATTCTAACTTCGTGGATCAGCTACTATCACTGTCTCCTAATTGGTCTCCCCCATCTTTTTTCCAACTCAAAAGCACAAGCGATGGAGTCAGACTGCCTGAGATCAAATGCCAGCTATTACTCATAAGCCGAGTGGCCTTGGGCAAGTTCCATAACCCCTCTGTATTAGAAGGCCTCGCTTCCCTTATCTAGGAAAGGGAGATGATAATGGGACCATACCTCATAGGGCTGTTCTGAGAATAAAATGAGATAATACTTGAAGGCACGTAGCACAGTGCCTGACACACAGTGAGGCTCAAGAAATGTTAGTGATTAAGATGCCTTTACTCGTTTCAGAGTCTTCCTTTTACCAGTAATGTGTATTACAGAGCACTAATTCTGCATTCAAAGACCCCCCCCAAATGCAGTCTCTACTCAGGTATTCAGACTTTACCTTCTACTATTCCTTTACATATCACTTAAAAATTAGTCCAACTAGACCGCCAGCTGGTCCCTCCTAAGCATCGATCTCTTCCTCAGGGCCCTACTCTCTCATCGTTTCCTCCACGTTGCATGTTCTTTCCAAACTTGGCAGGTCCTGTCTTCCTACTTCGAGACTTGGCTCCAGTGCTCCCTGTTCCATAAAACCTTCCCGATTCTTCCAAAGTAGATGTACCATCTCCCTTCTTTGAAACTTCATTGCATTTTATTGATACTTTTTTTTTTAAAGACATGTGCCTTGTTTTGCCAAGTCATTTGCGCGCTTGCTTTACTTATAACCCGACTAGACCCTAAGTTCCCTGAGATCACCGACCACGTCCTATTCATCTTTATATTCCCCCAAAGCCTCAACAACAGGGCATATTCACTTATTCACAACGATTTATTGAGGTTGTGTGTGTCAGAAAACGTTGAGTTGCTGTCCAACAAATACTTATCGAACGGATGAGAACTACACAAGTTTGAGGCCAGGGCAAGAATCTGATGACAAAGATTGGATACTAGGCTCTGTATAATCATAAAAGAGTTTGCAACCCATCCTAACCTCTGTGGAAGCATCACCTCTTCCTGCCTTTCAACAGACACTAACTAGCACTTTATCTTTTTTAAGAAGCAAACAGCCCATCACTTCTTTTCAATTATGATAAAAATAAACAGCGTGTCAGTCTCACCATCAGTCACCTTCATCCAAGACTGCAGAACACGTTATTGAAAAATTTCTTTCTCATACAGTCACGAGAGAAAGGCAACAAAAGGTTGTTTCTTCTCAGAACCATCCCTCTTCCTATCGACCCGAAAAGCCTCACACAAAAACCCAAATTTTCAATTTCAAAGCTGTGCCAGGTAGCAGGAAGCTCCGTCTCCTCAACCCACCCTGTACCTCAGGCATCTCTCTGACATCGATAAACTTCTTTACCATTCCAGGTCTTTTTAAAAAGGCCAAGCGATGACCCTCTGGTCATATGGGTTAAAAAGTCCTAATTTTACCTCCTTAGCCGCTTCAAATTTCCCAAACGGAACTTTACTTCCTCAAATGATGATTAGGTTCTGGATCAACGTTCGACAGATGCACCAGTAAACTCATCTACCCTCTGGTCTTTCCTTGTGTAAGTCACAGCAATACCTCCAAAATTATCATTTAAGAAAATGCCCAATTTAGAAAACTAATTCAAAGAGATACATGCATCCCAATGTCCATAGCAGCACTATTTACAACAGCCAAGACATGGAAGCAACCTAAACGTGCATCGACAGACGAATGGATACAGATGTGGCACATATATACAATGGAATATCACTAGGTCATAAAAAAGGATGAAATAATGTCATTTGCTGCAACGGGGGTGCAACGAGAGATGATCATACTTAGTGAAGTAAGTCAGACACAGAAAGACAAACACCATATGATATCACTTGTATGCGGAATCTAAAAAACATGACACAGATGCACTTATTTACAAAACAGAAATAGACTTACAGACATAGAAAACAAACTTACGGTTACCAAAGGGGATAGCGGGGGCCAGGGAGACCGAATTAGGAGTTTGGGATTAACAGATACACACTACTTCAGGGGTCCCCCAAGCAGGCCGCAGAAAGTGAGCAGCGGGGGAGCGAGTGAAGCAAGCTTCATCCGCCACTCCCCATCGCTCACATTACCGTCTGAACCAACCCCCCCGCCCCGTGGAAAAAACTCTCTTCCAAGAAACTGGTCCCTGGTGCCAAAAAGGTTGGGGACCGCTGCACGACTTTATATAAAATAGGTAAACAACAAGGACCTACTCTATAGCACAGGGAACTATACTCGATATTTTGTAACAACCTGGAACGGAAAAGAGTCTGAAAAAGAATGCGTATATGTATTGTGTGTGTGTGTGTGTGTGTGTGTGTGCGTATAACTGAATCACTCTGCCGTACGCTTAAAATTAACACAACCTTGTAAATTAACTATACTTCAATTTTTTTTTCTAAATGCCCGATTTCGCCAAATCTGATGTCAGGCAAACAATCTCCTGTTCTCAGCCCCATTTGACCGGTGGGGTGACAGAGGCTCAAGGTAACACAGCCAACTGAACGGCAGGCCTGAACCATGAGCGAGGCCTTCAGACGCCTCCAAGCGCTCCTGCCTTCCACCTCCTCCAGTTACCACTTGCACCCACTCGGTGAGCACTTACTTGTGCCTGAAAGCAGAAACAAAGGAGCAATACTGGCAGCTGTACTTGTCCTCGCGGGTAAACATGGCCAGGGCCAGATGGCTCCTCTCATGAGAACGCAGCCCCTGCATGGACATCAGGACTCTGTCACATTGACTACAATGGTATCCCCCCGGCCGGGTTTCATCCTCCAACATTCCATCAAGCAAGCAGTGTTCACCATCCACCCGGTCCGCCAGGGCGCCACTGGCATCTTTGGCTGCTTCCAGTCCATCCAGGAACAAGTGGGAAGGGTCTTCAGCCTCCTGCTAAGAGAACCACACACACACACATGCCCCACCAACAAAATAAATATCCATCATCATTGCTCCCAGCTCTCCTCCTCTCCCTTCATTCTCCCAAACTCCTGTTAAGCATTTCCTATTAAGGTTTCCTCCCCTGCCTCTCCAGCTCCCCCTAGAGGGAGGGCAAACCCAACTGCCATCCTTCATGCAGTGGTGGTGATGTGAGGGCAACATATCCGGACACAGGTTGCTACTGTCTGGGAAAAGTGAGGGAGCGGCTCTCCCACTCTGAAGACAGTTCACTCACTTACCTTCTATCTTAAAGAGAAAATTCAAATTGGGATCCTACCGAAACTGATATAAAGCAGGTTAGGGTTATCGGCTCAGAGAAAGGAAGAGAGGAAGGAAGGGGAAAAAGGAGAATGGTGTGGTATGGGCGCTTGGGAGCCTTGGAACACCCTCGGGAAATGAAGGAAACTGGAAGATCCAGCTCTCTGCCACCACGCTCATCCCCATCTCACAGGCGGTGACATCACCCCTTGACCGAAGGTTGCTATACAATCAATTCAAAAAATTAAGAAGCAGCCTAGCCTGGTTTGGGGCGGCTCCTTCGGATTACCGATTACACGGGAAGAGCCGCTGTCTCCCTTGAGCAATTACGGGACGCAAGGCTAGGACACACCCTGGTGGCGGGCAAGAAGCTGACTGATGCTGTCCCCGTGCCACTCACTGCTGTGCCGCCAGCCGCAAGGCTTCAGTCTTCAATGGGAAGAGCGGAAGCTTCGCCTCCATGCCACATCGGCAAAACAGGACTCGAGATCAAGAAGGGCCGATGACAGAAATGCATTCACGTATCGAGAGAGAGAGAGAGAGAGCAGAGCCCTGAACTGACTTCTCTGCTCAGCACTAAGTGGTCAGCAATACCCTGGCAGGCAGGGATGGCAGCTCGGTCACTGAAACAGTGGCTCATTTAAGGATTATGATCTTCAAACCAGGTGGCCTAATACTGGTCGGGGGCAGAGAGAAGGTGCTCGCCAGCAACACAGAGGGAGAGGGGATGGAGGAGACAAATCAGGTCAAAGGGCTCACAGGGCCAACTGTGACCTGATGGCTTTCAGTTTTAGATCTAACGTTTCTGAACGCTCCTCCGGGGACCCAGGATAAGAAGTAAAAGACAGATTCTCCCGGGCTCTCTGCACCATCGCCAGATGAGAACAGCAAGAAGTCAGGCAGTGGGAGGCGCAGAAGAGGATGGGAACAGAACCCACTGGACTCCTCTCAAGAGCCCGGGCCGCTGGCAAAAGCAAACACCTAACGGCACTAAATGCAGCATAGAAGGGAGACCCAAGGCCTCCTGTACCGAGAGGCCCGGATCTTCTGTTTCCACCAGACTATCCGCGTGGAAGGGAACCAGATCGAAACGCAACCGGGTCGAAACACGGAAGATGAGGAGGATCCAACCTGTAAAGAAATCAAAACAAGCCAGACCGATCCCAGCATAACTCAGGAACGCCCACATTTGGGGTCGCCCTTTCCTGAGCGGCTCTGAGCAACGGCGTGAATTAGGAACTCGAAGGGCTCACACACAAGACTCCTCATCCAGACCTTCCCAGTGCTCACCTTCACGGCGGCTGACACGGCCGGGACACTGCCGTACTGGACGTGCTTGCGCAGGTGGTTGCAGATGGCCCGGAGCGTCGGATGCACTTCCACACAGAATTTACATTTGTAGCCCACCACCTTCCTCTCCTTGATCTTTGGCACCTCTTCTAAGTGACCAAAAGGCTGGTAAAATACAGTGGTAGCCATCAGTACTCCGAGCCCTCCCTCAATGGCCGGCATTTATTCTTGCAGCTTACTAGCAGATTTTACGTTAAAGCAGATTAGCAGGTTAAAAACCAAGGGAGATAACACGGCGAGCAGTTTTACATAACAGATTCGTCAGGGGCGAGGCGCACTGCCCACTGTGCGCGCGCGAGAGAGAGAAGTCTCCAGAACCCAAACAGGTTACGACTTGTGAGGAGAGAAGATCTCGGTGCTGAAGCCTCATTGTCACTGCCACCAAGTTATCTGGTTTTCAAACCAATTTTTCAACTACACAGGCGAAACGTCGCATAGCTACGCCATTAGCGAACTTCTTGACCAAAAAAGAAAAAAAAAAAAGATGAAGAAAAAAAAACTCTACTCCTGGAGACGTTAGGTTCCTGTAGCCGACACTGCAAACCAAGACATGGCCGAGAAGCGCTAACGATACCAAGAGACGGCCCGCAACTGCCTTGGGAAAGAGAGCGAGCGTTGTCCTGTAACTAGGCCTCGGATAAGGCTACTTGGCAGAGAGAAATACAGAAAAGCCACCCGACCCTCCCCTGGGGAACCTTGGGAGGGGCGAGAGGGAGGGGGCCGGGGAGAAGGGTGAGCGTAGAACGCGGGGGGGATAATCAAGCTCGAAATGTTTAATTGACTTATTGAGCTCTCTGGCAGGCTAAGTCACTAGGAAGCCCGTAGCGGTTTGGCTGGCAGCGAAGACGTGCATGTGGGCACCAGTGATGAGAGGCCTCCTGGGGGAAGGGAAAGCAAAACATATCCTTACCCTCTCTTGTTTGAAATCTGCAAAAGCACCATCTGCATATTTCTGCTTGCTCAAAAGCTGTTTCCTCCTCTCCTGACGTTTGGCACGCTTCTGGAATTCCTCATTGTGAATGTTCAAGTGTGAGGTCAGCTCCGCCGTGCTTTGCAGTTTGCTATCGCAGTGCTTGCACTGGTAGGCGGAGCTCTGCGGGCGGGGGCCGCCGCCCAGGATGACGAAGTCCCTCTTGAGGTCCCGGCTGTGGTGGTCCGTGTAATGCATGCACAGCAGCTCCGCCGTGCTGAAGGACAGCTTGAAGCACCTGATGCAGCGGAACGGGAGCCACTCGATTTCCTGCCCTTCGCTCCCCTCCACCTCGGCTTTCTCGAAGCCGCCTCTCTCCTCCTCTTCCATCAGCACCGGCTTCTCGTGCTCGTCGGCGTAGACGGCGGTGAAGTAGCCCCCCAACTTGCTGGCGTGCTGCTTCTTGGGGAACACCCCCGGGTGGCGCTTCATGTAGTGGGACACGATGCCCTTCTTGCTGAAGGACTGGAAGGGGCACAGGGAGCACTTCTTCTTCTCCACGGCGCGCCGGAGCTCCTCGCTGAGCTGCGGGGAGTCGTCCTTGGGCGGCGACGGGATGATCACCTTGTTGGGCTTGTCGCTGATGGTCCTGGAGGCCGCCAGGCAGTGGGTGTAGTAGGCGTCGATGTCGTGGCGCTTCTGGTAGTGGGCGGCCAGCCCTTTGCGGATGGGGTTGGTGTAGGCACACAGGGCGCACTTGAAGAGGTTGTTCTTGCCCTCGGGCTGGGCGCGTACGTTGTTGTGCTTGATGCGGTAGTGCCGGGCTATGCCCTTCCGCGTGGAGCAGAAGTACTTGCAGAGCTGGCACCGGAACACAGTGTGGGACACCAGGTGCGAGGTAGCGAAGTGAGACGTGGACACGGGCTCCTCTCCCACCTCGTCCTCGGTCACGGAGACTTGGGAGGGGCTCACTTCAGTGGTTATCTCGGGCTCGAGGGTCACGGGCAGCTTCGGGGGAGACTGGGAAAAGACATCGAACTCGGGCTGGTTGTGATACTTCTCGTAGTGGATCTTGAGCTTCTCCAGAGTGCCGTGCGTGTAGGGACACAGTTTGCAGCGGTAGGCGCCGTACCCTTGCTTGAAGATCCTGCTCGTCTCCTCCACGTCGTTCTGGGCTATGTCGGCGGACTGCTCCACGTCGTGCACGAAGTCCTCGGCAGTCACCTTGATGGATGGGTGTCGCTTCTGGTAGTGGGTCAGGACGCCGTGGATGCGGGTGTTGATGTAGGGGCAATGCCTGCATTTGTAGACGGCGCCCGGGTTGATGTCGATATCCTGGGCAAAGTCAGCAGCCTTCACTTTCATGCCTGGGTGCTTCTTCCCATAATGGGTCAGAAGGCCGTGCAGGTTGTTATACTCAGACTGGCACACGGTGCACTGGTACGGGGTAGAGGAGATGGCGGGGTTGGCTGACGCTAGCTGGAGGCTCTTCTCTGGGGAAAGCCTGGCATCCTCGGGGCATTCAGCTTCCTGCTCGGGGAGCGGGGCAGGCATACTGTTTTCACAATTCACAGGGCCCACGAGCTCTTCAGGCGGAGGGATGGGATTCTCGACAGCATCTTTCTCCTTGATGATATCCAGCAGCACGGACTCGTCCCCATTCATGGCCCAGGGGTGGAACGCTTGGTAGTGATTGGTGATGTCCCAGATGGAGACGGCCTCAAAAACACAGTCTCGGCATCTGTACGTTTTGGCTTCAGCTGGCATCGTGAGAGAGGGAGGGGATGGGTCCGGCCCAGCCCAGAGCTTGGTGGCCATGTACGTATAATCAACGTAATGCTCGGGATGCCTCCTCTGGTAATGGAGGAGCAAACCGTTGGGATCTGTGTGGGAATAGATGCACCACTCGCAGTGGTAGCCAGCTTCTATCAAGCCATCCAGAAATGCCCACCGCATGATGGACGTGACCGTGGCCTTCAGGGCGGGGTGGTCTTTCTTGATATGCTTCCTCAGGGCGTAAAAGTAGGGGGAGGTGTACGAGCACTGACGACACTTGAGCGCCCGGAGTTTCGTTCTGTCCCGCTCCACGTTCGAGGCGGGGACCAGCACGCAACCGGCAGGCTTCTTCTGGTTACGGTCGCAGAGGCTTCGGATGGTGGCCGTGTGCTGCCGGATCACGTCCGCGTTGGCCTTGAAGTCTCGGTGCTTCTTCTGATAATGGATGAGGACACCTTTGACCGTGCGGTTCCCGTAATCACAGTGCTGACAGAAGAACATCTCACTCTCCGCGGGAGGGCCGTCTCTCTCGGAGCCGCTCCGGCTGAGCTGCTGCCTGGGGGCCGGTGCCCGGGGGGAGCCTTGGGGCCCATCGGCCCCTCGCGTCATTGCGGCTGTGGGAGGAGCCTGTCTGATATATTTGGCGGTAACCTTTATCTCTGGGTGTCTTTTCTGGTAGTGGACAAGGACTCCCACAACTGACCGATTGCTGTAGGAGCAGTGTTTGCAGTAGTAAAGCTCGGTACCGAGGTCTGGTGGCGGGGGCGGTGGGGGGGGTGGGGAACCCATGGCGGATATTTTGGGAGACACTGGAGCACCCACCTCAAATGACAACCGAGAAAGGGCAGAGCCCCTGTCCACAGACACCATTCGCATGGTTTTCTGGATCCTAAAGTAGGAGGCCTTTTCTTCCGGGTGTTTCTTCTGATAATGAACCAACACAGAGTGCATGTTGGGGCTCGCGAAGGAGCAAACGTCACAATCGTACACGACAACGGTGCTGACCGAGGGGTCCTTCTGATTTTCACATTCTGGAGGAAAGGTCTTGGAAGGGGTGTTCTTAGGGAACGGAGCTGGCACCCCGCCGCCACGGGCCACGGCAGCGGACGCGGCCATGTTCTTGGGAGCCGAGTTCAGGATCTCCCTCAGCGTCTGGGACTCCGTGTTCGGCCCCTCCTGCTGCTCCACCACGTAGCTCGAAAATATCATCGCATTGTTAATCTTGACGGTGGGGTGCATTCTCTGGTAGTGCGGCATCAGGCTTCGGACGTTGGGGCTCGTGTAGGAACAAAACCGACACCGGTAGATCAGGTCCGAGTGGTCGAAGTTGAGGACGTTCATGGCTTCCGGGTGGTGTTCGCCGTAATGCTGCTGCAGGTCTTCGAAGTTGGTGTAATCGATGTAACATTCCAGGCACCTGTACACTGCACTGTGATCATTGGGGTCCAAGATGTACCTGAAGCTGAATTTAATGTACGGGTGCATGCGCTGGTAGTGGGTGCTGACGCTCCGGGCAGATTTGTTGTTAAAGTCACAGTGTTTGCAATAATAAAGCCTCCCCGAGTCGCTGAAGTCCGCGTTTTCATTACCGTGCTCAGTTCCGTAGATAGGAGTCTGGGTGTTGAGCAGAGCGGCGCTGGAAACCTGGTGATCTTTCATGTTCGCGGAGGAGCCATAATAATCCTCTTCGTCTTCCGAAAGGGTGAGCTCTATCTCAGCCCCGTTGGTGGCATTGTAATCGTGGGTGACAGTTCTGAAGTTGGGCTCCTTCTGGGGCTCAGGGGCGTCTCTCGCCCAGATCTGCTGCGCTGAGAAGGACGTGGGCACCTCCAGGACGGGCTCCGGTGGCTCTTCCTCCCGGTCCAGCTCCACCTCGATCTCCACCTCGTTGTCTTCCTCCTCCTCCTCGTCATCCTCCACGTTGATCACCGCATCTTCCTGCTGTTTGGTTTGGTTAATTCTGCTCTGCAGGTTGCTCGCTATCTCGTCAATCCGGGTCCTCTTCTTCACGGGCGATAAGTCGAGAGGAAAGTCATTAGCGAGTTTCCTAGAGGCCTTAGCTACAAAATTGTTCTTGGAGGACAGCCCAAGAATTGAGGTCTGACTTTTCTTCACAGTGTTGCTGGAAGAGGGGTGGCTGTCTGTCTCGCCGTCCGCTGGCAGGCTGGAGGGCTGCCCCTCGAATTTTGGCAAGTTGTCGCAGAAGGAGTGTTTGTGCTGCTGATGCACCCTCAGCCCTTTCAGCGTCGTGGTGGAGTAATTACACATGGTGCACTTGTAGGGG
>NW_020174037.1:2633029-2731103 GCF_003031525.2 Neophocaena asiaeorientalis asiaeorientalis | reverse complement strand
GTGACGGGGGCGGGGGCGGCGGCGGCGGCGGGGGCGGCTGTTGCTGCTGCAGGGGCTCCAGCACGACCCCCGACTTTCTCCCATTGATGCTCGAGCTCTCGTAAGACACGACACCTTCGTGCAGCGGAGAGGCGATGCTTTCACTCTGGGAATTCACGGCATCCCAGTCTGACGTTGTACCCGTGTGACACTGTTTGTGAGCCCCAAGTTTTAACGAGCTCTTGCAAGTAAATGGACATTCATCACATTTGTAGACGGCTGTCTTTCCGGATAAGTGGATGTTTTCTATGTGACGGGAGATGCTACGTCGATGCATGGTGAGGAACGGACAAAAGGGGCACTGGAACCTGTTCATGAATCTTCTAAATGGGATCCCCTTGGTCTCCAATAATTTGTTGCCCTCTGAGCCCATCAACTGCTCCGCGGACATGCCTGCCGTCTGATGATCCAGAGCAGTTAAGCCGTTCTCACTGTCTATTTCATTTAACTCTTCATCGGAACTAGAGTCATTCAGCATGCTGTTAGTTTCCAGGTCGGCAGAAGAATTGGTCATGTCAGTCATTCCGTAACGGGATCTCTCCGCCAAGTTGACGAGGCCAGAATTGTGAGGTGACTTCGGCTTCATCTGAGGGTAAGACATGGGCGAAAACTTGGAAGCGGAAGAAGAATTGGGTCTCATGATGGAGTTGCCGATGGAGCCCCTGAAGGTGGAGACGTTCGTGTTGGGTAGCTCCCGGCTGGCAGCATTCACAGACAGATAGGTGGAGTTAGACGTGGGGCTGGGAGCGGTCTTGTTCTGCACATCAGGCAGGTTAGTCCCTTCCTGCTGCTGCCTGAGACTGGACAGGATCTTGACCATGCTGCGGTGTTTCTTCATCATGTGGTCACACCAGCGTTCCCGGCGGGGGGTCTGATAGCTGCACCACTCACAGCAGAAGTTGCCTCGAGACTTGGTCAGAGGCTTGACCATAGATTCTAGGATGCTGCGCTCCACGACCTCCGCCGGCAGCTCCTTGCAGGGGTCCTGCAGGGACACGGGTGGGACCACTGGGTCTGGCATCGGAGCAGGGGCAGGGGGAGGAGCAGTGGTCTCCTTCAAATTGTTTTTGTGATACATCTTCTGATGCTTAATTATTCTTGCCCTCCTTGGTGACTTGTATGTGCAAAACTGGCAAGAGAAGACCTTTCCGAATCCCTCGTGCATCATGATATTATAATTGAAGGATCCTGGAACAGGAGGTCCCGCCGAACTCCCTTCAGCTTGAGCCCCGTGGACCTTCCTAGTGTGTTCAATGAGGAGGTTTTTTGACCTGAAGTAGCGTACGCAGAACTTGCATTGAAAAAACTTGTTTGTTGGTTTGGGATTAGAGGCAATATGCTGACCGTAATATCCTGGACTATGGCCATAGTAACTTCCGGTCCCCAATGCAGTTGCATTTTGACCTAAAGAGAAGGCATAAGGTAAGTGGGAAGAGAAAAGCATAGCAAAAGCGAGTCAAGAAATTCAGTCATGCAAATCCATTTTCTTCTCAATTATCCTTCATTAATAAACATCACATTCAAAAAGCCTAACATCTCAAGATGAGGCCCTGAAGAGTATTCACGAAGCATTAACGAACATAAACACGTTGCTTCTCACGGACGGAAGGCAGTGCTCGGCTTCAGGTGCAAGAGTCTCCACATCTCGATTCATGTGCCACAGAGCTATGAAAATGCAAGTTTCACAAACTGCAATATTCATTCTAGAACTTTCCAAGATACTCCCCTGTGCTCCAAACCGAAAGGAAGCTAAGAAACAGAGGAAGCTGAAAGAACAATAACCTGGGCTACTCAAGAAGAGAAACGTGATGCCCAAACCACAAAAATGGCTCACAAGTGGGAATTCCCTGGCGGTCCAGTGGTTAGGACTCAGCGTTTTTCCACTGCCGTGGCCCAGGTTCAATCCCTGGTCGGGGAACCTTTAAAGGTCCCACAAGCCCTGCAGCGTGGCCAAAAAAAAAAGAAACTCTGTAGGAACCGTGCACGTCAAGAACCACGGCTACAGGCTCCTCGGTAGTGTATGCAGCCTGTTGCCTGTACTGGTTGCCTTAAGGGACCCTGGAGACAGCCCTTTCCATGTTGTGCCCAATCTAGGCTCCAGACAGGTATGTGCGGTGCCTTTGAAAAGCCCCAGGGCACAGTGGCCAGGGTCCACGCTGGCCAAGTCATAAGGTCCATCCGCACCAGACTGCAGAACAAGGAGCATGTGATTAAGGCCCTCCACAGGGCCAAGTTCAAGTTCCCTGGCCACCAGAAGAGCCACATCTCCAAGAAGTGGGCATTTACTAAGTTTAATGCAGATGAATTTGAAAACAAGGTGGCAGAAAAGCAGCTCATCCCGGATGGCTGTGAGGTCAA
Source organism: Neophocaena asiaeorientalis asiaeorientalis (assembly GCF_003031525.2). Taxonomy (NCBI): domain Eukaryota; kingdom Metazoa; phylum Chordata; class Mammalia; order Artiodactyla; family Phocoenidae; genus Neophocaena; species Neophocaena asiaeorientalis. The sequence goes on along the minus strand of NW_020174037.1, from coordinate 2,728,706 downwards.
ATACATCTGTAATCCTGGCCCTCTGGACAAGCGGCGGACCCTGCACTCATGACAGCCTTGACACCGTCCCCTCCTTACTCACGCCCACCAATAAGTCCTACTCTCCTGTCCAAATAAAAAGAACCACGGCTACAGGCTCAAAATAGATGAGGGCGGTGAAATACATCAGATATGCCGAGCCTAGGACAGATTTACCTGATAAGTCCTCTGCAATCACAAATTCATCCTTTATAGACGAGAACTCCACCTCCGTCTGGTTACTGGCATTCATGGACCCAGATCGCGGCTCATTCGCATTGTCTTCGGCAACGTCCGTCGGCTGCAGAAATGCCGTGTGGACATCCTGGATATGCGCCTTGAGATCTTCATAAGACGGGGCTCTAAAGTCACAGCCATCGCACTGAAGCACCTCCATCATCTGGGTCTACCCTCTCACATTAGGAACCTGCGGTGGCAGAAGGCAGACGAAACACCTTAAGGCCTGCGCTCATCGCGTACCCCAAGCTGCTGGGGCTACAAGTCCATTAATGGAAGAAATTCCAATATCGGCCATTTCCTCTCACTGGACTTTGTCAGATGGAACACTGGCCAAAGAAAGGAAATCACACATAATAGGGATGGTGTCCTTGACTTCCTTACTTCAAAGAAGGGGGGAAAAAACCAGGTAAACTCTTTCTAGCTTGATGTATCTGCAAGTGCCATGTGCCAAAGAAACCCCTAATACGTCAAAAGTTTTAGTAGTTTCTGAATTTCTTGACTGAATTCAGATTTCTTGGTAGGTTAATACTGACTTTGATTCCGGCTGGGACCAGTTTTATTTTTGAACCAGAATCTTCTCAGAAGTAAAGAGGTGGCCCATACAGAAGAAAGGACAAACTTCACTCTTCATCAGCTGTTTTAATACTATAAAACATCGACGTTTTATCACCAAACGGTGAAACAGTACTGCATCTCTGAGTGGCAGTAGGAAAAGCTTTTATTGTACCTTTTTATTCTTCTCCTCTCCTAACTGATATTGCGGTACACCTCCTTCTTCCCTTCTTTAAACGGTTTATTTTTTTCTTTTCATGAGCTAAATGGTTATTTGCTTTTTACTACCTACCAATTACAACCTAACAGCTTCTCCAATCTAATTAGGTCATAAAATATTTCTCAAGAGATTCTTAAACAACCAACTTTAGATGACAATCCGGTTTCTAGCTTCAGGTTGCACCTCGGTACCTCGATTTACACTAAGGCCACAGAAATGCACGTGGTTTGGAAGAAGGGCTTCTAAGGCAGGACTTTCTCTTTTTCTACTTCTCCCCTTTACAAATGTGGAGTGCATACTTGGCCATAACAAGCAGTGAACCTGATTCAGAATAAAGTAAAACTTGCCCGGCTGCCTCTGTCTTGCTATTTACTGTGTGATTGAAAGATACAGATAGCTTCACATGAACTCAATGGAGCGGCCCACCATTAAGAAGTTAAAAATGTATGAGAAGGCATACGCCTTCCTATCTTAAGTTGAGATACCCAGTTATTATCTTAATGACTGAGTTACTTCACTGAGCTCATAGCAAACTCTACTGAGTCACTGTAATCTAGAACCAGATGTCCAAGAACAAAAGCCACAAGCCAAATCTTTCGATACTTTGATCGTACAGCAACTTTCTATACTTTTATTGTAAAAGATCAATGATTTCTGCAGGAAGAATACAGTGGAGAAATCTGTCAATGCAGTGAAAGGAGCTAGGGCAGGAGGATTTTCTCTGAAAGAATGCTCCTGTGAAAATAACTCCTGGCAAGTCCAGCTCTGGACAGCCTGAGCTTGCAGAGTGAGACACACAGAGATTTACCTTCTCCCCTTTCACCCAGCAATTTCTCCTTTTTTTCAATAAACCCTGAACTGTGCACCAGAGTCCCTGTCAGCTAACTCAGCCTCCATATTCCCAGCCACACCAGCCTTTCTGTCTCAGCACCAACCCAAATTGTGTGGAAGAGGTTGCTATCAGCTCTGGATCAAATTACAGCCGTCACCGAGGCCCCACCCCACTTCTCCTTTTCGCACAGCCCATTAGACCTGAACACAAATTTTTCCATAGCAGACGACGCCTGCATTTAGAACACTTCACGGCACAAAGGCAGACCATCCAGTGTGCGCTCCCCATCCCCCCAGCTTAGTCCTTTCATCTCAGCCAAACAAGCCACAGCTCTGCTGAATGTGTTTATCACACTTTCAAGAGATAGGAGCTCCTGCGTCACTGGAGCTCTAAGTCTCACTAAGCTGCCCTAGTCCTCTGAGCTTTAGGAGCGGCCATTTTAGCTCAGAGCCTCCCTTCTGAGCACAACATGGCTTCTCTGGGATGGATGCTGCCAGGCTGCCGGGCCGAGGCAACAGGAGAGGAGCAGCCTGGGCCCCTCCTCTGCCCTCCTCCTCCCAACAAAGGAGGAACTGTTTTCACTCCTTCCCGAAAAAGCAGCACCTCTCTCCTCCTCAAATGTCATTCACCAGGATCTCCGAAGGTTCTTTTATCCCATGCCTGATGGGCTAGTTCGTTCATCCCAGCACAGCCCTGGTTACCGCAGGACGTTCCTGGACCAGACCCTGTTCTCCAGCTGCCTTTGGGGGTGGGCTGGAGGGGGGAACCTCCAGAATGCCTTGGCTTCTTGGGAGTCGTCCTTCCACACACAGAAGACATACCATCCGACTCTGCTTGCCAGATTCCAAAGTCTAATGACCTTTGTTAATCACCAGCCAGTCTGTCTGCATCAGCAGACCCTGCCAACAGGCACACCCTTCAACACAAAGGCTGTAGCTATTCCTTTTAAAAGAGGTTCTCTGAAAGCTCCATTGTGTAGCCGAGAGCAAAACAAAATCTCTTCCCTTCAAAACTTCAAGCCTTTAGAAATAATGCAACAAAAGGCTTTCTGCTGTTGTGTCTTTTGGAAAGTTTGAGCCTAGTTCGCACAACATCCACCAAAAAAATGACAGTTCTGCCCAAGGAAAGCAGGGCACCTTTGGCATTAAGTCATCCACCCCGAGATGAAATTCATCTCTCTGCACGGTTCTCTAATATCTTGGTGTCTTCCGAAGCTCTTAGCAAGGATTCAAACTTCGCTGGATGCAAACAAACCAACGGTCTCCTTGTTCTGCTACAAAGGAGATTAAAGGGTTAGGAGATCAGGAAAAAAAAAAAAAAAAAAGCCCCTGATTTGGAAAAAGAAGAGATGATGAAAGTGATTTCCTAATAGGTTCTAGCTTTAATGTTGTTGCAGACTCTGCCTCAAAAATAGCACGGAGCCTTAGAAGAGGTTAATCTCCAGGCTGCCGAGAGAACCAGTGTCTGGTTACCACTGAATGGCCTTCAATTGGATGTCTGCACCGAGTCCTCAAATGAGGACGTAGCCTCCTCTGAAAGCCATTTTGTCTTTGTGCACACATTGCTCCTGGAGACGCTGACAGAAGAAAACAGAAATTGCCTGCATGGCCTAAACAATCAAAGACACAGAAACTTGATGTGTTTATGAGACTGAGGACGTACACATGGGCAAAAAGTGAGAGGAGGGAGGCGGAGAGGGAACAGGGGAGGAGAGAGACAAAGAAAGCTGGACCTGAGGATGACCCATCCATCAACTCGAGGATGTTTTTGCAGCAGATGGTAATCCTCTGAGAAACCAACAACAAAGATGGGAACAAAGATGAGAAAATACTCTCTTGCATATTTGACTGTTTCATCAACCGAGAAAGAACAGCAACCCTAAAAGGCTACACCAGACACTGAGCTGCTACCAAATGACGATTTCAAGTCAAAAGCCTTGATCTCCTATCTATTTACTTTATTTAAAAATTCTACTGCAATAATGAGATTAGCAGTATTTTTTTTTCCCACTGACCAAATCAGCAAAATCAAAAGCCAAAGAGGAAGCTTCTGAACTAACCGAAAGAAATGCTATTTCAAAAGGTCATGAGATTTCTCCTACTCCCAATGCAATATCTCCAGGCCCCTCAAGGTCAAACAGGCATCGGACGACTAGACTCGCGACACCACCCATGATGAGGCCTTGGCAGGCAGGTGAAAAATGGATTCGTTCCCAAATAAGCTAGCACCTAATGTGATTAGTCCTCCTAATGTGAAACCCCTAGACGACCATACTAATTATCCACGACTCTGCACTACTGATTGCCACGTGTTGGTCCGTGCAATTTACATGGATAAGTCTAGAGTTCTCGAGAGGTGGGGTTTTGATGGGAAACCCCAAACCCTACTTTCCATATTGGACAAACTCTTGAAGACATATTTAAAGAAAATCCAGAGATCTTGTTAAGGATTGGGAATATATAGCTGAGAAGGGGGAAAGGGAGAGAACGGCCACCAGCTGCTCTTCCTCAATCTTAAGAACACCAATTTTGAACTTATTTTCAAAACAGAAACAGACTCCCCGACATAGGAAGCAAACTTATGGTTACCAAAGAGGGAAGGGGGAGGGAGGGATAAATTAGGAGTTCGGGATTAACAGAATCAAACTACTATATATATAAAAAAAGATGACAAGGTCCTACTGTATAGCACAGGGAACTATGTTCAATATCTTGTAATAAACTATGACGGAAAAAGAATCTAAAAAAAGATAGATAAGTAGATCTATATATATAATTGAATCACTTTGCTATACTTCAGAAAGTAACACAGGGAATTTCCCTGGCGGTCCAGTGGTTAGGACTCTGCACTTCCACTGCAGGGGGCGCAGGTTCAACCCCTGGTCCGGGAACTTAAGATCCCACATGCCATGCGGTGTGGCCAAAAAATTAAAAAATAAATTTAAAAAATGGAAAGTAATACGGCACTGTAAATCAACTACACTTCAACTTAAAAAAACCCACCAATTTTAATTTCTACCGTCTGCCCACCCACTTTCTGTGTTCACAATTTCAGAGACCCATTATGCCTCCATTTTCCTCCTGTGAAGGTGAAAGGGGACAATCCACAGGTTCATCATGTGTCCTCCCCACTCACTGCCCAGACAGGAGGGGAGAAGGGAGGCGCCCTGGGTGTTTGACGGCACTCCTACAATCCTGCCACCACAACCCTCACCTGGGTCACCTCGGCGAGCACTGTTCTCCAGGATTGCATGGAGCACGAACACGGTCTTGAAGTCAAAATCCCAACTGTCTCCGGGAAGTGTCCAAATGAAAAGGTGCAGGCCTTGCCTGGACCTACCCTGTTCTCTGACTGAAGGACTGCAGACCAGAAATAAAGCTGTGAAGCACCACAGCCACAGGGATTCAAGAGCAACTAATTATAAGCTTCAAAGCCTTTGAGAAATAGAACCAGAAACACCGTAAGATGCTTTTCCTATGTCCACTCCAGAAACCTAGTTTCATTTGTAAGACACTGAACTCCTCGGTTCTCTTGAATCACAATTCTAAGAAAAGGCTTTAGTGAGCACCTATTGTCCGTGCTTTTCTTACTTTCCTTTCCCATGATTGGAAAAACCAATTATCAGTTAGTGGAATGCATAAACTTCGGCACCGTTCAGCTAGAAAGACAGAAAAATCAGGAACTTAAAGATCATTCTACAAATGTATTTGAGATCGGAAACTGTTGCTATGATGAGGTCAAAGAGCTGCGGGGTGTGTTGGGAAGTTAACATCTCTTATTTCAAGCCCCAGGAACGTGGTTTGGGAGGAAAGAAGAATTTTCATGCTTAGGATGAAAGATGAGGGGAAAAAAAAATCACTAATCCACTTGTGAGTGTGGGTTGCTACTCTCAGCAACAAGACGTGTTGTACATCACTGCTTATCATTTACTCTTGTCATGGTCGAAGTGGGAATTCTAATTTAAAAATCATTTAAAGCATCTTTCCAAACAGGACTGGATCAAGAAATGAAGGTAGAAATCTCCTTTCAGGAAAAGGAACAGTAGTTATGGAATCACACTTACAAATGCAAATACAGACTGTAGATATACACACAGGCATGCATATATATGCAAACACCTGTATCATAGGGTGCCTCTGTCCTCTGCACATACATATATACATACATACGTGTACGTATATGTGAAATAATTTTCTTGATTTAATTTGAACTCAGATAGGGGCATGTGCCCTCCAAATTTAACACTTCTGTTAGAACACTTCTGAATAAGTACAAATGACATCCATACTCTTCCCATGTTATAGTGATTAAAAAAAAATAAGCCAACAAAGTAAACCAACAAAGAACTTCCAACAACAAGATACCTACATTGATCCCACAACATTTGGTACAACTATAGATCCTGGCTCACCATGTGGTGTCTTCAAATGTCCTATCCAATGTTTATACTGTTTGCTACATGATCTAAGCAGTTCTGTGTACTCTTGGCAATTCACCACACTAATGAAAGGTTTAACATATCAGGGAGGATAAATAATTAAGGAATTCAGAAGGGAGACACAGCTGTTCTTCAAAACCAAATTTTCAGAAGAGAAAGGATTAATTTGCAATCACATATGTAACCCCCGAGACGAGACTGAATTTAAATAGTAGCAGAGAAATACCACGCGAGCCTGAGTCCTGCCAATGCCCGTGTGTGGCCTCTGTTCCATCTCTGGGACAGAGTCTGAAGCAGGCAATCTGCAGACTAATAACCCCAGTCACCTTGCGGCCAAGGATGCTAGCCTTCAGGTTCTCTTATTTTAGCTTTGTTTTCCTGAATCAAGTTTTACAGAGCATGTTGGAGTAATATTTCATAACAGATAACCTCGGGGATCATTATTAAAATGAGATGATCTAATCCAAATGACCAAAAACATATCAGATATGTAAACAAGAAGCCATTCTGGCTGAGTGACCTGTTATGAAAGCAGGTAGTGAGTGTCTAATACAGAAAGAGATAGTACATACCTTCTGGAGAATTCATGCATTCCTTTGCAATGATATAAGGCTAATTGAGGCCAACAGGCCAACAGGCAGCCTGCCAGCTCTCCTGTCCTTAGAAAAGGAAGCGTGTGATTTGAATAAGGAGATAAAAGAGGAGAGAAGGGACTAGAAAAGAAAGGGAGGAAGCAGGGTGGTATCTCAGGAGCTTTAGACTTCATTGTCTGTGAAGGGGAACCTGCAGTTCACCAGATAAGTCCAATTCTGAGAAGCGTCCTGACAATATTCTCCTTGAGAAACAAAACAAAATGGAGACGCCTCCACATGCTAAAATTCTCAAAAGGCAACCACGACAAATGAGATCCCAGCTCATTTGGTTCTTCCAAATGAGCGAAAACCACTCTTAGGGTTGAATGAATTCTCTGAAATGTCGTGGGTCCATCAGGAAATTCCTTGGAAACCTTGAAGCCATTCTTGCCCGAGCCTGGAGATCAAGAGAGACCCGATTTCTCTCCTCTAGAGCCAAACCTCACCCCAACGGCAGAGACAGAAAATCGCTGTATTCCTTTGTAGACTCTGCAGCATGCTGCCTGGGTTTCCACAGACACTTTTCACACTACAAGAACTCTCATTATAAAAATTGTAAAATTAAAGGGAAGTTGCAGATATGCTGCTGGGTCTTCATTACAGAACTGATTAAGACGCAGGATAAGCAGAAGCTCCAGTCAAAGGCATCCTCCATGTCGTGAAAGACCAAACCACGCGTTGAGTAGCTCCTCGGTGGGTCTGAAGGCTTCGCTGACCACAGGCCTTGGGCATGTCTTCACAGCCAGATCTGTGCCTGGCACAGAAGGTCTGGCCAACCCCACCACGTCTAAATTCTACAGTTTTAGTGAATGAATCCAGAAACCATTCGAACGACTCACCTTGCTCTCTATTACCTTCTGAGAGGAAAAAAAACAAAAAACAAAACGAAAGGATCCAGGGCTGGTGAAAGTAGAAGAAAGTTTTGCCAGAAGAACCTCTTTTATTTGAGGAAAAGCCCACAAAAGTCCCAAGCTAATCCCTCTGAGATTTGTTCTTTGCCTTGTGTTCACGGTGTGCTCAGAAAATTCAGACAAGTCACTTCCTTTAAATGAGAATTGTCCCGAGTCTGCCTATATCTGTGGCACACAAGGCCCTGATGCAGTAACCTTTCCAGTTCAATTTCTTATATTTGACAAAACATAGCCACTCCATGGTTCCTGATCTAACTACCCCCTCAGGCTGAAAGCCCTAAGCAGACTGCTTTCTGGAAAGGTAAACAATGGCTGGGCTTGTGTGAATCAGGAATCGTGACCACTGTGAAGTCCTCCTATTCAAGAAGATTGTGATTTTTTTTCTCCTCCTCTTGGCCTCCACCTATAGCAGAAGGCACTGCCCACTGAGACCCATTGGTTCTCCTACCCCGATCCAAGAAAACAGGAAAAACACCCTATGTCCTTATGTATGGAACTGGCAGATACCCAAGAATTAGGAATATTTTATTTTACACGATAGCTAAAGAATTCCTTTTCTCTTGCAGTCTCCAATCTACTCTCAGCAAGTAAGTTTACTCCTAAAAATCACTGCACCTCAAGAACTTCTTAGCAGAAAGTTAAGACATTTGTCTGCCAACACAACAGTAGGATTTATCACCATGTGAAAACACTACAGTGGCTCAGGTACTTGGCCAAGCCCCACGTTCCATAAATCCTTAATGAAAATCTCACTTTGCCCAACAAACTTAGGTCTTTCAGCCTATTCACTATTGGGCTGCTCAAAAAAAAAAAAAAAAAAAAAAAAAAAGACAAGGATACAGAAATGCCTCTCCAGCAAGTAAAATAATTTATTCCCAGCAGGTGTGATGGCTCCACCTGCCACCTTCACCTTGAACAAGTCTTTCGAAGCCTTTACTTGGATCATTTCACTAAATGAAGAGATTAGATTATGCCAGTCAACCTTTTTGTACAAAGGAGTGTTTTACAAAATCTTCTCATATTTTGAAAGATTTTTTTCTGACTTAATTCATCTCTCACTTTTTATTATTATTCAGAGACAAATAAATGCCTAGTTTCGTCATGACTGACTCCTCCTCATGCAATTCTGGGCTCAAAGGTTCTATCCTCCAAGGGGCTTTCTCACAACTCCATCTAATATTAGCCCGCTCTCCCCATCCCCATGAAATCGAGCCCCTATCCACAGCTCTGACCATGCTGACTTTCTCTTACCACATGACGCTGCCTTGCAAGTTCCTTCATTGTTGCTATGATACCTGTTTGTTTGTGCTCTATCTCCCTCTGCTAGAACACAGGCACCCTGATAGCAAGCCCACACCTGTCTATTTACACTGATATCTTCAGCACTGGGGACAGTTCACACAATGGGTACTCAGCAAATGTGCTGAATGAATGAAGCAGAGCTTGTGAGTGATAAGATTCCAATCAAACATAAAAAGATTGGTTATGAGAGTCAGATTCTTCTACTAACCTTATGTTGTCACTGAGCAGTGGTCCCAACCAGGGGCAATCTTACCCCCCCAGACCCCAGCCCAGGGATATCTGGAGACACTTTTGGTTCTCACAACTGGGTGGGGCCGGGGGGAGCGGTGCTACTGGCATCTAATGCGTAGAGGCCAGGGATGCTGCTAAACATCCTACAACGCACAGGAAAACCCCCATAAGAAAGAATGATCTGGTCCAAAATGACAAAAGTGTGGAGGATGGAAACCCTGTCACAAGTGGTCTCTAGGTATTTTCAGTCTCTGCCTATAAGCCACCTGCCTTTATGAGCCTTTCATGTGGTCCTGGCTGGGGAATCTCAGGACTAGATGATCAGCAAGTTCTCTTCCAGCGCAAAGATTCCATGGTTCCATGGTTCAAAATGATCTTAGTAGCCTTCCTGTCCTATGACATCATGATTTTTTAGTTTCATTTTTCTGATTTGGGTATTTTACTATAAACTTTTCAAGAAAAATCCAAGATTAAGGACTATAACTGGTCCATCTGTCCTTAGTGATAAGCCCCTTGCACTGATGATGACCCTGTGGGCTCTGTGGGTAAGGGATCAACATCATTAAAAATGGTCAAGTCCTACAGTTAGCACGTGGCCTCCAACTAAAATTTCTATGAAAAACATCACGCACATTTTCTCCTCTCCAACATACAAAATTATCTTCTCTCAAAGTGACGGGGCCCCAGGCTACTCAAAACCACTCTTCAAAGGATGAGCACCGTGTTCCTTTTGGTTCTTACATCCCCAGGGCCCAGCACAGGTCTGGCCCTGACAAGATCTGTGGGACGAATGAGCGTGTGCATGCCTGCCTGCTTTCCAGGAGAAAATTAACCAGTGGTACCAACCCAAAGTAAACATATAGGAACCTAAGCAATTCCAGAGAGGCTCCATGACCAGAAAAACAAAACAAAACAGAACTTAGCACCATATACCACTGCTCCCACTCAACTCATAAAGTTCATGAAGCCACGTCACAGCACTTGGCTGACTGCTGGGATATCAGGAATTCCATGGCCCCACCTGTCCTTGATACGTGAGGAAGTGGCCACCTTGCTTTTTCCTCACCATCCAAGCGGAAGGTACTCTGGCAGCAGCATTCTACCCACATATTTATAACACTGCTAAGCTCCCCTAAACTGATGTGACACTTGGAATCATCACCTGGGGCTACACTTGAGATTATCTGGTTGCCTTCCCTCCACAAAAAAACCTTTCGATTCTTATTTGCAAAGATTCTGGAAAGCCTGAGGAACAATTCTCCCCGATAGCTCAAAACCGTATAAACCTTTTCAGTAGAGGAAAGTATAAAGAAATTAGGTAGGAACAGAGTTCTCTCTCCTTGGCTTCCCTAAAAAATACCGAAACAATAAATTATCTGTGCCTTCTTTAACTCAAACAGAAGAATTCACTCCTAAAAGTTATCTGTAAGCTCATTAGTGGCCACTAGAGAGGAGATCTCAAAGACCATGTCGTCCAATGGGGCCCGATATCTTCATTTTTCAGATAGTGAAACTGAAGGTCTCAGGAAAAATAACCTGCCCAAGGCTTCTGGAACATACTCTCTGAAGCAGGAAAAAAAATCTGTTGAATTCCATAATTAGAGAAAGGAAATCGGCAGTAAAAACACTCTATAAATGTTATTCAGCTCATTAATAGTTATTCACACTTGAAGTCCACGCCCCATATATTCTCACAAACAAGAGTCTTTCTTCACCGAGGAGGCAGATTCCAGAATAACCCCCAGTGTCTCCTCCTCTGCTCAGAATTCTATACTCAGGAGATTAACTGGAAAGGTGCAAAATCCATCATCTGCAGTTTGGCTGTTCAAAGATCTCCTTAGGCATGCAGGCAGTGCGCTCCTGCTTTGGAAACACACGTGGAAGACTGAAGGTTGCTGACAAAGGTATACACAGAAGAACGAGATCCATAACACCGAATCGTCTTTCCTCAGAATCCACCCTCATGGGATCAGAACAAGGTTATGTAGTAGCTTTATAGCCACCAAATCTACCCCATGAGAAACGTCATCTTGTTTCTTATGGAAAATGTGCTCTGCCAACAAAGTGGCTGAAGAGGCTGGCTGAATGAGCCTTAGGGGTGTCTGGAAATATCAGGGTCAGTTCATTTAAAATGAACCTGTCTCCTTGTGGCACAGCCAGTCAGTGGCTCAGACCAATAATTTCAGAATACTGTGGACACCAGATTCCATTTCAAATTACACGTCATATCCTGAAACCAACCACAACTTAGAATATTTCACCACATTTACTAATACATTTCTATTATACTATATTATATATTTATCCCTTACTTATCTATATTCCTAGTAGATATCTATATCCATTTGTTGGATATGAAAAACTAAATGCATCCGAACGGCCAGTAATCATATTTAACTTTTTCAATATTCCCCCCATATGGGTCTCTTAGGAAAGAGTCCCTTACCATAATGAGAAGAATGACTCAGAGGGCTTCCCCGGTGGTGCAGTGCTTAAGAATCCACCTGCCAGTGCAGGGGACACAGGTTCGAGCCCTGGTCTGGGAAAACCCCACATGCCGTGGAGCAACCAAGCCCGTGCACCACAACTACTGAGCCTGCGCTCTAGAGCCCACGAGCCACAACTACTCGGCCCACATGCCGCAACTACTGAAGCCTGCGAGCCTAGAGCCCGCGCTCCGCAACAAGAGAAGCCACCGCACTGCAACGAAGAGTAGCCCCCGCTCACCGCAAGTAGAAAAAGCCCGCGTGCAACAATAAAGACCCAACGGAGCCAAAAATAAATTAAATAAATAAGTTTTTCTTTAAAAAAAGAACGACTAAGAAATCAGGAGGTTGCTGAGATCTCCATGTTTGTCCATGTTTTCCTCCCTGTAGAATACTTTTACCTACATTTTGAAGATCCACATAATTCCCATCCTTTAAGAAAATGATTCTCAAAGAGAGATCCCTAGACCAGCAGCACTGGCCAAGAATTCATTAGGAATGCAATTTCTCAGGTTCCGCTCCAGACTCTGTGAATCAGAAACCCTGGGGGTAGGGCCCCGCACGCGATCTGTATTTTAACAAGCCCTCAAGGGGACCCTCATGCTCACTCCAGTTTTAAGATCAAGCTCAAATCTTCCCTCTAGTCCCTGAGACCAGCAGCTAGAATGCTGAGTTCCCTTCTCCATCGCACTGGGAGCCCTACTTATAAGCCCTGTTGATTGAATGAATACAATAATAGCTATGCAGTCTTTAAAGAGCCTAGGACAAGACTAATGTTTGCAAATATTTCACGTATTTAACAATTAATGGGAAAATACTAAGTTGCAGAACCCAGCATCAGAAGCTAATAAGAGCACACCCTTAAAAGACAGTGTTAATATCTGTGAAAGAATGAATACTGTGGCCAAGACAATGCTGATACTGATATTCATCTCCCTTAATAATTTAAGAACAGTTCATGACATGGTGTCCTTGATATTTCTAAAGTGGGATGTGGCAATGCACAAAGGAAAGAATTGGAGTATTTTATACAGAAAATACTAAGAAAATACTAAGAGTTGGGTAAATCCTCAGGACCCAAGACTCTTGTATGACAGAAGGCTTCCATAATAAAACAAAATCTTATCAGAAAACATTCAAACTTGGAGTGGTTATTTGATTACCACACTAAAGCTGCAGTACTGAGTTAAATCCACTGTAAGGATCAACGTCTGAAAACACAGAAGTGTTTGGAAATCCCTCAGAACAAGGATATGTGCTTTAAGCTAACCAAGGGACTTCCAGAAAAAAATGGTGGCTAATTGTCTCAAACTGCAAACGAAGTCTTGGATGAAGGAAAAGAAAGAGGAATATATAAACAAAGAAAAAAAAAAAACTGGCCACACCAAACCAGTAGATCTATGGGACCCTCAAATCTAAAGCAGGACTTAAAACTTAGAATCACAGAGTTCAGAGATAAGATTCATCAACTGTGTCCTACCTAGGCATCTAACCAGGACCCTTGTAGATTGCTGAAGGCTACAGAAGAAAGGCAGTCCATCCACACCCAAACTCAGGTTCTGAAAGCAGAATTAAGCAGGATTTAAGGAGGAGATTTAGAGAGATATTATCCTCACTACCTGGGGGCCAAGAGAAAGTTCTGAGAGTCATGTCCCAACTGAAGATGAGTAAGTTAGAAAAAGTGAACTGAGGCCAAAAAAAGTGACAGAAAGAAACATGGCATGGAAAAGACCAATGAACAATATATTTTGAAAGAACAGGGCAAAGAAGAATATTATATACAACGATTAACAGAGATACTATAAAAAAAGAGACCAAAGATAAGATAAGACATCAGCAGGAGATAAAAGAGAAGCTGGCAGTTGAAGAAAGAAACTGACAACAAAAATAATTATCACGGCAGAACCAATAAATATATTAAAGTAATAAGAGGTAAAATCCACAAACCAGAATCAAAGTTGATGATGCAGAAAACAGTCTTCAAAAAAACTGCACAAAATGCAGAGGAAAAGGACAAGTAGATGAAAGGAAGTAGAGAACATGACAGGTAAGAGTTTGAAAACAGAGATCCAACATACAGATAAAAGGTATTCTCGAGTAGACAGTAAAACAAAACAGGGCAAAACAAAATTTGCTCAAATCTGTGATGGAAAATAACTTACCCGAAATAAAGGAATATCTGATGTTCCAGGGAAAAGTAACAGAATCATCAAAATTGAGACATCTCGGTAAAGGTACAGTTTTCTAGGATGAACACTGATTACTACAAAATCAAAATATTTAAAAATTAGTCAATTGCAGGGGGGAAAAGTCAGACAGCCACAGACTTCTTCCCAGTAACATTCAATGAGGAAGAAGAGTGAACGGATGTCTACAGAGGCTTGAGAAAGAGAGAGCAAGATGGAAGTATTCATTTCCCAACTGAATTCGCAACCATGTATAAAAGTAATAACACATTTTCCAATCAGCACAGTCAGGGAATGCTGCACTTACTGACTCTTCTTCAAAATCTATTCAGTGATGTAATATATCCAACCAAGAGAAAGTTCAAAATCGAGATCTCAAGAATGGGGAATTTAGAGGTAAAGAGAGGATGTGAACACAGAATCCACTTACATTTAGAACAAAGATTGATCAATTTATAATAATTACAAAACAAAATTACAATCCCTTAAAGGGAACAATTATAATACAATAGATTATTCCATATAATAACAATAAAATTATATAGAATTGGGAAAAATCCTCAAGCATAACAACAAAAATAAAGAGGTGGGAGGGATGGATTGGGAGTTGGGATTAGCAGATGTAAACCATTATATATAGAATACATAAATAACAAGGTCCTTCTGTATAGCACAGGGAACTATATTTAATACCTTGCAATAAGCCATCATGGAAAAGAATATCAAAAAGACTGCATATATATGTATAAAGGAATTACTATGCTGTACAGCAGAAATTAACACCACATTGTCAATCAACTATACTTCAATAAATACATTTTATAAAATGAACAAGTTAAAAAGAAAGAGGCGGGGGTGGTTGGCATTAGAGGATAAATGTAAGTGGAAGAAAATTCTCAACTCTCACAGAAGGACAAATATGAATACTTGATAGTATTCTTTCTGAAGTTACTAAACAGAGGTATTAAAGCTAAAAATTTAATTAGTAATAAAAATAAAAAGACTAGTTTTTAATCTTTTCTTTGATCAAAGCAAACACAGCCCACGTAGTGAAAAACAGAACAAAGGAAAAGTGTGTAGACATATACAAGTACGTGCAAAAAATTAATTAGTCAAGTGTATATGTTAAATCAATAAACTACTATGGAAAATATTCCCAGACTAGATTCAAAAATGAACTCTAATTGCATTTTGTCTACAAGAGATACACCATAAAATGACACAAAATCTTTAAAGTAATAATATGGTAAAAGTATATCAAGAAAAGTAGGGATCTTGATAAATTTTACTCATGGTTAATTCAAGATAAAAAAGCCTGTAAGCTTATCTTTAAATTTCTGCAAAAGCAAAAATAAAAAATTTCCACAAATGTAAAGGAAAATAAATTATATTTTGAAAAGTTTTAATGATGAACATTTAGGGAATTCCCTGGAGGTCCAGTGGCTAGGACTCTGAGCTTCCACTGCAGGGGGCCCGGGTTCAGTCCCTGGTCGGCGAACTAAGAACCCGCATGCCGCAAGGCACGGCCAAAATAAATAAAGATGAACATTTAATAATGTAAAAACTTACAATCCACAATGAAGACTGATCGTGAATATTTATGCCCCCTCAACCCCAACAGCACCAATTGGAGAAAGAAAAGAAAAAAAAAAGGCAATACAAGAAGAGATAGACATAAGTATTTAATATGTTAAATGGAAAAAGGCAACTAAGGATAGAAATAACAGAATTAATAGAATTAAGAGACACATTTCAAATTCTGTATCCTGGAAACAGGAAGCACATTTTCATTTCAAGCAAATATGAGACATTTACAAAGGTTTTCAAATGCCCATGGAGGTTTACAAGCATCTCTAACGCCAGAATTAAGAGATTATAAACTACAAATAGAAAAAAGTAGTCTATCATTTCTACTTACACAGCAGCATATCTAGAGGAAAAAGGAAAACAAAATCTTCCAACACTTGAAATTTTTTTTTAACATTATTCTAAACAAGTTCGGATAAACAGAAAGACTCAACAACAGAATGTGACTTTAAAAATCTTATGTATGTAAAATGTGGAATTTAGCAAAAGCTGTACTTAGAGGAAATTTCATAGCTCTATGAAAATTATAAACAAGAAATAGTAATACTTCTTATAAATCAAGAAATAATACTAAATGAATGAAACATCTAACTCAATGAAAAGAAAAAGGAGGAAAAGACGAAGAAAGAATTTTATTACGATCGAAAATCAGGACTCAAAAAATCAAAAAACAATAAAACTGCCTGAGGAACCACTTATTTTTTAAAAATGTAATTCTATGTAAAATTAAATAAAAACCACTATCTAGCCTAACAAGAAAAAAGAGAGGAGGAAGGCAAAACACAAATATAACTAAGAAGCAGAAAATATCCACGAATGTAAAGGAAAATAAAATATAATTTTAAAATTACTTTGTACAACTCATAGTTATATTTGTAAACCTAAACGTCATAGATGATTGTCTAGAAACACATATACTACCAAAATTAATCCAAGAAAAGGAGCCAACCCAACCAGAGAAGAGACTTCAAAAATTCAGTATATCAGAATGCTTTTTAAATTGGCCCAAAGTCTGAAGTGTAAGACTTTCACCAGTATATTTCCAAACACATTATAGTGTAGCACAGATATCAAAGCTTACGCCCCAAACAATAAATAGTAATACAAAAATAATAAAAGCAAACCAATGCACCTAAATATTGAGGCAAAAATTCACAATAAAATCCAGGTGCACATTAAAGGAATATCACTCCATGATGAAGTGGGATTCACTGCAGGAAGGCAGTATTTCAGTACCAGAAAATTTAGGGAATTCCCTGGTGGTCCAGTGGTTAGGACTCCGCACTTTCTTTCACTGCCGAGGGCCCAGGTTCAATCCCTGGTCACGGAACTAAGAAAGATCCCGCAAGCCACATGGAGCGGCCAAAAAAAAAAAAAATACAGAAAAGAAAGATGGGCTTCCCTGGTGGCGCAGTGGTTGAGAGTCCGCCTGCCGATGCAGGGGACACAGGTTCGTGTCCCGGTTCGGGAAGATCCCACGTGCCGCGGAGCGGCTGGGCCCGTGAGCCACGGCCGCTTAAGCCTGCGCGTCTGGAGCCTGTGCTCCGCAACGGGAGAGGCCACAGCAGTGCGAGGCCTGCGTACGGCAAAAAAAAAAAAAGAAAAGAAAATCTGTATTCTACTACATTAGGAAGTCAAAGGAGAAAAAAATGATTTGATAACACAGAGAGGCTAGACAGCATTTGATGAAATTCCAGAACCATTTCTAATAAAAATGTTTTAACGAGATATATATATATATATATATATAAAAATCAGCAGCATGCTTAACACATTATAAAAATTCAAATCAAAAACTGGACAAGGGTCATCACTATTACTTAGTACTGCACAAATCCTAGCCCATGTATTTGTACAAGAACATAAAGAGAAATAACAATTTGAAAAGTCTCTAAACTTTATAAGGTAATTCACCTGGGTGTGGGCCCAGGTGAACAACACTTTCACTTTCTACTTAATGATTTAAAATTTTTCAACGAGACGTTATTACTTTAACTTTAAAACAACCATCAAATATAAAGCACTGGAGTGATATGGCACAGCATTGTTATCAGTGGTTTGCACCTCCGTTCACCAAGTATGTTGACTCTCCTGCCAGCCCTGGCGTTCCATTTTCTACCCAATTTAAGACTCTTTAATGACTCCTTAAGGCAATAGCCTCAGATGATCTCTATGCAGTGATTTTAGGAACTCCAGCCTTAAGGTGCCATGGCTCACGGGCCCAGCCGCTCCGCGGCACGTGGGATCTTCCCGGACCGTGGCACGAACCTGTGTGCCCTGCGTTGGCAGGCGGGCTCTCAACCACTGCGCCACCAGGGAAGCCCAAGAAGATAATTTTTAACTGATTTTATCTGCATATAATCTTCTCAAGCAACAAGCTGCTCCACCCATGCATTGGAAAGTCTTTTAGTTCTGTGGAAAAAAAAGCTTTACTCTATCTCCTCCTCAAAGGAATTCAAGCAAGAGGAGGAAAACTGTGAGAATGACCTCCTGAAATAAATTAAGAAGCCCGACCCAATGTCTTTCCCTCATAACCATCTGGAAAAATCTCAACCTTGGATCCGTGTAAATCAGTGTTCTCCCTACTCTGAGATTGGTATCCCTGAAAATTCACGGTTTCAAACTTACCCAGTAGTCTGATGTTTACCTGTCTTCCATTCTTCACCGTGTCTAACTGAGAAGACGAAGAGGTTTCCATCTTCTGTCTGCCTTTCCCTTCCTCAACCCCGCGGGTACCCATCCTTTCCCTCTTCTCTTGCCACAATGGAAGGCGTGCTCCACTCCCTTTTAGCGGAGACCTGGGCTCCTGATCAATGCTCTCCTGCCTCACCTGGGAGCCCACCTGGCCTGCATTTTCAATTTCTCTCTACCAGCTAAATCATTCCCATCTTAAACTCTCCTATCCAGGAAGAACTCCCCAGCCCCCGCCCACCCCGCCCAACACGCACACGTGCGCGCACACGTACACGCACACGTACACGCATGCGTACACGTACACGCGCACGTGCGCGCGCGCGCACACACCATGTCCCTCTGATCTATCTTCTCCCCTGGAAAAACAATATAGGTACAGTCAAAGCCACCTAGGGTTGAATCCCTACTCTATGCCTTATGAGCTATATGAATTCTTGACGTATTTAAATTCTCCAAATCTCTATTTCCTCAGCCATACAAAGAAATCCACGTTTCATAGGGTTGCTGGGTGGTATAATCTGGATAATGAACATAAAGCATTTGACATTGTAGGAAGCCTTAACCATAACTGCCATAATTACCATTAATTCCCCCTCTTCACAGACAAGCTGCTTTCATGCTCCTTACTTCTCCCTCAGTCCTCTACATCTGGCATTTGTAACTACCATTTGGCTAAAACAAACACACCATGGTCAGGAACGACGTTCTTCGGACCAATGAAAGAATACTTTTTCTCCTTATTTAACTTAACCATAACTTCTGCACCATTCTCCACCATAGCCCACTTTTTCCTTGAAATAAGTCTCTTCCCTGGATACCTATGATTCTCTCCACCAGAACCACCAATCTGCATTCATCCTTCACTCTGACTTTAGACCAGGGTTTCTCAACCTCAGCACCACTGACATCCGGGGCCAGATGTTTGTTGTGGGAGGGCTGTCCTGGGCCCTGTAGGATGCTTGGCAGCACGCCTGGCCTGTGCCCAATAGAATCCAGTAGCATCTCCCTCCCTCATCATCCCCAGTAGCAACCACCAAAGTGTTTCCGCCGCTCTCACTGGAGACACTGGGGGCAGAATCACCCGCAGCTGAGAACCACTTTCTCCAGAAAACCCTGTCAGGCACTCCAGGGCTGGGTTGAGATGCTTCCTAGGTGTTCCTCAAGCTCCCAAGCATTTTCCACACAGCACTGTCTGCCTAATTGCCTGTCTCCTCACACTGCAGTGTGAGTTCCCTGGCACCAAGGTCTGTGTTTGGTTCGACCTCAGCCCCAGCCAGTGTCTGGAACCTACATATTCTTCTTCCTCCCGCTGAAAACAAATTTGTTATGACATACTTTAACAGATTTTCAAGGTAAAAAAACCCCAAGCACACAATGTAAACTTTGATTGTAACATGCATCCTTTTTGAGAAATGTACATATGTAGGGGAAAGTGGGTCTCGGTAGCTAGGAAATAAGGAATCAGGCTGAGCCAATGGGCTGCATGTTTGTGCATATATGTATCTGTGTGCCCGGCAGCGGTGGGGGGAATGTTGATCTAGGAGCTAAGGATCAGAATTAGAGAAAGGCTTTAGCTTCAGTACTCCGTGGCCATGAGTTAGGGGCCTGGCTTGTGGCTGGAGGCTACTCTAAGGTAGATCAGCAGGACCCTTCTGCTGGCCTATTTTCCTCTGTATTCTCAAGCTTAAGTCATCTCCTTCCTAATCTCAATGCTGCCCTTGTCTTAAGACTTCCTGGATGATTTGGAGATTTTGGAACTTGATATGTTTCTACCTGCATCCGCCCTCTCTCACATCCTTGCACACATTACTATGCTCCTTATACTGTCCCTGCCTCTGGCAATGAAATTTCAGACAAAGAAGAGTGTCCTTACAAAATACCATTTTCACTCATAAAACACTGCTGTATTCCAGGAGGCTGGTGTATTGGAGGGATGAGAAATGTCGGGATTGAAAAGAACTAACTGGTCTCCAAAAAGTTGATTTCTATGGAATTACTCAAAAAATATAAGTCCTTGAAGACCCACATATTAAAGAGAAATGAGGTCATTGATGGCCAAGGTTCAGCACAGCATAGGCAAAGCTCTCTTGTCTCCAAAGCTAAGAACCCCAGGCATTCAGCTCTTTCGCCTGCATCACAAAACCCGTGCTTCTCCTTAAGGAATTCTTGGGGGAAGCGTTCCTTAACAGGCATAAATAAGTGAAAAAGGAGCTGCACATGTAAAGCAACTATACTCCAATAAAGATGTTTAAAAAAAAAAAAGGCTGCACAACAGAATTCATGGTCTGTTGCTAGTTAAATAATAATGTCATAATAATAATATTAGTATACAAATATAGGAAAACAATAAGAAAATATATTCCCCAAACCCTCCACGGGTGAAGTTTTCTCTGGGGGTGGAGTTAAAAGAACTTTCACTTTCCCTGAATTCCAACTTCTATAATGTTTGTATATTTGTTATCAGTATGTTGGTTCTACGAGCTGGAAATGCTTTTTGAACGTTTGAGTGTTTTCAGAGAAATAAGTAAACAAGCTAAACAGTCTCCCTTAAAAAAAAAATCCCCAGGTCCAACAAGTCAGCCCACATTTTAGGGAACGTGTGGGTGCGTGATCACTTTGGTGTGTAAATACTTAATATGTGTCCACATAATAATGTGGGCATGCTAACAAAAGCGGCACAGCCAAGACTGACCACAGAACACTAACTGCCTATCAGCAAATGGACCAGGTGTCAATGCTTTGCTAGTTTTCTCCACGAGCTTCAGACAGGAGCAGTTGTGTCCCATACAATTTGAGAAAGCAAGGTTCAGCTGGAACACACATTTGAACACAAACTTTAATCAATCCATCAGCGGACCCCATTGACGGACCATTCCATTTAATGTTCATGAAGCACAAGGAAGACAAAGACTGTCCTCCAGGGACTGCACCATTTATCTTATACCTCAAAAGAGGTACATCTTAAATGTCCCTCCAGGAAATATTAGAAGCAACATAATCCATTACGCCCCTGGAGATACATGGGACACCAGTCATGACCACCTCATCCCACAACTGAGATAAGGTGGGAAATCTGAGACTTAATGAGGTAAAGTCTGGCTTAGAAGTATCCTGTCATTGCAAAGGCCATTACCTCACATATCTAGACGAGTGAAAAGGGAGTCACTGACCTGGAGCTCTCTGCCCTCATTTAAAAGAAAAATCATTTTCAACTGAGTCCAACACACATATTTATTGACCAGCTACCATGTGCCAACACCATCCATTTATTGAACACCTGAGTGCCTACTAGGTAGCTGGTATGGTTCTAGACCTGGCCAAAAAAATTTTTTAAATAAATAAAACGGAAAGAAACACAGGGACGGACAAAAGGCAGGTATAAGGCATGTTCTTTCTCGTGGAAGTTAAAACATAGTTGGGACAAGACTAACAGAAAAAAAAAATTAGAGACTGAAGAATTATAAACACTTTATAATGAAGCGTGGATTGTCACGGTACAGTTTCCAAGTACAAAGATGATGAGAACAGCTGGGAAAGCAAAGGACATGGTGGGTCTGTGGGTTTGATAATGAATGTTCTTGAAAGCTAGGCAGCCAGCTGGGTCAGTAGAACTAGCCTAGGTTTGAGCAAAGAAAGATAATAGGATCTCACCCTAGCAGTTAGGATCTAGCTTTATTGCCTACCGCCCGCCTAACCTCAGGCAAGATACAGAACTGCTTCCTCACCTGTATAATGGGACTAAAAATATCCATCTCATAGGGATGAAATAAGATAACATCGATGGAGCCTCAAATGTCAGATGCCTTCCTCCCTCCCTCCCTCCCTTCACTGGGAGAGCAACAGGGAACTCTTATCATCCTTAATCAGGGGAATGTGATATAATGAAAGCTGTGTCCTCTCAAGATTATTCTGGCAGCACTATGAAGGACTTCTGGGGGTGGGAGGAGGGGAGGAAGGGGGTGGGGGAGATACAAGCTGCTCAAGCAGCTGCTGAGATGGTCCAGGGATGAGCGAAAGTAGGTCTCGACCAAGAAGATGTACTGGAGGTGAGGAGATGGTGGTCAAGCCTACACAGTACGGAGAAAGGAGAAATGACAAAAGCCAGTGCTCTGTGGATTGATCTCATCACCAGGTCACCACCACTTTGCACCACCAGGGAAGCCCCAAGCACATTTTTTTAAACATATGTCAAGAACAGTCAGTTCTTCAGTTATCAATGAAAAATTATACTTTTAACTGCATTTTTAAAAAGAACAGTGCCAGTGAAGGCGTAGAATATCACCCAAGAAGCAACAGTCTTTAGGTTGGAATACTTAAACCGGATGGTTCTCAGAGCTACACCATCAACCTATGATAATGGTATTCTTATGTATTTTCTATGTAACGAGGTAGCAAGGAAATTACCTAGACCTGTACTATCAGAAAGAAATATAATGCAAGCCATGGATGTAGTAATTTTAAATTTTTTAGCAGCCAGAAACAGGTGTAATTAATTTCAATAATATAGTCTATTTAGCCTAATATATCCAAAAGTATTATTTCAACATATAACAAACACAGAAACACATTCATGAGATATTTTACATTCTTCTTCTCCTGAGTCTCAAAATTCAGTCTGAGACTTGCAGCGACATCTCCATTCGGACCAGGCACATTTCAAATGCTCAAAATGGCTCAGGGCTACCGTATTGGACAATGTAAACTTAAGACAACCTTCAAGGATCCCTCTGAACACAAAGTACTTATTCAATTGAGTTTCCACTGGAATTCACCTTGAGGTAGTCTCTACTGCAGCTGAACATCCGGAGTGAGAGATTTTTAAATGCTAATCTAATCACATCAGTTCCCCGGCTTACAGCCCTGCAATGTCTTTACATTTTCCTTAAGACTGACCAGTTAGGGATCTCTCCCATTCAAGGAGAGTCTGTCACATTAAGTTTCATGGTTTATTGAAATAATATCTTGGTATCTTCTATACGAATAGAGATACAAAGGTCTCTTAAAGCACAATCTCTCTACCTACATTGTCAAGTTGGCTTTCTAATGCACCAGCCACAGAGCTGATCAGCTGAAAAACACCTTCGGCCAACGAGGGCTATTTTGAACCTGGCAATTAGCCTGCCTAGCAGCACCCAGCACGGTAGTTAAGAGCATGGGCTCAGAGCCCACTTGCCTGAGTTTGTATCCACTTACTAATTGCCTGGTCTTAGTAAATTGTATAACCTTTCTATGCCTCTATTTCCTCACCTATTTCATAGGATTATAGTAAGGATTAAATGAGATAATACATAACAATTATTTGGGCACGTTGTCTATCACCAATAATTCTCAGCCATTATTTTCATGGACTTCTCTGTCTTCCAGAAACACCAGTGTCATGTTTCTCAACAATCTCAGAGAGGTCTGTAGGCAGCATTGCACAATGGAAAGAGCACAGCTGACCTGAGTTCACATCGCTGCATTGACACCTAACACGGATGTGACCACGTGCCAGTTACTTAACCTGTCTGGGCCTCTGTCTTCTCATCTGCTAAATAAGAACAACAACAAAATTGGATCCACTGAACAATAATGGTAAAGATTAGAAAACAAACAGAGTACGTCATCTGGCCCTTAGAAAATATAGTGCCTGCCCTCTCTTGAGTACCATTTACACATCCCTTCCCCTTCTCCATCAGAGCCTAATGAAACACATTAGTTTGGGAATGAGTTGGGATACATCTCTTCTGAGTGCAGTAAAGGCAAAGGAAAACTCTTCTGACAGGACCGTTTACTATTTCAATGGGCATCTGCTATCTTACCATGTCTTTAATCATCACTAAAATCCATCCTACATAAGCCATAGCAGGCCATCTGGGCCACTGGCTCCGAGAAGGACTATTGTATGAAGGACATGGTGACTTCCTTCCACAATGAGACATCCTCACAAGGTTAGAGAATGTCTCCTGAATATCCCCAACTTCCTTTAAAAGCCAACAAAGCATTTGTCATTCATGGGTGAGTCATCCATGGTGTCCTGGAAAGGACTGGTCAGAAGACAAGGTTTGGGCCTTTGTCCTGGCTTTCAACCAGCTGTGACTTTGGGGAAGTCACTTGACCTTTGTGGATCAGAGACAGCACATCTGCTTCAGGGAGTTGTGGTGGAGAACAAATTTACATAATGTGTACTGAAAGCCCTAGGTCTCATTTACAAAGAGTTTTGCAAATCAACGTAAGGCAGGGATTTATCTAAACCTGACTTCCATACTCTTGTGCGTTGGTAGCGTATTTTGGAAATTTGCCCTGAGATAAGGAATAGATCTCTTGCTTTATGTTCGTTGTGTCATCTCCTACCTTTTTGCCCAGTTCCAGAGTTAGGAACTGGAGATCCAGACCTCTGACTTTGAGAGCAGGGATAGGATGAGGCAAAGAGGCGAGAAGCCTGGGGCCAGGGTGACTCATGGCTGTGGAATTCATGAACGGGTGGAATGCTCTCTGCATTTCTCTTCCCTGTCAAGTTTCTGGGTTAGCAAGGTACAGATGATACACGGAGGAAACAGGCATATTTCTTTGCAGACCAAATTTTTATATATGGGCTTCCCTGGTGGCACAGTGGTTGAGAGTCTGCCTGCCGATGCAGGGGATGTGGGTTCGTGCCCCGGTCCGGGAGGATCCCACATGCTGTGGAGCGGCTGGGCCAGTGGGCCGTGGCCGCTGGGCCTGAGCATCCGGAGCCTGTGCTCCGCAGCGGGAGAGGCCACAGTGGTGAGAGGCCCGCATACCGCAAAAAAAAAAAAAAAAAATTTTTTTACATATGCACACACACATGCGTACGTGTGTGTACGCGTGCGCCTGCCTCCAGCTATGAAGGAAGGCCAAGATCTAAGCAAATCATTCCTCTATTAGGTTGCATAAATCCAGAAACCAACATTGTGTTTTAAGACAAGGGTTGTTGTAGAAAGTACAACATCTCTTCTTTTGTCTTCTTCACTGCCTTGGAGTTTGGCAAATTAAACCCCATAAATCCTTTGATATGATTAAAATTTTTTAATAAAAAATGTTAGGTGAAAAGAAAGAGAACTCCATTGACAAGCCATTAAAATTCTCAAACATCGTGAGCGTCTGAAGTCATGGTTTAGCAGGTGGGACATGGGGATGTGCAGGTTGTGTGAGAGGCGTCATGATGCCAGCATTTAAAAAAAATAAAAGTAAAAAATACAAAGATGATCCAAAACCTAAAGCAAATAAAGCCTGTATTACACGCTCATGCATAAAGCTACATAATCTTCTGTCCAAGTTGTGCTTTTGTTAAATGGATGCCAGGATTATTCTAGAACAATAGGAAAGGACCTCAAAGGGGACATTCCAAATACCTTGTGTGTGGATTTTCTCACACAGCTGTAGTTGTTACAACTCTATTAAACCAGCTGCTAATAATTTTCAAACGGTCCATTCGTTCTACCAGCGACCTTGAGCCACCACCAATTTCAGACATCATCTTCATGTCTTAATCAACAGCCTCAAATGGAATCCCCTCCTCTTTCAACAGAGAAATGTATTTTGAAGAAAGATTGTTGATCGCATAGCTTCTTTGTCATCAGGGAATTCATAGAATGTGGAATTCAACCTACAAACCCCAATCTTCCTGAAAGGAAAACGATTCCTCTGAGATTTCCTTCTCTACGGCAAGGTGAAAACAAATCTTTTTTTCCTTTTTTTCCTTGTTTAACAGAAGAGAATGCATGGATGGGTCTCTCAGGGCTCTGGAAAACTCTCTTGAATGTGCTTGATCAACAATGGGAACTCATCCAGGGCAAAAAAAAGAAAAAAAAAAAAAAATGCCAGGAAAATATATCCTAAAGCTACTACAGATAAATCTAAGAAAACGTCACCTTTCCTATAATCAAGGGTGTGGCGAGGAAAAGAACTTACACAAGTGATTTCATCTTCAGATGTGATGGATTAATGGGACTGAAGATGATTCGGAGAGAAATCAACACCATGAAAAAAAGAGTGCCAAGACGGAAAGGAATGTCCTTTTCTTAGGCTTGGAACCGAAAATATTTTTCTCTCTCGTGACCATCTTAACTTCAAAAGCAGAAGCAAGGAATGTCAATCCGTATGGAGCTCCGCTGGCCGCGTACTCTGTTTCCATTCTTTCCACCGAGAAGGGGAAAGGCAGCCCGTTGTAGGCCTCTGCCAGGAGAGACGAGAAAAAAAAAAGATACCACTTGTTTTTAACTTTCCGAGGACACAGACAACTCAGGGAGAGCGAAAGCACAGAGATGGATAAAGATGACTCTGGAACGAAATTGTTAGATTTTAAAAATCAAGAAAGTGGGAGAATTCAAGAAATGTCAGAATTTCCAGTAACAAAAAGCATGGGCTTCATAGTTTGTGTGCTAGGAAAATGCTTTTTCTTTGCCTCTTTTTGTTACTTCTTCAGTGCTTTTATTCCAGGAAGAACTTTTCTTCATTACTATAAATATATCAACCTCTCATTTCCTAGAAATCCATCATCTCCTTTTCTAGTCGGTATATACTCTGTTCCACCTTCTGACTTTTTACCAATTCTCATCAAATTAGCTTTAAAAAAAATCTTGATTTCCTGTACTAGCCATATTCTTTGTCCAAAAAAAAAAAAAAAAGCCTGCCTTATCCTTTTACTCAACCAGAAAGGTACGGAGGATATTAGGAATGCCATTTAGTCTTCAGGAATAAAGATGAAAAAGTGGCTTGGGGCATCTCTTTGTTCACTCTTGCTGGCAAGTTTCCAGGCAAAAGTATTTGGTAATCTCATGATAATTGGACAACACAGCCCATTATGCACTCCCTACGATGCAATATTGTTTCATGTCACAGCATGATGCAAGTGACATGAGCTTTGGTGTCGAGGACAAAGGCAGGGAGTGACCTCTGGGATTCCACAGCAAAGCACATGCCCTCTGACCTGGACACACGGGGCCAACCTGAGACATTCACCCGTACAATGAAGGTAAGCCAGAGCGTGGCCGTGTGAGTGGCGACAAGCCTCGACTGTTTCCCATCACCAACGGTGTTTAGCCTAACCACATAATAAAGCAATGTATAACCATGGTTTATGGACACAGAGAGAGAACCGTGGGAGATAGATACGATATCTGATTGAAAGGTTTCATGTCCTGTGCAGTGCGCTAGCTTTTTATATGCCCGAAAAGGGACTCTAGAAGTAGATGAACAAATTTTCCAAAAGATGTTTGGGAGGCTCTTCCAAACCAAGAGACTGGAAGATCACCAGTGTTCCTGAAAGAGGAACTTCAGGCGTTGCTGGGGTGATGACTGGAATTTCTGAGGTACGTACATGCAAATGATGGTGGAACACAGACTGACAACAGATTTGGAGAATAAGGTCAGCCACAGCCTAGTCAGAGCCAGGGAAGCCTTATACATAGTTTTTACTGCCTAAAGAGCTACAGGCCATCACCAGATTTTATCAACTTTTAGTAGAATGTCAAGCAATGATGTATATATAGGTTGCACACTGCAGAAAAGGCCTGGTCTAAGAATCCTGGAACATGATCAATGTGGAATCTAGTCTTGAGCATAAAGCATTCAAGGGAAGGGTGATGCCCGTTCACTGGTCTGAATATACCTATACATCAGTACCACTTGCAGCTTCTTAAGGAAGTGGTCCTGCATCCCGATCACCTGGGTACCCTGACGTATCTGAAAGAGTGGATGACAAGAAAGACGTCCGACAGCTTTACTTGGGGGAGTTGATCTTCAGCAATTGGAGAGAACATAGAAGCCAAAGAATACACACTACAGTGCATCCTAGGAGGTGTGGCAGTGCATTACACCTGCCAACTATGGGAGACAGAAACACTAGATTATGCGCTTCCAGAAGACAGGATCTGGTCTTTCTGTCAATCTCCGAAGTTTAGCACAAACGCTCAATAAGTGTTTGAACGAATGACCAAATGAATGAATAAGGGTGAAAGACAGGTCAATCCAGTGTCCAGCCTTTAAAATCGGGGTACCAGGCTGTCTTTCTTCAACTAACCAAGAGAAGTCTGGGCCGGGAAAGGCTGTGCAAATACCAAGAGCTGCCACAAACCAAAGAGCAGAGCAGGGGCTGCATAATCTGACAAAGAGAGTTTGCCAGCCCTGTTCCCTTTTAACCAGACTCTCCCATACATACACCACATCCCATCACTGGCATGACCTTCAAATTCAAAAGACAGAAGAAGCAGGGTCGGCAACAGCAACAACAACCTGAGCTGGCCTGAGCTCGTTAAAGATCCCAACAGGGGAGCAAAGAGGCAAGTTTTACAAGATAAATGGCAGCAAGGCTGCAATTTCTGAGGCCTCTGTTTGAAAAGGGGTGCAGAGGAAGGGTGTGTACTAAAGAGTGGAAGTACTGACTTCCACCTAGGTTCCCCATTAGGCCAAAATTTTGCAAAACCAGGTGTGTGCAATTTGCCTATTAAAGTTCTCACCCTGGGGCAACTGACAAGACTTATCAGTCCTGGAAGACATGTGCTATGACCCCAAGGCAAGTTAAAGCATATCCGGAATATTTTAAGCTCGCAAGAGAATCTTTTTGTTAAAGTGAAAGGGGATCATTTTGCTGAAACAACTGACTGGGAGGGAAAGAAATTAAGAGTAATGTGCTCCCCAGGTTTGTGCAGAAATTAGACCATTATCTTCCAAAACAAAGGCTCAAGGTTAGATGGTGGTTCCAGAAGCAAAAGAAACGTTTTCTATTGATGATTCTAAACGCAGTGGTGCTTCAAAAGGAAATGTTCCAGCAAAGGGAGAAAGCACCAAGGTGGGCTGCCTTGCCTACTTGCTAAGGTTGAGTCAACACTCTTTTGAATACCAAGAGTTCTTAGAAAGCTAGATGGCTCTCCCTCCTCACCGGCTAACATGGCGGGAAGAGGGATAGATGTGGAGCGGCCAATGGGAACAGACGTCTGTGGCATTTCTTAGCTATTGGCTGCTGAAAATGCTAAAATACAGGACAGCCTCAATTCTGTTTTCCAGACCAGCCAAGAGGGGCCAATGGATGCACCTGCATGGGAAATCACAGAGCCCTTGCTATGTTGTTATCAACAGCATTCATCTCAAATTATATGTTAACAGACTGCTCTGCGTGTGAAACAGAGCTCCCTCCCCGCCAAACACTGACCGGATTCAAGGCAAAGTATTATCACACACGCTTTGTTCATACGCGGGAAAACCATGGCAGAGTTCTGGTGGTATAAGCTCCACATCCTGCAGACAGACAAAGCTGCATTTATAGAACACCTCTCCCGTGCTGGCCTAGCGCCATGCTTGACAATCACCAATTCACAGGCACATTTATACCCACCATGGCTCCTTATGACAGCTTATCTTTGGAAGCAGAAAGGGTTCTAAAATTATATTTAAAACCTCGTGAGGGTCACATCACAAGAAAATTTATGACCAAAGTTTTTCCTTCTAAATTTACTATGTAGACTACGTAAGAATAACTCGCAAAAGTCCTCTTGAATCACGGTTTCATCATTCTAACTATATAACATCTATAGATTCTAATATGAGGCAAGGTAGTCATGCCCCCTGTGGATTTTGTGATAAACAGTTCATTTTTCTCATTAAAAAAGAGAAAAGAGAGATGGTACAGAAACACTATGGGTTTGGCTTTGCTCCACAAGATCTAGAGGGTTTTTGTGCTATTGAACAACTTAGTTACCTTGGGCAAGTCCTTGATCTCGTTTTCAATTTCACTCTCATTTCCAAAAACTGAGATTAAATAAATGGCCTCCAAGGTTCCTTGTAGTTTCAAAATCACAAGTAACAGGTAGGAAACCTCTAAGGTAATATCTTGAAGCAGTGATGGTCAGGATACAGGGATCTAGCTTGGCTGTCTGTATTCTCCAACTTAGCTGTATGACCCTGGGCACGTTTACAACCTTTCTGAACCGTCTACAGAGGGAAGGGATTTAATGTAGATGTTCTGGGAGGTCCCTTCAAGTAGGTGGGCAATGAAAGGCCAACTGTGGACAACATGTAAGAACAAATAAGAAGGCGGCAGTGAAACAGGGAGCTTGAGTGACCCCTCACCAGTACCAGAGTTAAACTATATGAACCAAGCAGAAGGAGAACTCTTCAGGCTACTTGATAAAAACCACAGTGAAAACCCTATCATTGCTTCAAAGTGCTACTTAACAACCTAGTTACCTTGGATAAGTCACTTGGAAAAGCTGCTCCATGAGTGAGTTTCCTCCCAACTAAATACCCTCTCCTTTGGTTTAAACCATCTGGAAATAGGAAGACCTCATGAACACCAAGGCGTTTGGGAGTGAGTGAGTCTGTGACTTTAAAACACATAATTGCAACTATGGGGAAGTAGCCCCCAACCAAGGATTTCCCCTCTCCCGCAGCCTTCTCCTTTGATGCTTCATCTCCACACTCTTTCACAACACGCCTAGACAAGGCACAGACCCTTCCAAGCGGGGCTCCGGACCGTCTCCACCAATCAATCAAAATTGGCACAAGAACTAGAATCTATTTGCCAGCACTGTTGTAGTGGAATAAGCATAGATGGCCAAGACAGGAAACTGAAATTCCATCTCAGGCTTCTTAACTAACTTCTTACATTGTGGACTTCGGACAAATCACCGTAGCCTTTCCAGAGATGCAAAATGAAGGGGTTGGCCAGGATGATTTCATAGGTCCCTTCTAGCCTGAGAGGTCATTTCTTTGAATATCACCAGTGACTTGACATTCACTGCAGAAGATAGGAACTCCTTCCCTTTTGGACCCTGGCTCCTTCTGTTTTTTTGTAGCTGACACCGGCTGTGTACCCATGGGTCAAGATTTAGAATGTGCTCACAGACTATGTCTGGATCCTGCAGGCGGCACCCCGGCATTTTATTTATAAAACTGGGATCCAGTATCGTTGCCAACACGCAGTGGCTTGAATCCTGAGAGCTGGATACCCTTGAGTCATTATCAACTTTCGAAACAGGCACACATTCACTCAGCTGAACAGAAAGACGTTTCCAGCTTCAAAATAATCCCAGATTTACATAAACATAGTGGAGTCATGAAAAAGCAGAAAAAGTTTCAAGGGAGGCAACCACTTGAGCCACCTTCTTGCCACCCCACACCCCCATCTGTCTTTTGTACGAAATCAGAGATGTTCCGTGAGTCGTGACACGGCTACCTTCTCTCCTGCGAAAGCCAACACACCAGCTTCTTGGGTACGAGGCACCTCTGGATTATCATTTAGTAAGAGACAAACGGTTCGAGTCTGTTATTTGATTCCAAACAGGCATCACGTATTTGTTAGGCGACCTTGAGCATACTTTACCTTCTCCTGGGGAAAACACAAGCCTCCGTCTATCTCGATGAGGAAACATCCAAAGAGCAAAGCGTTATGAGGACTCATGACTCTCTCTGGCATCTTCCCCTTCTCTCCAGGTGATGTATGTGAGGGGAGGGGGTATGGGATGGAGGAAAGAACTGGAAATGGTTAGGAATCAGATAGGTCCAGAGCACCAAGCAGTCCTCAACATCGGTCCCACGTGTAGGAGAGCCAATTCAAGTTGTCCTGGATCTAAAGTCCTGATGGGGGCATGAGCTCTGTACCATATGCCTAAAAGGTGACCTCATGCTCATTTCTGCTGGGGCAGCTGGAACAGGCCAGGATCGCTTGCCACAGTGATCTGAGTCACTGCTCAGCAACATCTCGGGGTTAACAAGATCACATGTTCAGCTGCTACTTAAAGCCTTGGAGGCACTTCAACCTCTTAACTTGGGTAAGCGGTAGAAGCCTGGTAGGTAGTGTCCAACTCCTCAAAATAACTTTGAAGAGACTTTCTTCCATTCTTGGAGCTTCTAAGCATGCCAAGGACATGACCATGAGTTCTGAGGCCATGACCACTGTTTTCGGTTCCTAACAAATGACTGTCAAGAAGAGACATTTCCTCAACTTTCTTCTTTCTATTCAATTGTTTCTTCTCTGCTGCTCCTAAAACAACAGTCTTCTCACTCCCTATGGGACCTTTAAAGTTTGGAGGAAGAATGGAGAAAGGACATCAAACATCCTTAACAATATTTGTTCCGTAGCCACTCTTTTATGTGTGGAGGGTTTTTCGTGGCAGTAGTGGTGACTGTTGTTTTGGGGACAAACAACACGTAAAAAAAGAAATAATTTCCCTGAGCAACAAGGTCCTGCTGTAGAGCACAGGGAACTATATTCAATATCCCGTGATAAACCATAATAGAAAAGCATATGAAAAAGAATATATATATGTATAACTGAGTCACTTTGCTATACAGCAGAAATTAACACAACAAATATAGTCAATCAACTATATTTCAATAAAATTTTTAAAAAGAAAAAAAAAATAATTGCCCTGCTTTTTCTCAGGAAGCCAAAGTGTCTGATCTATCAAATTTTGCAACAGGGTCATCTTCCTTTCTGCTGAGATTCATGCAGAAAATATCCTAAAAAGGTTACACTGACCACACAACATCCCTGTGAAACGGAATCTTCTTCCCTCCAAGCCACATCTTATCTCTTGGGGGCAACGTTTACTTAGCTGGTTCATTCATTCATTCGTTCACTAACCGAGCACTCAAGATCTATCACTTATCAGGCACCTTATTAGACCCCAGATCAGGGTGATCCTGTAGTCAAGGTCATTCTGATTCACAAATGGGTCAGTGAGCTGTGGCCCAATATCAGAAGGAACAACTTCAAAACAGGACAGGCAGGCGGCCATATGGAGCAAGTCCTCGGTCAACAAGTGCATCTCTTTATTGTTAATAGAAAAAAAAAACCCAGAAGCTAACTGGGTTGGTCAGTAGCGATCTCTTTGTAGATAGAAATCAACACAATGTCACATCCCTTTGTTTCTGCCAAAGGTATAATATGAAAAAAAAACTGCATCCTATTTAATCGATGAATGACAGATATTCTGCTAACATGGCCTCCATGGTGGGAGGGAGGGGACGGGGCACTAGGGGATGGTGGTGGTGGTGAAGCACAGTAAGTAGCCTGCCACTAAGATGACACTTCCCAAACCTGTATCACGTGGTGTACTGTACCCTTAAGGTGCCCTGGAGGTACTGAATTCCTAGGGAAGAAAAGACGAAAGCCTATTACATAGCTCAAATTATTAGCAGCTACAAATATCAAGTTCTGACAGCACCTCTTTTCCTTTTCCTGCTTTCCTGCATGTGAGACAGTAAAGCACAAGCGGCTGCTCCTTTCCCCCTTGCCAGCCTAACGATACTGAATTTCCAAGACCGGTGGTTCCTAAACCTGACTTCTAAGAACACACATTACAGGGTCCCACCCCAGACCTGCTAAATCCCTCTCCCGTAGTAGAAGCTAAAAATCGGTTTTTAATAACCTTCTTTTTGTTTCCAAGTTCTCAGAGTGATTCTGAAGGTCCGCCCAGGTGAGGAATCACTACCCTATACCACAGTTACGGTGATTTAAAAAAAAAAAAAAAAAAATTCGAAAGGAACTGTCCACCCCATCGCACCTGATTCCCCATACTCGTGGTTCCTCAAACATTTGCTTTCTGAGCAATGAAGAGAACAGAAGAGCCTCCTCCACCACCACCCAAATATCCAGCGATTAGCATAGAGACCCACAGATTCTTCACATTCTGAAGCTGTTAAAACAAACACCGTGTCTGGTGCAAAGTTTGCTCAGCAGCCCCTGTGGTTGTGTGGGCTCCCTTATCCACCTAAATGAACAAGCCAAGGCTGCTGATCCCAGGTAAAATGATAAATATATCAAAGGAGCCTCAGACTTAGACCCTGGATTCCATCCAGATTTCAGACCGAAAGACTGACTAATCCCTTGTTGGCGATACAAAAATAATAATGGCAAAAATAATAATACAAAAACAAAATCACCTGTTCTCGGCCACATCGAATAGCATCTTTCCTTGAAGTAATAACTTTACTCAGGGTACTTCAACGTCAAGCTTAGCCTAGTCCACACAAGAAATAACTAAGGACACAGATGCAGGCCTTCTGTACAAGGTACCCTGGGAAAATGCAACTCCTGAGAATCGGCTGGGATGCAATGTGAAGATTAAAATTGGAATTAGTAAACAGGACCATGAAGAGAAAAGTCTTTTCATCTTCTGTCCGTAACACTCTTCTACCCTCACCAGGCTAACATTCACATGGTCCCGGCTTCAGAAAGGCTTTGACTTTCCTGCTATTCTCCTAGTCTCGCTTTAACACATACTTTATATTAGAATGCGTTCCAGGAAGCATATGGCAACAGAACTAGGTCAACCATTAACCAAATAACAGGAAACTGCTCTGCAGCGCACACCCTTCAAAAGCTTGCTTAATGAGCTGGCTCTTCAGAGTATGTCCTTCAGTGAGGTTGGAACTAACAGGATCCATGGGTTTCTTTAACGCTGCAGTCACCTCATACCTAGAAGGCCTTCTGCACACACTAGACTTTCAACAGTCTAAATCATTCCACCGAGATGTTCGAGAACCAAAGGCAAAGGTGAGGAAACATGTTTGCTGAAACTGCTTGACCATCTTCCAAGCGCATGACTAGTGTCCTGGCTCCACTGCTTCGTTCTTCCAATTCTGTTCAACTGATGGGAAACACTACATACTCATCCTTTCTCTCTGTAACTGGTCTGTATTCCTTGAGCTTCCATACCACCATGAAATACATGCCATGATCCATTTAGACTTGATAAGCCAAATAAAGTCTTGGGGAAATATCTGTCTTCTTTTTGTCGTATAAAACTACGCATGAGTTTCCTCCAGAACCACCGGCCTTGAATCCTTGAGTACTGCTGAGAATCAAACTCTCCTTGGCTTCTTCAACCTAGACTGCAATCTAGACATTCTTACTTCCAAAACATATTGAATATAGACTGTAGAGTTGGACAGTTTCCCTTGGTTAATACTCTCATTTTTCAATGAAAATGTCAGTGCCAAATCTCCACTTAAGTTGGACGCTGGATGTCTAGGAGGGTTGCAGTAGCCACCACTGCTTAAAAGGAACTAAGAGATTTTTGATTTCAGAAATGTCTGATTTCAGAGATGTTTGATTTCAGAAATCTAGGTGTGTTTGGGGAACAGATATTCAGGAGCAACGTGCCCTTTTAAAAAGTGCTAGACTTGATTAACTAACTCAACCCATACTTATTGATTATGTACATCTGCCCCAGGCACTCAGCAAGACACTGACATATAGAGATGAACAAGGGAAACCCCACACCTGCCTCTCCACAG
This sequence comes from Neophocaena asiaeorientalis asiaeorientalis, assembly GCF_003031525.2. Classification (NCBI taxonomy): domain Eukaryota; kingdom Metazoa; phylum Chordata; class Mammalia; order Artiodactyla; family Phocoenidae; genus Neophocaena; species Neophocaena asiaeorientalis. Next base: position 2,693,139 of record NW_020174037.1, on the reverse strand, counting down.
CTTCCAGCTAGTTCCATTCAGTAACTGACATGAGCCAAACCAGTGGTTGGCCTTCCAAGTTGATTTGGCTAAATTTTAACTCAGTAAGGTCTTTTCCCCTGAAAACAGTCAACAAGGCTTCCTTGAGCACCAACCTAAGGAATGGCACACTGGGCTAGAGGTCAAAGAAAAGCCTGTAAGAGTCATCCATATTGTGCAGTCTTTTGCATTCTGGATACCCCGATCTCTCCCATCAGGGCTATTCTTGGGAAACATCAGGTTTCTCTTTTCAGGGAGTTCGTTGTATAACCACAGTCAAAACAAAAACACCAGAACCTCATCTAAGGTACTTAATAAATAATCCATTACAGAATGCCCAGCATACTGCATACAGAGGTTAAGGTACTTTTCTTCCCCTTTACCAGATTTTGGGGTCGTGTTTCATTGAGGAGCACACTGGCTCTTAAAAGTCACCATATAATAAAAGATACCGCTCAGCCCCTAAAGCCAAGAAGTTAAATGTTTATCAGTCCCACCAGGACAAGCTTCAAGGAGCCCCCTCACAGGGATTTCAAGTGGACTCAAGTGTATTTGGACTCCTAATCAGATAGTCACTGTTTAACAGTGCCCTGCCTATCATAAGTGTTTCATAAAAACTGAAGGATGGGAGAAAGGGGGATTCGTATTTTTTATGTGCCCTCAACCTATCAGGCTCTGCACCAGAGATTCACATTTGTGATCTTATTTATTCCCCACAAGAAGTTTACAAAGTGGATTTTTTTTTCCAGATCAGGAAATTGAGGATCAGAGATTAAATCATTCACTCAAGGTCACACAGCTACTCACTGGCTCTGAGGTCTATGTTCTTTCCACTACATACCATGGCCCTCACTGCCAAGGTCTTCACGGGCCTCCCAACCCTGACAGCAAAGGGTTCCCTTCGATGCGGTCTCTGCATTAGAGTCAAGTGTTCCTTCCGGATATGAGAGCACGCTGCCCCCAATACAATCTCCAAGACCCTTCAAAGAGGGTCCAGGGCTTCCCTGGTGGCGCAGTGGTTGAGAGTCCGCCTGCCGATGCAGGGGACGCGGGTCCGTGCCCCGGTCTGGGAGGATCCCACATGCCGCGGAGCGGCTGGGCCCGTGAGCCGTGGCCGCTGAGCCTGCGCGTCCGGAGCCTGTGCTCCGCGGCGGGAGAGGCCACAGCGGTGAGAGGCCCTCAAAGTGCCCGAACACTGATGATGGAAAAAGGTCAGGACGGTTCCTGAGATACGAAGCAAGATGAACTCAGCGGGTCCTCCTGCCAATTGCCCTTGCCCTTACTCATCTGCTGGAGCATGCCAAGGCCTGCCTGGAATGACACAGGCAAGGGTCATCCTATACCCTTCCAGACTACTCCAAAATACTAGCTCGGGGCTGCAACAGGCTGGCTCCTTGAAAATCCACCAGTAACGTTTCAGAGGAATCGAACCTCTCAAAGGAACTCTTCGCATCCATCAACCTCAGCATTAAACCCAGCGGGTACAGAGTAAAGCAGAGGTCTAAAAGGTCTAGGGATCTGTGGACCTAATCCATTTTGGAAGTCCAAGTCCTAATATTGCCTGCTGGCTCCTCCTTTTTGATTCACAAAGGAGACACAATATATAATTTTCCCGCATACAGAAGTTCTGACTACACATTTACACAGAAAAATGCAGATGAGTACCACAGTTATGAAAGGCCCAACTTCTGCCATTAATAAAACTGTACCTCTGACAACCCCTCTTTCTACTCACAGCTGCACAAAACTGAGCCCACAAAGGCAGGCTTGGTGAAATTTAGAGCTACTTAACATAAATAAACATAAAGCCCTCACTTGGGTTAGGAGGTGTGGCTAATTTTAGGTGACTGCTCCGTATCTGATGAAATCTGGAGCCTGGGCTTCTGACTGGTCTAATGCAACCCTCGCGCCTGCATCTCACCAACTCCACCTCAAAATTTTCTCCACCGGGGAAAACAAGTGGTAAGGTGGCTGAAAGAAGGAATTCATTCCTGTGCCGTGAGGTCTTCCCAGACAAACTGTCCAGTCTGCTCCAGCCCCCGGGCTGCTGCACCAAGGGTTGACAACCACAGGGTTGCAGCATTTAGGAAGAGCTGGTGAGAGCCAGGCCTCACGGTGCCTCTGCTGATCTGCATCCGGGAGGATTCATTCAGGAGAGGCTGTGAAATCCTTCCGAGCAGGCAGCAGAAATTGAGAGGGCTCCTGGCGATCAAGTGCAACTCCGCCGGTCCCATTCCTAGGAACGGAAGATTGGAATACCCCATGCTTCAAATGCATACAGAACGGAGTCCCAGATACTAGAAACGAGTTCAGCTGATATGAGAATCCACTTTTCCAAGAGTCAGTGACTTCCTCTCTCTCTCTCTCCCTTTAACACAGCTGCGAAGTCCACCGAGTGTCCAGCCAAGTGTACTTGTGAATTTCGTGCCCTCTCAGGCCCGTGAGAGGACCCCATTCCAGCCTAGTGGCTTGACCTACTCGCTCATCAGCTTTCAGGTTTAACGAGGGAAAACAATCTCCCCTTCGAATTGTAGCTTTCTTTCCAGAAGAACTAGACAACCCTGATGGCTCTCTCCAGTTACACAGCAATTATGTAATTGCCGAGCTTCTGCAGAATCACTGGAACCGTTCTGCAGCTTCCTCCTGACTACAGCTGCAACACAATGTCCCGAGATGATTGCAGCCTCTGAACGGATGGCCGGTCTCAAAGCTGGACACAAAGGGACGTACAATGGGATTCCATCTCAAGCGCAAAGATGCTCCAGCCTAACGAAGCCCTTTCTCCTCCTCCCAGGCTGGGCCACTAACTCCTGCCTTTGCCCGCCCTACATGTGTGGGAAATATGGTTGACTCCATTTATGCTGACAGGTTCCAAAAGAGGCAGAAAATCAGCCGAAGTTTTGCCATGGACCATACACAAGGTAATCATTTAGCACATCATGGGAAAGCTCCAGAAGAGGAAAAGATGCAAAGCGGGGGTGGGGGTGGGGGGGGGCGGGAAGCATCTCTCTAGGCTTCCTGCACTGGCATGAAATGAGTGCTTCCCTTCCTTCTGCCAGCTCCAATCCTTCATGTTGACATTACACATCCTGTACTGTAGATCCACCCCCATGCTGCCGCTTGCCCAGCTGAATTATCTCCTGCGTCACAGCGGTGGTAACAGAACTGCTGGCTCGGCAGACTTGAAAGCACCATTTCAATGCTTAATGCATTCAGCAACTGGACATATTACCAGTGCGTCGGTCGGGGCTGGTTTGTGGCCCTCTCAGCAGCCATGCAATACTCAACCTAACCCTTCTGCTAACCAGATGGTCCGTTTGCCTCTTGGGACCAAACCATTCAACTTGACTTTATTAAATTCTATCAAAATGTGGGGACAGTTTACAGCAGTGTGTCTGGTTCATCTCCAACGGGGTTGCTAAGATGAAAATGACCTAAAAATAACTGGGAACTCGACTTCACACCAACAGTAAATATTTAAATGATCTGCCAGATTCCGCACCCCAGCAGCATTAACTACATGGTTCGCAAGTTATCCTGTAAATATATACACACAAAGACACAGAAATACACGCATCTAAATAGGAATCCGTGGCCCACTGCCTCCAGCCAAGGGTTCACCACCCTCTGGCTCATTTAAATGTGGTTAAGGACAGCCATCTCCAACATAATCACTCCAATTACCAAAACAAAGAACCTAACACAACTGGTAGAACGATCCCACCTCCCCTGGGTTCGACCACCTAGACACACTGCAGGCGTGCCAGGGGCTCAGAGGGCCCTCAATAAATGTTTGATGAATGGAGATGAATGAGCACACATTTCTTAAATATAACAGCATCTATAAAACACGTTTCATGAGAGTGAAGACAATAAATTCTTTCCAACTCTATCATCATCCCACAGCTACTAACTAGGAGCGCAAAGCCAGGCGCGGCTAAATGTCAACGAGCAAGCCACCTGCACAAGAGGCAGTGGACGGCCAGTAATCTGATCATTGCAAATGAACTGCAGAGGCGGCGTTCATCTAGTACCTGGCAGGGTGCTGGGTGTTTTACATACATTATGCCTCTGAGCCTTCACCAGAGAGGGGATTTCACTCTAAAGATAAACTGGAGGTCAGGAGCAAATTAGGAACTTGACCCCAAGTGAAGCCAATCACTTTTCTACAACCTGGTTGTCACAGATAAGTAAGTATTCTGCAACTTGGAAAGAACTGAACACAGGTGAAGGTGGCATCCCCAAATCTAACACTCCCTGAGGTCTCAAGGAAAATGGAAAAATCTTTCCACTCCCAGAGCTTTTCTAGCAGCTAGGAAGTTCTAGTTTCAGCCCCTCCTCTTTTCCCACACTTTTTATTTTACTGAGGGCATTCCACACTATTATAGCCAAGACCACACCCACAGCTTAAACCTCCATTTCTTTCATTTTGGCATCCACCCTTTGACACCAAAACTCTCTCATTTGAGGGGCTTCCATGGTGGCGCAGTGGTAGAGAATCTGCCTGCCAATGCAGAGGACATGGGTTCGAGCCCTGGTCCGGGAAGATCCCACATGCCATGGAGCAACTAAGCCCGTGTGCCACAACTACTGAGCCTGAGCTCTAGAGCCCATGAGCCACAACTACTGAGTCCGTGTGCCACAACTACTGAGTCTGAGCTCTAAAGCCCGTGAGCCACTACTACTGAAGCCCGCGAGCCACTACTACTGAAGACCACGAGCCACAACTACTGAGCCCGTGTTCTGCAACAACAGAAGCCACCGCAACGAGAAGCCCGCGCACAGCAACGAAGAGTAGCCCCCGCTCGCCGCAACTAGAGAAAGCTCTCCCCAGCAACGAAGACCCGATGCAGCGAAAAATAAATAAATAAAATAAATAAATTTATTTTTTAAAAAAAGTCTCTCATTTGAGAGCATCCTAGACAGCGGAACACAGTGAATAAATACCTGGTTACTTTTTCCTCTCCTCCTCAAATATCGCTGCACACAATTTTAAGTGGCGACTATAAATTTTTTTTTTTATAAATTTTTTTAAGAATTAAAAAAAAAATTCCACCGCCACCCTTGTCTTTCTGGAAATGTTCAAAATGTAAAAATAAATAAATAAATAAGGCATCATGGGGAATCTGCTTTGAAAGGTAAAAAAAATCACTGCTGTGCTACCCAAGAACCACTTACATGTTCTCCATCTCTGCCACCACCATCATCAGCACGCTGTCAGGAGGCACCAATGAATGTTCTTCTGACTCGGCACAGACCAGGCTAGGTAAGTCCTGTTAGGCCCTATCAACACCCGTCCACATTTTGAAATATCACCTACCCTGAAGGCACTCTAAAATTAGCCTCCTTACCCCTGAGATCTCTAAGCATCTGATATTACAGTACATTAGTAAGACCAAGTGGACATGTACTATTAAAATAAACATTTGCACAGAGAAGACCAAAGCAATTCAAAGCAAGGACACAGGACAGCCCTCAAGCTGGCTCAGAGCTACCTATCGCAGTGAAGTCATAAAGAGGCAACCAACATTTATGTGGAATAGCCCAGGCCAGTATTTCCACTGAACAAATACAGTGTTCTTAGACAAAGCATTTTTGCCAGAATGACGCCAAACAAGAGGAACAATAATGACATCATTCTTCCAAAATGCTTGAAGAAGTTCACACTGATTAAAAACTGTTCCCACACCACTGCAGGGAATATTTCTGCAAGGTGGGGTAGTAAGTGCACTTCCCCAAGAGGACATGGCATCATCCTTGAGTGCTTTACAAATCCCTACTGAACGCACATGCAGATGTAGAGTGCTGCGGAGTCCATAGCCAGCCAGACCAGAGGCTCACAATCTGGAAAAGTCTACCTGTGAACGGACAACAGCAACGAGGACTACTCATCACGTAAGACAGACACGGCACAAAATTAATCTAAACACAGAGTCTAAGACGAAGGACAAGACAATTCACACCTGGTAAAGCCCTCAGAGCAGACCTCTACCTCAGTTTCTCTATCCCTGAGGAAGAAAGACACTATCATTTTCCCAGTGCCCATTATGAACCAGACCCCTATACACATAATACTTTTTTTTTTTTTTTTGCGGTACGCGGGCCTCTCACTGTTATGGCCTCTCCCATTGCGGAGCACAGGCTCCGGACGCGCAGGCTCAGCGGCCATGGTTCACGGGCCCAGCCGCTCCGCAGCATGTGGGATCTTCCCGGACCGGGGTACGAATCTGTGTCCCCTGCATCGGCAGTCAGACTCTCAACCACTGCGCCACCAGGGAAGCCCTACACATAATACTTTTTAGCCCTTATGTCAGTTCTACAGATTCATATTATTATCCCCATTTTATTGGGTTGGAAATCAAGGGAACAGAGAGGTTAAGTGACTTATTCAAGGTCACACAGCTAGGAAGGAACAGAGACAAATTTCATCCGGTGCTTGCGCAACACCCAAAGAGTGCTCCACCCACTACACACCATTTCCTTAAAGACCCAAGCACAAAGAACTGCATACTCACACAGAAATTCTGAGAAATTTGCATTCCTGATTCTTCAGGAAATGTAAATGCCTTCTCCCCAGCAAGAATATCCTGTCTGTCTGCCTATCGATCTATGTAAAATATATTTACATACTTCTACATAAATACATACACATACCCCCATATACCCATAGACATGGCAGCCGAGTTCCTAACTGTTCAAACAGTTCAATGCAATGAAGTTCCACCATGGTGTGCAGATTTTAATTGCGTTACTTTCCCATATAACTGCATGTCAGAAAGGGAAGGCTGCCAAGTGACAATCTGGCCCAGTGATTCACAGTGTCACACTGACATACCCACTTTTGATACAGGTTGTTTATACTTCCTAGAAATCACTGACTTCATTTAAGAGATAACAGTAAAGGATGTCCCCCAGCAGTGATATGTTCTTTTTCTCTTGGAATACACTAGCGGCAAATGTCAGGAATTTGGACAAGAAGGGGGAATCCTATAAAGTTAAAAGCCCTCGCTCTGTACTCCTCAGACCTTAATGATCATGCGGATAAGGCGGCATCTTAAACACAGATGACTCTCTTTTTCATTTTAAGACTATGCCTTATAAAGTAAAAGATCTATTCAAATGAATCACATTAAATCTACTGAACAGGTATCACGGGCTGAGAAAAAAATCTAGACAATTTTCAATTTTTTTACGCTTCAAGATTCCCATGTGCTGACTTATTAATGTTTTTCAGCCATATTTGACTCAAAAACTTGAAAATTTATTTTTCTGTAGACATCAATACGAGCCATATAATATGTGTGTGGTCACAGACAAGATGATGTTGCCACCAACTTTTTTACTAAAATGGGGGAAAAGATGGTGGGATGTTGGCAAGAAGGGACAAAGGACCAGGAGGAACGTACTGGGAACATCAGAAATTCACCGTTCAGAAGCTGCTTCAGAGAAGATCGTTAACACTTACCTGTGCTGGGGTCAATTTTGTTAATTGTAGTTGACGTCTAGAAACGGGGTTATGAATATAATTATCATGAAGCAGCAATTGGGCAATCACAACCTAATTAAACCCACTGACTAGATTATCTTGTTTTTCCCTTAATAATCACATAACATTTAACACTTGCTCATTTCAGGACCTATGGGTGATGTTCACTCATTATTAACAAGCTACAGCCACTGGTCAGAGAAAGACTGGGTGAGGGATTCACTTGAGTCAGCCAAGGGGTGGGGTGGGGAGAAATTTCAGGGGCATCTGAAATCTGTTCTTCAATCCCACTTCACTGCTCAGCCTCCCAAAATTACTAATGAAAGGCAAAGCCACGGGAGAAGATGGAAAGAATGATGAGAACTTCCACGCAAGCGTAAGGATACAATTCTGCTTTCTTAAATGGGTGCTATTTTATGTGATCTATATAATGTGCTTTTTCACATTTTAATGCAATCTGTCTTGGGAGCGGTGATTTTCTTCTCAGGATAATAGAGGATTCCTCCACCAGGCCTAAATACGTAAACTTTACACATTTACCTCCTCCGACATGCTCTAAAGCTCCCTCTCCTCCCTGGCTCTCATGTTGAGTGTGTTCTCAATGTCCTGTTCCCAAGTGGATGTCACTGCACCCACAAAGAGACATTGACCCAATTCACCTTCACTTTCTGCAGTGCTCCCGAGGGTAGCCCGGGTAGACTTCTCTTCAAAAAATTAAGAAGACTGAAGGGGCTTCCCTGGTGGCGCACTGGTTGGGAGTCCGCCTGCCGATATAGGGGTCGCGGGTTCGTGCCCCGGTCCGGGAGGATCCCACGTGCCGCGGATCGGCTGGGGCCCTGAGCCATGGCCACTGAGTCTGCGCGGCTGGGGCCTGTGCTCCGCAACAGGAGAGGCCACAAACGTGAGGGGCCCGCGCACCCCAAAAAAAAAAAAAAAAAAAAAAAAAAAAAAAAAAAGAAGAAGAAGAAACATGTAAAGGACTGGTCTCTGAGACAGGCTGGTCTGAGGGAGCATCTTAGATGGCTGGGCACTATAGCTCAGGCCAAAGACAGTCCCTGTGGCTCTAAAATGAGAAATTCCATGGGACTTTCCTGGTGGTCCAATGGTTAAAGACTCTGCACTCCCAATGCAGGGGACCAGGGTTCGACCCCCGGTCAGGGAACTAGACCCTGCATGCCACCACTAAAGATGCCGCAACTAAGACCTGGCAGAGGCAAATAAATAAATAAATGTTTTAAATTAAAAAAAAAAAAAGACTCCGTGCTTCCACTGCAGGGGACATGGGTTTGATCCCTGGTTGGGGAACTAAGATCCCGCATGCCACAAGGTGTGGCCATAAATAAATGAATAAAATTAAAAATTCCACCCGCAGAACAGCACGCTTTGGTACAGTTCAATATTACTCTCTTCAACTATGTAGCTATTTTTTTCTGAGCCGTTTTCCCATTAAAGGACTTTATCTAAGAAAACAATGGTTCTTAAAAGTTTGGTAGATAATGATACGGATGATGGGTAAAAGTGGGTGACTCTGTGACCTCCTCTAGGACGCTTTAGACACAGGACACACGCTTATCCTCCTACCCAGGTTTTGGGTATGAGTCTGTCTAGGGACAGATGATCACCTGAACAGATCCATGGCAAAGTTAAGATTCTTATAAAACCACCACCAGTTGCTTCGAGGTTAAAGAGTCTACTCTGCAATTAACACCAACCGCCTGTCCTACAGAAAAGCTACTGCCCTGGATATCTGAGAGATATCTGGACCTGCTCCACGGCCCTTAGTACAGCTTGTTACTCTATTAAGGGCATTTGTGGTCATACCTGAACAACAGCTTCCTTACTGTACTGTGATGTTTCAGGGAGGGGCAAATAAAACCAAAACATCCATCATGTCTCCATGATCTAAATAGAGCCCATGGTGATCACTAAGGGCGTGGAGGATACCAGCACCCATGCTTTGAAGCACACCTGTGCTATTTTCCAACAGCGACCCTTAGACAGTGGACCTAATTTTCAAATATGTCTCTGTGGCTTTTGAAAACACTTCTCCTGTTTGCAGTAACCAGAGCCAGTACAGGGCACTCAGACTTTCAAAAGGGGCCCTAAGAAGAGAAAAAGTTAAGACACTTTCTCTACTTAAAAAAAAAAAAAGTCATACAGCATTATCTTTCTGCTTGTAACAGGGAGGGGGCGCCTTTTAAACAGCCACGTGTATAACTACGTTACACTACTGAACTTCATACAGTACAATTTTTTTCTTAATTTATTCTCTGAATTTCCCCCTACATGGTCTCTTGGGCTTTTCTTTTTTACCATCCCCTCTGTAACTCAGAAGAACAAAGAAAGGGCACTCTTTACTTAAACACACTTTGTCAAGCTATTACAATAAGTTATATCTCTCATATCAACTAATATATTACAATTAATTTTCCATTAAGCTCAGAGTTCCTTCCAGAACACCAGGATAGACTCCTGGCATAAGCAACTGGAAGAGACAAACCATCCGAAACATAAGCTATTAGCAAGCTAAGTAATAGCCAGGGCCAGTTCCCAGAAGCTGAGAGCCAGGAGGTGGTCCCCCCATGTGCGCATCCTGGCTCCCCCATTACATAGCTCCATGAAACTTGGGTAAATTACTTCCCCGACTTCAGCTTTCTCTACCATAGGAAAAGTCCCTGGTTCATATTAAATGTTAAACAAAAGTTACCTAGTGTTAATATTAACTATGAGTCACTCCAAGAAGGGAAATAGCGTTCTGTTAACGGTTTATGTGATATTCCCACTCTATAGAGGAGCTGGCAGAATTTTTTGATGAAGCAATCATATTTAATCTCCTTATGGAAGGTCTTCTTACCCAACATCAGAAGGGACAATACTCAGTAGACAGCAGAAGAGGGGAGAAGTTTTTTTTTTATTGAAGTACAGTTGATTTACAACGTTGTGTTAATTTCTGCTGTGCAGCGAAGTGACTCAGTTACATCCGTATTTACATTCTTTTCTATATTCTTTTCCATTATGGTTTATCCCGGGAAATTGGATATAGTTACCTGTGCTATACAGTAGGACCTCATTGCTTATCCATTCTAAATGTAATAGCTTGCATCTACTAACCCCAAAGTCCCAGTCCATCCTTCCCCCGAGGGGGAGAAGTTCTTGCAGCTGAACCTTGACATTCAAATGAAAATGGTCTCTTCCACCCAGATCCCTTTGCCAGTTATCACTATGAAATACTAATTAACAGTCTTCAGTGAAGACCATTTAAGTTAGAAACCGTTGAAGAGAAAAGTTTCTGCGTGATAAGTACTTGTTATTGAAATCTTTACATAATCTCTAGTTGGTATCTATGTTTTGGCCATCTTCAGCCCATAACCCAGTGTTCAAATTTTACCCCACGTGTAGGACCCCCCAGATCAGGTCCAATCTGGGTTGGGTAATTGATGTGGGATTGCTGACTAACTGGTCACACAGAGGGATGATGTAATTACGGGTTAGAATAGCTAAACGTTCTGGACCACGGTGGCCTTATTTTTGATTTTAAAATGCCAAGATTGGATTGACAGACCAGCCTGTGATGCATGGCTCCAGCAAATGGCTTAATTCCAAACTGGACACAGGTAGTCATCCCGGTCTATGCCTTTCCCCTCTGAAGTAAGCACATCTTTGCTCCTCACTTCTTCTAACACCCAGGGCGCAGGTAGAGAAGCTCTATGGATAACCTTAGCAAGGACTATCACATGTTCTGCCCATTAATAATGCAACTACTTTCTGCTGTGCTCTATTCTCTACTTTGCTCCTTTTCCAGGAAAATCTCCACCTAACTCTACTTACTTAATCAGCTCCTGCAAGTTTCCATCTGCCCTTTAGCAGCAACGCCGTATTTGTAACCCCAAAGTCACATAAATTGTCTCCCGAGCCCAATTCTATGTTTTACAATAAGAACTGACCAAAGAATGTGGGTCTGAACACTGGTCTTCATATTTCACATGCAATACGTACCAAATTACAAGGTCTTTTTTCACTTGCTTTATTGTTTTCTTAAAAGCAATGCCTTTCTTCCTGTAGGCTCTTCCCAGTGGACAGACCTCTTCTCTTCTGACTTGTCAATCATTCTCCTGCCTCTCTTCTTTTCCTTCTCCCATCCAAGCAGTCTCTCCATCCCAGCAAATTTCCACCACGTAATTACGGCAATGCTTTAGCTTACTTTTCTGTTAGCTTAACAACCCTATTTTCTACTTGTGCTGAAAAATGCTACTGTTTGCTTTTCTGATGGGCTAATCCGTGTATCCTTTCAAGGCCTAACTTCCCCTACCATGATAGCAGCTGGAGCGCTGATTCACAGGTGCCTTCCAACGCTTTTCATTAGCAATAGAGATGAGATGGTTTAGAAACCCATTTCTTAATCTGCAGGTAAGTATTGGAACCTTTGTGTAGCAAACATCTTTCAAGTATCCCACATTGTGCCACTACACAATTATTTTCTGCCTAATAAGTACAGTGGTATAGGCACATTTGTCCCGTTAAAAGGGAGAATGTTCCCTTAAAGGAACATTCTGCCTTTCCCCCACCCTCTCTGGCTTTACCAGCTCAAGAGAAAAGCACTCAGCTGACATGAGCAAAACTGAAGGACAGTGACTTTCCCTTCTTAAATCTCAACAGGGAAGAGAAGAATTCCAAAATGTGAAGGCCTCAGCTCGTGTTGTGGTTCAACTGGCCAGACGAGGGCTTAAGGAGCGAACTGGCCTTCCCCAGCCAGCTAAGCCGCTCCACAAATCCTGGGCTTCATTACTTCTGACACAGTTGTCTCGCCGGGGCCTCGAGCTCCTTTTGTACTCAAACCAATCTGAATCCAAAGATAAGTCTTGCCTACTCATCTTGGACAAATGCTTAATTTCCTACTAAGTGATCCTAACACATTTTCATCAGGACCCACTGGTTGCTTGTGGAATTTTCCCCATCTCTCCTTGCATGGTCTTTGTGAAAAGTCTACTCGAAAGCCTGGCAAGTAACTTTCTGAATTAAGCAGTCTTCAAGGATTTATTTTTTGAACAAATAAGTACCTCCCCACCTTCCCTTCACCCTCTGGAGCAGGCTCTGCTCTCTCAATGAAGCTGGGGGTAAGCTGTGGACAGAGCCGGCAGAAGTGCTTTCTTAATATTCAGAAGCAACACGCAGTGAACTAAACAAGCAAACACATGAAAGCGAGGAAATCAATACCAAAATACCCATGACCTGGCACAAAAAGAAACCTTCCCTCCAAGAATAACGCAAGAAAAAAACCCTCTCCGGCTACGAATTAGGCAAGAATGCTTTGAAGACACCAAGTCATGTGCTCACCAAAATTAAAAGACAATGCACTTGCAGGTGAACCCTATGGGTAACCTCTCAGCCCACACTACTCCTCTGCCTCTTGTCCTTCCAAGCCCTGAAAAATCCAACTTGGTGTTGGAGCCACAAATCCCGAGACTACAAACCCTATGTATGCGTCAACTGATAAGGACAGGATCCCTTAGAAGGTAGATTTATTTTACAATAGCATTTCTGAGCAGAAAATGTAAACTGCTCAGTGTGTGCCGTTCTCCAGATACAAAGTTCAAGGGGACAGAAGATTCAAAAGGGCTTCCTAATAAACTGCTGTCAATGCAACCTAAATTCATAAAAATCCATTTTCCTTCACTTGCAAACTTCTCCTCCTAGGTTTTATAAATCCCAGAGACAGTTCCATTTAGGATTATCTTCTCTCCAATGCCCCCCCCCCACCTTTTACATGTATTAACACTCAATCCTCAAAACAATCCTCTAAGGTATTATCTAACTCATAAGGTAGGTACCATTATTATCCCCCCCCCTTTTTTTTTTTTTTTTCTTCCTCAGTGCTGGCATGCAAACCATGCTGTTTTAACTTCTTTCCTGTTCTCCCAGTTCTTCTGGAACATTTTATTTTCGACAGTCAACTCATCTGGAGGAATGCCACACCGAGGTCCAACTGTTTATAGCGTTAACTGTGTTTCTGCCAGAAGTCCACATCCAGCCCTACCTTCTCCAGACTGCCTCCTGGATTAAGAATTTATGCTTTCGTTTGGAAGAAGCTTAGAAAATGTGGAAACTTCCAAACATCACTCTTCTTCTTTACAAAGTTACTCTCACTTGTCTAAGAGGAATCAGAAATGGAAACCTGTCATCACCCTTCTTCAAGTACTGTCCCATCCCTCTCTCATGGTTAAATGTTGCACGTGCTGTTCAAACGGCATTTTAAGGATGACTTCACGTCTACTGGGGCATGGGAAATAGCTAGCCATGGGTCTGCAAGAGAGAACTGGGCCTCAAGAAGATACATAGAGGGCACATTTTTGGATGAGTCTGGAACACTGGGAAGCCACCAGTCATCGTTTTAGACTGGATTTCACTCTCTTGGCCATTCATCAGTATTACAAAATGGCATCTCTGCAAGAAGCCAATTGAAATCTGTACCAGGTTGCAAAACAGATCCTCGGAGTCCAATTGTGGGCACTCTGGTAAGTTGCAGTAGACCCAGACAAACTTCCAAAGAAGGGCATTTGAAAAGGACTCCCCAGCCCTGGATGACAGAACTACAGAGAGGAGGACAATTAGAAGAAAATCACAGCTACAGACCCAAGAGCTAAAAGTCCCACGAACAGAATTGGCCTCTGGCGCGTATCACTTCTATGAATGACCATGCTCGCCCGAGGCTCCCCAACATGCTACACTCAGCTAACAAAAATCAATACTCCTGCCCCACTAGCGTGTGATTTCAGGGTTTCTCAGACAGCCTTGCACCCTGGAGAGGAGAGTTGGTGTTTCACAAACCGCTACAATCATGGGCAGTAGGGCAGTGGAAAGGGCACTGGACTGGGAGTCAGCCGACCTAAGTTCTAGGCCTGGCTTTATTACAAATGAACTCTCTGACCTGTGCAAGTCACCTCACGTCTCTGTGCCAGTTTCCTCCTCAGTACAATGCAGGGGGAAGGGCAGATGTGAAGGAGATGATCTCTCTAAGGCACAAAAAAACTAGCTTCTCAATGAAAAGTTCTGAAAGGTGACTATCAGACACTTAATATTCATCATTTAGGGTGTTACCAAGTAGTCAATTTTTAAATGATTTTTATGTTAATTTCTACTTGGGAAATAATATATTTGTCCATAACCCCCAAAATCTCAGCTTAATTCCGATGTTCCCCGGAGTTCTTTCATAATACAATCAATGCCTCTTTTCTTTTCCTCTCTTATTTTTTTAAGCAACCTTCCCCAAACTAAGACTTGTGCTATTAAAAGAGCTTAGAACTTCCCATTTCCTTGCTAGGGCTAAAATTAAACTGTCCATTCCTTAGGGCCCAACATAACATCTGCCAGATGTCTTGGCGTATCACACAAGAAGAGGAATTTTCTTCTAACATTATCTACTTTCCTCTCTGTTTGCTCATAATCAATTAATAGGTCACCAACACCCAGCTAATGTTTCCCTCAAAGCCACCAACTTCCTAAGTATGTGAACTTCAAAAGATGCTTGCTTTCACACACACACACACACACACACACACACACACTCTCTCTCTCTCTCACAGACACTTGATTTTTTTTTTTTCAGCTCACTAGATTTTAGTAATAGACACTGGAAATATTCCCCCCACTTCTTCTGAATTTCTTCGTTTCCATATACCAATATCCAATCATACACCCATGTCAGGTCCTTTCCAATCTTAGTTCATTATTTATATATTTCCTAATTTGTGAGTGTAGCATTCATTGTGAAATAGCCTCTCTATTCCCCAGCCATCAACTTGAAACATTCAATGCAGCTTTGTCAGTGTTCTGTCCCATGAGGCAGTGAACTATAAGTCTGATAAAGGCACATACCACAAAGAAGATAAGTAAGGTTACCTTAACCAAGAAACCTCAATACCAGGAAAGAATCCAAGATAGACTAGACCCTATTAAACTCCATCACACTGAAAACGGGACTCTTTCCCAAGGCAACTTTACCATTCTTTCCTTTCAGGAAAACTGACCACAAGTACTTTAAAGTCCATTAGTGCAGTTGGATTTCTTTTTTCCCCTACTGTCTTCCAGAAGACTCATTAGAAAATTTTAAAATATATACACATATATATGCAAAATAATTATTTCATCTAAAAGTTGTCTCCAACTCCAAAGAGTAAGGAAAAAAACAAATCCTGGAGGAATGTGATCAATGAATTAGATGGACATAAATCTAACATGAGAAGGATTATGGAATCCGAAGACCACAAGAATGTTCTTTATGGCAGTGTGCATCACAGCTCACATATACTTCTCCAGAATGATTTCTCTCTGTGATATATTAGAACAAATTAGGTAAAAACTTGCCTAACGAGCCATCAACTTGACGTCTCAAAAACAAAAAGGATCTCTGAGCTTTGACATCAAATGAGAAGGTTCCACTGGACACTTTTATTTCTCTCATAGTGGTTTATCCTAAATACTTGTCCCATTTCAAATGCATATAACTAGAAAAATGCAAGAAACCATGTCTTGAATATAATGGTACTTCTCATGTTGGTGAAGAGCATCAGAGATGGATGTGTCTCTTAGGTAACCAGTTAGAACACATTCTCAAACTCCAAAATGCCTCCTAGATACCTAATTTTTTCCCTCCAGAAAACCTCAGCTCTAAGGCTGAATATCTGGTTGCAAAGTAAAAACTATGAGTCAAAAAACCTGGTTGCTGGACTGGCAACCAGTGTGTCAGCTTTTTTCCCTACTGAAAGAAGTAATTAACCAGATTTCCTGGTATCAACATCAACAACAAAGACATCATGTAGGTTTGCTTCAAGATCAACTATAATGTACTTATGTTTACATAGACATATATGGTTAATTAGATGCAAAACTATCTGGTAATTACTTCCCCAAATAACTCTTTTTATCCCATTGCATTTGAACTTCCGAGTTTGAATATGTAGCAAATACATACATGCGTTAGTAATTTTAAATATAACACTGCTGACATTCTACTTAAGAGCAAAAGTAATGGTATCAAAGAGTAACAGTCAATAAATGAATAATGAAAGGTATGATTCCAAGTAAGATTTTTTTAAGTGCTCTTGGAGAGCCCTAGATTTTTAATAAAGAAGCAGAGCTCTGAAGAGAAGTATTTTTAAATGAGCATACACATCAAATGCAAATCTTGAAAACCATACATCTTCGTCTGCAAAAACAGGGTTTTACTTCATTGACCATGGACAATTATTAGCTAAAAAAACCATGTATTTCTCCTCTCCTTTCACACCCGTCAGAAGAACAATAACCCTCAATTAATGACACAACAGTTTGGTTTGAAAAATGTGATGTTGTCACATACAGCACTGAGCATTTACTGAATGACACTGCTCCCAGTTACTCAACAGAATATAATTACATCTGGAATCTAAAAACCACCTCAATCTGCACCAAAAATACTGTGGACATAAAGAACTTTACACACACACAAATCTGACACATAATGAGAAAGCAAAGCAAGAAAAAAGCTGGTATAAGTCGCTCACCAATGTGTTCCTTATTTCTGTTGAAGCTGGTACCTTGCTATATTTCTCCTTAGTTGAAAACGAGGTCCAATCAGCCTCCTTACAATATATTATTAATTGGTTCTGAATCTCCTCCAAGTTTTCATTCCACTGTGGAGCCTTCCTCACCTATCTTCAAGAGTCCGTCTAAAATTCTTCCAACATCTTCCCTCATCCTCAAGATGGCTACCTTACCTAATGGAAAAGCAACATCTTCATGGTTGGCTTTTATAAATTCCTCAAGCATTTCAGGATTTAGTTCTTTACTTGGATCAATTACATACATTCTCTAGAACTAATCTGTGAAGAACTCCAATCAGTGTGTGTGGACTGGGTAGGTTTGGGTCCTTTCTTCAAATCATCCTCACAAAATGTCTTCCTCTAAGACTAATAAATTCCTCCCAATTAGAAAGGTGAAGCTACCTGGACAGAAGGTTTTCTCAACTGACATAATACTTTAAAATTTTGTTTCCATAGTGACATTGTTAAGGAGACATCTGATATTTCTGAAGACTTAACAATACTTGAGAACACAGAGAAAAACAGCAGAATGGAAGGGAAGAGGGAAAACAAAGGAACGAAAAGAAGGCCTAATGCACAAATGGAGCATCTTGAAAAGAAATGTAGACCTTCAAGAAACTGGTGTCAGCCAGTCTTAGAGTTCCTCTGAGATCTTGCAGGATTTGCTGTTGTTGCTGTTGTTTTGCAGAAATCAACCCCAACCAGACAATAAAGTCTTGCAATGCATCAAAACATGATGATAACCAAGCCCCAGAACTCCAAAAATCTCAGCTCAGGGCCACCACCATCTTCACAATGAGGAAATCACATTTCCTGGTGACTTGCAGGAGACCTGGAGCAGCTTAAAGTTGTGTGAAGACCTCAGTGGAAAAATGTTTAAGGTTTTCCTTGCCTTTCCCGAAGGAGGTCAAAACCCTCAGGTCCACTCAAAAGGAGAGAAAAAAAATTCCAAAAGTTTACTTTAAATTGGCAACAAACGCCTCCATAACTTGTGAAAGCACTCCTTAGGTGGGAGGAAAATGCGAGCAGCCCTTCCAAGCCCCTCGTTTCCTTGCATAATGAACAGATAGAGAGGAGCCACCACAAGATTCACCCCCTGGAAAGGGAGAAGGAGAAGGCTGGCAGGCCTCCTCCTCCAGCCATCACCAACAGAGCTTCAAAATGGAGACATCCATAATTTTATAAACACTTCTCAGCTTTGTCTCCTGGAAACCCGCTCTCCTCCATTTTCTGGTGGAGTTACAACATGACACGGGCTTACCTGACTCAGTTCCCAGCTCTCAACCAAACTAGTTACTTCCTCAAAAATCCTGCAAGCCACCTCCAGAAACAAAACCAAAGCAAACCAAACAGCCAACACAGACACTCAGACACAGCCCCCCGGGAGCCCTGGGAGAAAGCCCCAACTGGTTGGTCTTTTCCCATCCCAGACGCGTGCTTAAAAATGAAACTTTTTTTTTTTTCAGTAGGGGAGGAATATAAAAGGAACTCCAGGCAGCCTCCCTCCCTCTCTGTAGGTTAGAAGCTACAATGAAAAGAAAATGAGGGTTCCTCCAGGAATGGTGAAAAGCCTGGAGAATGAACGTGAGAAGAAGCTTTGTGTTTTGGAGTCTGGACTGGAACCAAAGCAGACAGCTTGCAAATGGAGGACAGGGAGATAAAGAAAGGGAAAGAGAGGGGCTGCTCCTCTGGTGGGCGGCTGCGGCTTCCCCTCGCGCCTGGAAGGAGGACAGACCCCTGGGAACTGCACCAGGAGTCAGGCGACCCCCAGGCCCCTGCTTGGGGTCTTTTCTCCCGTCCTCCGAGGAGAGCCAAGCGTGTGTAATGGCTTCTCCTCTCCAGAAACCGTTGTCCTCCTCCACCAGACGCTTCTGAACCCCCAGCCTGGAGACAGCTCCTAGCTGCTCCTGAACCTGCGCCCCCCAGCCGGCCGGCGCCCCCCGCTCCTCGCCTATCTGCTCACCGGCAGCACCGGCAGCCGCCGCCGCGGCCCCCCCGACACATCCCGACCCCGCATCCCAACTTCGGGGAGAGAAGAGAGCGAGCCAAATACCTGAGGAAGAGGGGGGTGCCAATCCGCACGGCTTTGCCATCGGGCTGGGGACAAGCAGACAGAGAGGGGGAAAGGAAGGAGAGGGACAGAGAAAGAAAGAGGTCAACCCGCTCAGGTCGGGGCGGCCGGGAGCGCTCCCTCCTCTGCCCCTCGCTCTTTCCCTCTGGCTCTCGGCTCAGGTCTCCCCGACTCCCGCCCTCCGCCCCCCTCTCTGTCCCTTACTCCTGTGCCCACACCAGGAGCATCCGTCCTAAGGCTCCAGCTCTCTCCTCACTCATCTTTTATTTTCTCTTCTCTCCATAGAACTACACGAAATTAATTAAGCCACAGCGCTCCGCTCCCCCCCGGCAGAAGGAGCAGCCAGCAGGAAAAGCACAGCCACCTCCACCGCCACCACCACCACCTTCTCCTCCTCTTCCTCCCTCGCTTCTCCTCCTCCTCCTCTTCCTCCTCCCCCTCCAGCTCTCTCTCCCTCCTCCTCCTCCTTCCCCCCCCCTCCTCTTCTCTCTCGCTTCTTCTCTTCCAACAGCCAGTCCATGCAGGGGACTTCCTCTCCTCCCCGCTCCACCAACCCTCCTTGGCCGAATGAATGAGCGCGTTTGTGCCTCCACCACCCCGTGCTCTCCTCCCCGCAGCACTCGGACCACCCCGAGGTGCTGGTTAATTGCAGTAACTTACTGAAGAAGCGTCCCGGCGCCGGGAGGTGTTTCGGGTTCTCCAGCCCCACCGCCTCCTTATCCTTTTTCTCTTTCTCCTCTTCCTGCTCGGGTTATTGTTGTGGAAGTTGTTTGGGAGTCTCATGTGCTTCTGCCGGGTCTCAGCAATGGAGGATCGCCATCTTCCCTGCCTTCCTCGGCTCTTCAGACTCGCTGCAGCTGCAGATGACCTGAGATTTCTGTCTCTCTCCCTCTCCCTCTCTCTCCCTCCCTCCCTCTCCCTCTCACTCTCTCCCTCTCTCTCTCTCCTCTTCTCTCTCCTCTCCCTTTCCCTCGCGCGCTCTCTCTCTCTCCCTCTCCCTCCCTCTGTGTCTCTCTCTGAATAATGAGCAACCAGAGGGAGAGAGAAAGCAAGACAGAAAGAGAGAAGGCAGACAATCTTCTCCTGCCACACAAAACGCCGGAGCACCAGGGGGTGCGCGAAGCCTTTCTAATAACAACAACAACGCGCAGGAGAGAGAAAGAAAAAAAGAAAGAAAGAAAGAAAGAAATGAGGAAAGGGCTGGAGGGGGGGGTAAGAGGAGGAGAAGGAGGCAAAGGAGGAGGAGAAGGGGAAGAGGCAGATGAGATGAATAAAGACCTGCGGAGAAGGCGGTGCGAGGAGCGCGGCGGCCGGGCTGAGGCGTGCGCGCTCGCGTCCCGGAGGCGCCCGGCCGCCCCGGCCGGCAGAGGAAGCCCCCAGTGAGGACCCTGCCCGGTCGCTCATAGCGCTCCCACCATCAGCCCTGCCCGAGGCGCCGAGCCCCGGCCCCAGAGAGTCCCTCGCACGCATCCATCTAGAGGCCAATCTTTGCAAAGAACACACATTGGGAACTAGAGGTTGCAAGTCTAAACCCAGATCAACCACGTGGGGCTTTTTAATCCCTTTCCAGCTTGCGGTGTATCTCCAGTGAAAAGCTCAAATTGTCCATTACTGACACGTATTTTGAAGTCTTCTCCTCCGAAATAAAGGCTCATTGTGCATTTTATTTCTTTTCTGATATGGTAAGGGAAGGTTGAGGGAGGAAAGAACCCATCATTCTGAGCCTCGGAACCACCACTTTCTTTTCCTAACTTGTGAAGTGTTTTGACGGCGCACCAAAACGGGGGGGAAAAAAAAAGCCTACTTAAATAACTTTACACTCTCCAGCCCCGCGTTGCTTGCACTTTCTGGCTGATCATCCAAAAGCTCGGAAAGTAACAATCAGAGCTCCTAATGATAAGGTGTCATGGTGTTGAAGACAAGAGAGCCAAGATGAAGCTTTCACACCTTGAATTTTTATTTAGTGTAATTTCCCACAAATCGTTCTGAACTGTTTAGTTTGCAAAGGAGTGGGTTTATCCTCCTCTCTCACTAGGTCTAATGTCTCCTAAGGCTTTAATCTGATGGTGGGGAGGGGGCGGGGGTGGTGCCTACAGTATAAAAAAATCAATATAGCAAGTCAGAAGCAATTGTAAGTTCAAGGGCATGGGCTGCTTGTACCATTTCTATTTCTCGCATCCTCGAGCTGGACATCAACAGCCTCGGGAGAGAGAAACACGCAGCGCGCGGGGCAGAGACCTTAATTAAAGTTTCTTTTGTCCGCGTCTGAATTGGGGGATGTTGCTGGATTCCTTTGCATTGGGGAGCGCGCATCCGGTGGAGAAGGCGCGGTGGGGAGGATCCAGGGCAAGACTGTCCTCTGTGATACTCACTACCTCCCCCGCAAACCCAACAACAGTCCGGGAAGATATCCCTGTAAACCCACACAATGAAGGGGAGGAGGAGACGCGCGCGGAGTTGGTTCCCACCAGACAGCGGGGTTTTATAAACAGATCGGAATCCTTTTCCAAGCTTTTCCCCAATCGTTTATTCCGGGGCAGAATCTCTCACCCAGAGACACGATTTCACCCCCTTCCAGTCAACACTTCCTGCCCTTTTCTCCTCCCACTCACATTGAAAAGCTTGGGAGCCCTAAAAGGGTGTTGATGGCGGGGGTGATAAATAAATAAATAAATGACACTCTACGCGTGCGGTGGAGGAGAAAGGAGGGGGAGGGAGAGGCAAAGCGAGGAGAGGGAAGAGAAAAAGTAGGGAGAGGAGAACCAAGAGGAGAAAGCTCAGAGGCGAAAGGGAAACAGTAGTCAAAGCAAGAAGAGAAAGAAGAAAGGAGAGAGGAGGACGGTAAGGCTGTTCAGGACTGAAATGACCCTGGCTTTGAACAGACTTGGGAGGACTCCCACTCCAGGTGCCTGGAAGGACTTGGGGATAGTCCTTCTGCCCCGAGCTCCTCCTGCACGCCAGGTCTCCGCCGTCCCTTCACTGCCCCGGCTGATAATTTACCTCTTTGTCTTTAATAAAAAGCTGACTTTTTCTGTCAAGCTCTGCACCGGGAAAGTAACAATCGTATTTCAGGTTGAAAGCTTCTATTAACTGCTGGGTTTTGGCGGTGCGGAGGGAGGAGGAAGCGACGAGGTCAGAGGAAACCCAAGACTCCTGGGGCACCAAAGGGCTTCCCGCAGTCGGGGAATGAGCCCTGGGGAGGAGCCTTTCGCGAGAACGTGAGCGCGCCCCAACACGCCTCAGACCTCATAAACCCACTTGGCAAAGACCGGGGAAGCGGCTGGCGGACCGACTGCGGTGAACTCAAGAAATTAACCTTGCGCTGCAATTAAACGGGCTGCCGCCCTTTCAGACTCACCTCGAGCGACCATGATAGCTCCCGAACCGGCCGCGGGGGGACCTGGCTCCTCCCTCCCGTCCCAGGAGAAGAGGACAAAAAGGGGAGATGGACTTGGAGATGGCCCCGCCCTTCAAACGCTCCAATCCTTGGAAACTAAACCTCCTCTCCAAGCCTCCACGTCTAGAAGGGACAAAGGCAGCGAGGAGATCCAGAGGCCGATGGGGGAGATAGGTGGCTTTCGGGCTTCTCAAGTGGGTGCTTTGGGCGAAAGGTACAATGGCCGAGTTTCCATTCCAAATACAGGATAGTCTTTAGAAGACCATCTTCTGGTTTAGAAGCAAATTGACTTACCAAAGCCGTGAAGCAAACTACTGCAAAACTCCCGCATTGCCCTGCTTTTTGAATGTGGAGGGCTAAAATTTCAGTTAACGATGCCATACACAAATTTTTCGACTTTTTTTGAAGTCACAAGTGTCTTAACTATCCATCTAAGATAATTGAAAGAAATTAGCATGAAAGAAATAAACATGGTGGGGGAGTGGGCTTTTTGTTTGCCTGCTTTTTTTTATTGGGGGTAGCTTTCTTTCAAATGATAAGAAGGCATTTGGATAAATAAAAGCTAGGTCACTCAAGGAAAGTGTGTGGCTGAAGGTTTTAGTGAAAACCTTGACAAACTTGGCACTTAAGTAAGTGTAATTATGCTTTGCCATTAGCGGACCATTAAGATATACAGGAGAAAGTTCACACCTCCTGCTGTTTCATTCCCTAAGAATATTCACAAAGATAATACAAGCCTCGTTGGGTTATCCTCTCCACCAGGAGGGTTAATTTCTAAAATTTTTAATTAAAATGGAAAAGCTTAGGTTTTGTACACAGGCAACAATGTGAGGCAAGTCTCTGGGGACACATTGGCTTTGTGAAATTTGCCTTTTGTTACTGTACCCTATGCCATTATTCCCCTGGAGTCATATGGGATTTCAAGACTTTGTTAATGTTCCAGGAAGTATGAATACGTGGGAAGTCTGGACTTTCTTCTCCCTTATCATGGGTGACTGGCATACAGACTCCTCATAAAGGGAAATTATGGCTCATCAAAAGAGTGACTTTATGAGCATTAATAGAATAATAAATCTTGCAATTTTAGTTCAAGAAACAGTGGAGTCCTATAATCAGAGTGACCCATGCAAATATGATCCACTTACTTGCCCAACTCTAGCAGGATAGGGATAGTCTATAAATCATTTTGGTTTTTAAAGGTTAGGAAAGGAAAGTGCCCAGACCTCTCAAAAGTGTTTATGGGGGGAAAGGGGACTTCTATCCCCTACAGGAAGGAATCATGGAAAGAAGGAAGAGTTGGTCCAGAGGCTACATTAAAAAGATAGAATTTCAACTGAAACAAGAGTGAATAGATGTTTTAATGTCATGGTTTCAATATTTACATTATATCATATAAAAAAGGAAAAGTCCTGCCTCCTGAAAACTATGCAAAAAAAATTTCCAGTTTATAATCCCACTTTCTAAATTCCAGTTGGAAAACTGTTCAGGCTGATGATTTTAGCAAAACAAGGAGTAGATGAATAGAGAGTATGGCTTTTTCAGAAGTCTTAATTATTCCGGCTTTAAACATTTGACCACACACCTCTTGAACTTGGTATTTTCCTTCCCATGTAAAACTAATTTCCCATGCCATCCAATATAGTCTTTTTACTATTTGAGTTATTTTCAATGGGCTATTTATTTTGAATTTTTGAGATCTTTTACTTTTGTTGGAAATGACTAGTCCTTGAAAAGTTTTTTTTTAAGACTTCAAATTGGATAATTATGGACTCTCCAGATATCAAAAAAGTGAAGTCACTAACACACCTTCTTTCTGATCCCTTACCGAAAAATCAATATATTTTCATAAACCCAAACCTAAACATATGTAACTAGTTGACTAGTGTCCACGCCTAGGGAGAAGTGACTGAAAGAAGACAAACGTGGATAATTCATGATTCTGAACAGCTCCCAAAGGAAGAGAAATTGCGATAACTTATATTAAACTTCCCCTGTGTGAATCTTTCTATGCATACCTTTGGGTACCAAAGAAGATGTTTCAATAGCGATGTTCTAAAAAAAAAATTTTTTTAAGTCTTTTGCCCATAGGTAGAAGTTAAATTTACAGTTCTATCAAGCTAGTTACTGTAATAATGGACCATTCATGTGGAATGTCCATTAACCATTGAATATTTGTTTAGCATCTACAATATGCCACTCAGCTGAATACCAGGGATACAAAGATGAATAAGAGAAGATGAGTCAAAGTCTAAATGCATGATCTACTTCAGGAACCACTAGCTTTAAAATGCCATTATTTGGATTTATATAGAACTTTAGATTTTTACTCACTCAAAAGCAATACAGGACTTTGGCCAATAAGGAGGCTATGATTAATTTGAACATTTTTGTTCATACTACAGAGTTGGTAGGAAGTAATATTGTGTTAAAATAATTTAAAGCCAGTGTCTTGCCTTAACTCATAATTTAACGTGAAATTCTAACTAGAGAAGATCTTTTTAGGAAGAAAGAGCTGTGTTAGATCAACTATGATTAGATTAACCAAAATTCATAAGAAAGACTCAACTGAAGGATTGTCTATTTTTTGAGGTATCCCGTCTAGCAGACAGACCAGTATTTCCAGATTCCTACTACTTGCATTCAAACTGAAGCCCAGAGAGGGGATGTGACCTAGTCAGGAACACAGAGCTGGTCAAAGGCAGTCAGCTCTACAAGCTATGCTTCCACGCAGTTTCCTAAAGTTATCATTCTGATATCACCTTCAAGATTTCTTTTTATTTTTGACATGCTTCCATACTACTTGTACTGTTATTTACTTAACATATATTATTTCTAAATGAACTTAAAAAAAATCTTAGCTCCATCAAAAGTAATATGACTAGTGAAATCACAAGTCCGATGGGCTATTAATATATAAAATTATAATACACATCAAAATAAATATATTATTAAAATTAGAATAAAGAAAAAAGATTTTGGATTAAAAAACTAGTCTGATAGTATACATGCCAAACTCTTAATGGTAAGGAGTGAGAAAGGTGAAAAAGAAAGTTTGAGTTATTTTTTTGTGTACAAACAGGAATCACTTTTATAATTTAAAAACTAAGAAAAAATTGTATAGTCTAGTGGTGGCTAGCACAGCCCCAAAGTAAGCCTTTTCATTATATATACTTAGAGGAATTAAACATTAGCACAAGCCTTTTAAGTGCGATTTAACAATATATATTTAAAGTCTTAAAATGTTCACACTTTTTGTTCCCTTAATTCCTCCTCTTAGAATCTACCCTAAGGAAACAGTCAAAAATGGTAGAAAAGATTTACACAAAAAAATGGTAGAGGTAAAGTAAACAATTGAAAATAACTTGTGATTAGGAGAAGAGGAATGGTTAGTCAATAGTAAATCTCCACTATGACATATTAGGCAGCTTAAAATTATTTACAAAGATTTTTGTAATTAAATAGAAAAATGGCCTCATGCTAGGTAAAAGACCTAGACATAAAGTTATGATCACTGATTATTTTTTCATAATGCACACACTCAGAAATCACTTTCAAAGGAAATATACCAGCGTGTCAATAGTAAATTGACTTATTAAAATTTTAGGAAATGTAGAACTTATAAGAGATCTATATAAGTATATAAACCACATATATACATATATGTGTGTGCATATACATATATACACACATGATGGAGTTGACTGCTTTGTTTGAACTGAACTGTCAAATATTTGTTTTAGTATTTCAAAACATTTTAACGTTAAATGATAGAACCCACTTTTATGTGTCTGGTAATTATAAATATGTCTTGAAGATCTTATTAATATTGCTAATAAAACTGTGTCACAGTATCTGTTTTTCACAAAGATAAGTTAATTTGCTTTTTACAGGGACAATAGGAAGATTTGAGTGAGTATTTTGAGTACATTTTATATACAAAAGGAAATTTAGGGCCAAAGAGATTGAATGATTTAACCTAAGGCCTTTGGACACTAATAGTGTAAAGAAGACTAAAATCCAGTTCTCCCAATTTCTACTGTTAATGTTTTGAAATCTAGAATTCCATACAATCTCAAAAATATTGCCAAATACTACCAAAGGAAATTTTCTTTTGGCCCATATGAAAAAAGGTTATCTTCATCAAATATGTGAATGAAAGCTCTGATACTCTTTACACCTAAAAAATTAGCAGAAATATATACTGTATGTGTATCTATATGTATATTCACATTTCCCAATTGTTAAGAGTATATATAATTCTCGGTTGTTGACGATATGGAAAAATAGACCCTCTAGTTCTCTGTTAGTGGAGTCTTTCTGGATGTATTAGAAGTCTTTAACCCAGGAATTTAACTTTTTTTTTTTTTTTTTTTTTTTTTTTTTTTTTTTTTTTTTTTTTTTTTTTTTTTTTTGCGGTACTCCGGCCTCTCACCGATGTGGCCTCTCCCGTTGCCGAGCACAGGCTCCGGGCGCGCAGGCTCAGCGGCCATGGCTCACGGGCCCAGCCGCTCTGCGGCATGTGGGATCTTCCCACACCGGGGCACGAACTCGTGCCCCTGCATCGGCAGGCGGACTCTCAACCACTGCGCCACCAGGGAAGCCCCCCAGGAATTTAGCTTTTAAAAATTGACTTAGGAAATATTAATAACTGTCACCAAAAACTTTTGTACAAGGGAGTTCCTTGTGGCATTAATACCCCACAACAAGTGATTGGTTAAAGAAATTATGTTCATCTATGTAATAGGAAGTTATATAGCTATCAAATTCTGTAAGAAATATTAAATGATAGTGAAATATTTACATGATTTTTTGATAAGGGGAAAAATCGATTTCAAAACAATATGTATAACACTCATATTTGTAAACGTGTGTGTGCATCTAGACACTGAAAAATAATTTTAAAAGTATAATCTAAGTGTTAACGGTAGTTTTTTCCAGGTGATGTAATTTTTTCTACGTGATGTAATTACGGGTACATTATATATTTTTTTCCACTGTGGCTTCTTAGATTTTTAAACATTTGCACAATGAATCTCTCTCTTTTGCAATTAGAGAGAAAAAGATTTAGAACTCCCAAATAAGCTTTGCTAGCACAAGATTTCTTTTATATCATAAAGACTGACCAGGGGCTTCCCTGGTGGCGCAGTGGTTGAGATCAAAAAAAAAAACAACAAAAAAAAAGACTGACCAAACCAAATGTTTGTCTAATTTGTAAAAAACAAAAATTTTAACTGTGCGGTTTTATTAATCATTATTGAAAATCACACACCTTGAAATCCTTGCATACATTCGATTCCCCAAACAGCCTTTACCCAGAGTTCAATGCTTCTAGTACAGATTTTGGGTAATAACTTCCAGCACCAAGGTTAACTTGACTTTGCATCCACCAACCATCACCCATGACTGACCCCTTGTAGATTTCATGTGAGTTGCCCTTTCAGGAGAGTCTATTTATACTCTCTCCTGTGTGCTTTCCCAGCAAGTTGCTAAAAACAGTGTGTCACAAAAGTTACTTATTGGCTACATGTTTTTTGTTTTCGGTACGCGGGCCTCCCACTGTTGTGACCTCTCCCGCTGCAGAGCACAGGCTCCGGACGCGTAGGCTCAGTGGCCATGTCTCACGGGCCCAGTCGTCCCGCGGCATGTGGCATCCTCCCGGACCGGGGCACGAACCCGTGTCCCCTGCATCAGCAGGCGGACTCTCAACCACTGCGCCACCAGGGAAGCCCTACGTGTTCTAAGTGTCTGGAATGCAGAACAAGTTTTTTTTTAGTATCTTTCTGATGTTTCTCAGGGTGCATATTTTAAGTGAGTATTTATTGATTTAATGTTTATAATAAAGACAAATCCAGCTCTAACAACGAACACCTACTTACTAGTTTCCAGCTCCTGCTCTTATGAGTGATGACCTTGGGCTCCATGCATCAGTTTCCACATCTGTAAAAGAAGTATAATTAAGTACTTACAGGATTGCTGAGGATTTTTTGAAATTAATTTTTATTGGAGTGTAGTTGATTTACAGTGTTGTGGTTATGAGGCTTTTTAAAAAATGTATGTAAGGAACATGAAAATCTGTAACTGCTAGCTAATATTATGATCTATGTCCTTTTTCTTTTCTTTTCTTTTTTTTTTTTTTGGTCACAGGGCACGACATTTGGGATCTCAGTTCCCCCACCAGGGATTGAAACTGTGTCCCCTGCATTAGAAACATGGATTCTTAACCACTGGACCACCAGGGAAGTCCCTGTTCTATGTTCTTATAGCTTTACTGTGAGGTGGCATAGGTGAGGTGAAGAGCCCTAAATTTGGAGTCAAGAGTTAGGTATCGGACTTCTCTAGTGGCCCAGTGGTTAAGAATCCACCTGCCAGTGCAGGGGACACGTCTTCAAGCCCTGGTCCGGGAAGATCCCACATGTCACAGAGCAACTAAGCCTGTGCGCCACAACTGCTGAGCCTGAGCTTTAGAGTCTGCGAGCCGCAACTACTGAAGCCCGTGCGCCTAGAGCCCGTGTTCTGCAGCAAGACAAGCCACGGCCCATGCACGAAGAGTAGCCCCTGCTCGCTGCAACTAGAGAAAGCCCCAGCGCAGCAACGAAGACCCAACACAGCCAAAAATTATAAATAAATAAGTAAATTTATTAAAAAAACAAAAAGTTAGGTATCTAGTCCAGGAAATCAAAACCAGAATATGTACACATAACAAAAGAAATTCATTATATTTAAACAAATCTTTAAAATCAACAGTGATCATTTAAAATAAAAAACCTAAGTATGACTAATTGTATCTAAGTTCTCGTATTACTTCTTATTTCTGTTAGTTAGTTCACTTTGTCATTTTCTAAAACTCAGCCACCAGGCATGTGGCAGTAGGGCCAAAGGATTTTTTTTGTTTTTTTTTAAATTAATTTTTATTGGAGTATAGTTGCTTTACAATGTTGTGTTAGTTTCTACTGTACAGCAAAGTGAATCAGCTATACGTGTACGTATATCCCCTCCTTTTTTTGGATTTCCTTCTCATTTAGGTCACCACAGAGCACTGAGTAGAGTTCCCTGAGCTATACAGTAAGTTCTCATTACAAAGGTTTTCTAAAAGTAAAAAAGAAAATCTTAAAATCGAGAAAAAATTTTTATTGATATCTCAAATCGAAGAAATGGTTGTATAGGCTCAGAAAAATCCATACAATGCAGGAATTGTTATAATAGATGTAAATAAGTAAACTATAGCAAATGCGGAGCATTTTATTTTACTCCATTTTTCTGTGAATTGTATAGAGATCACCGTTGTTCATTGGTCTAGCTTCCGGATCAGCACTGTTCTGTTGGAGCACAATTTGAAAACCACTGATCTATTCCAGTATGAGAAAATGGTCTCAAGGAAAAGTGATCTTTTGCCCAGAATTACGGACTAAGGTATTGAAGATCCAGACCTACCCAGTTCCTCTTTATGGCAATTTCCGCTCTTCTAGCAAAAGAGATTTCCTTGAGCTGGTAGTAAACCAAAAACTCAGTTACCTTCTTTTTTCCTTCCCTCCTTCTCTTCCTCCTCCCTCTCTCCCTTTCTTTCTAAGGTTTCCCAGAAATGAGAAACTGTACTTTACATGACCAACAATAATTAACGGCTTAGTCAACCAGTGAATAATTTTTATGCTTTCTCTAAATTATTTTGATGACTTTCAGTTCATTTCATCTTTTTTTCTAACCCAGAGGATGAGCCAAACAGCTAATTGTGGTCTTCATATATCAACATCTTCTGCTCCTTGGGAATGTTTAGGGTTTTCCTTCACCTTTTTCTTTTCATCTTTCACTCTAAAAGGGTTTTTATAGGCTTAGGACCAGGAAAGAAAAAACGAAGGTGGCATAAGGTTCTTTTCACCTGGAAAATTATAATTCTGCTTTTATTTCATATAGAGATATAAATGGAGAAACATAGCACTATTCTACTTATCAGGGATCATGTGAAAGAAGAAAAGTTCATTGTTCTGGCCCTTTTGTGTTCACTCTATATCATGCAGCATTCACAAAGGAATTATTCCTATGATTGAGAAGAGAGATAGGCTGGTGCTCTCATTTGACTTACGACAGAGCCCTGAATTTGAAATTAGTAAGGACTTTTTAAATATCATGAACATGGAATTATAGTATCAACTTGGTTATCAAATTAACTCTGTGTATACTAGAACTGAATGATAAAGCATATAACATGGAAGAAGAAAAGCAATAGTGCTTGTTATTGCACTTCCATTTGACTATAGTCAGGATCTAGTAGATGCTCCTGTCCCATCCACTGAGGAGACTGCAAAATCCAAGGCGTCACAGATGAACTGTCACCTGAACAACTCAGGAACATAAACCCTCATCAGGTCAAGGGATATGGTATTTGTAAGAGAAGATGCACAGATTTTGTCGGAGGCTGGGAAAAGCCTTAAAGCACTGGATCAGAAATAGGAATCTCTGACATCTGTAAATGATCTCACAAAGCCTTTCCCATGTACATTTTTTAAATCTATTCTTCACAGCAGTTTATGACATGAAGATTATTTCTTCTGTTTTATATTTGGAGAAACCAAGGCTCAAAGCAGTCCAGTGACTTTGCCCAAGATCATTCAATGAGCGCTTGGACTTGAACTCAGGACTTCTGATTCCAGATAGCATCATCTTTCTCATTGTCAAGTATTAAACTCCCAAGATGACATAGTAATATGTTTTTTCCATTTATCTATCTATCTCTAGATATATTTCCTGATTATTTAGCAAATACAGAAAAATAAAAGAATAGTCCCAAAACACAGAGAGAATTAGTATTATCCTCTGTTTCTTGTCTGTATTTCTCCCTTTGTGGTTTGATAGTCTATGTTCTTTGCTTATTTTTGTGTGTATGTGAATTCTGTGTGTGTATCTTTACATTGACTTGTGATGTTCACTTTATAGATTAAGAATATTAACTCCTTCCAATATGTAATAAAATATTTTTCTTAGTTTTTATTTACTTTTAACTTTAATAATAATGCTTTTTGATACCTAAAAGTTAAAATTTGTATGTTTAAATTTATTGATCATTTTCTTTATGCTTTCTATCATTGGTATAGTTTATACTTTCAAGCCCCCTAATAGGACAACTATTCATTTACACGATTTGTTGTGTTTTTACTAATTCCAAGATTTTTATTTTCACGTTTAACTCTACAAACTTTGTACAATTTATTTTTTAATATGTGGTATGAGGCAGGGGTTAAACTTAATTGTTTTCCAAATCATCAACTAAATCGTCTCAGCATTATTTAAAAAGCATCCTTCCTGAGACCTCCCGGCTCGACTGGCTGCGCAGGCGGCGGTAAAAATGTCTGCTCCAGGATCCTCCCAGGCGGCTGCGGGACCTTCCTCGGTGCCGACCGCACCCCCGTCTTATGAAGAGACAGTTTCTGTTAACAGTTATTACCCCACACTTCCAGCACCCATGCCTGGGCCGGCCACGGGGCTCATGATGGGCCCGGATGGGAAGGGCATGAATCCGCCTGCGTACTACACCCAGCCAGTGCCCGTCCCCAATGCCAATGCAATTGCTGTGCAGACAGTCCGCGTGCAGCAGCCCATCTCCTTTTTCGACCGCCCGGTCCAGATGTGTTGTCCTTCCTGCAACAAGATGATCGTGACTCAGCTGTCCTATAATGCCGGCACCCTCACCTGGCTCTCCTGCCGGAACCTGTGCCTATTGGGGTGCATGGCGGGCTGCTGCTTCATCCCTTTCTGTGTGGACGCCCTGCAGGATGTGGACCACTACTGTCCCAACTGCAAAGCTCTCCTGGGCACCTACAAGCGTTTGTAGGACTCAGCCAGACCTTAAAGGAGCGGTGTGCTGCAAGAAGGCCTTTCCGACTCTCACCCAGCCCCGCCCCTGGTGAAGGCTCCATTTTGGTGGGCTCACCTCTCCAGGGTCTCTACCTTCGTGTCTTCTTTTGGGGGGGAAATATCGCAAAAATAACACACCTCCAAACCCCAGAAATTGCTGCTTGGTGTCATGCACAGGACATGCAAAGACATTCTCCTTGAGTGCTGGTTCAAGGGTTTCCTGCCTCCCCGTCTGTGACCCCAAGTCATCCCATCCAGCTGTGACCATTGTCCTGTCTGAGTATCTTCTGGTGATTTGCCACTGGCTGGCTTCTTTTTTTTTTGCCTCAGTGGGCCTTCCTCTTGGTGGTCTCAAACTGAGAAGCCCCAGATTGCCTTATTTTTGAAGCTGTTCTGGCCCCAGTACGGCTGAACCAACCTTTAGTGCCTACCGCCATAGCCATCTGTTTCCACTTCTGATGACAAAAATCTTGCCTTACAGTCTAAGGGCTTGGCTCTCAGATTCTGTAACTGCAGGCCTTTAAATAGCACACAAATTCACTTTAATTTCTTAATTCGTTTTTAAGTACAGGGAGGGGTTATTCACACCCATCAGACACATAGCCATGAGGTCATAAACGCAGGCTAGGAATAGAAGGCTGGATCTTTACGCTGTTCCGCCTTCTTTGGACCAGATCCTCAGCCACTTTCTATGAAGGGCTTTTTTTTTTGGTAGAGGAATTGTTTGTATTAACAGTTTTTGTGACCTCCTTTTGGTCTTAAGCACCTTTGAACATAATTTTGAAAGGAGGGATTTATAGAACCGTTTTCCTTATCCATATGACTGGTATCATTTTCCCATTTGCCAATGCACTCTCACTTTTTTTTTTTTTTTTTTGCCTTAACAGAAAAAGTCATGGGCATAATTTCATCCACTGCCTTCACTTGGGTTTAGTGTGGTTCCTAAAGACCTCCATAGTGGAACTCTTAAAGAGGGTCCCCTTTTGGGTTCCTGGTGGATATTTGGAAAGACAAAGGAAAGCGTGTTTGAGCACGTCTGAGTACCACGGTGCTGAAAAGTGCAGGGACCTGACTGTTTCAAAGGCATCTGAAGTCTGGATTTTATTTTTCAGAAATCAATTTGTTGTATAACATCTGAAGACATGATTTCTAGGACTGAAGCAGCAAGCCAGAGTTCTCGGTTCTCTGCTGTGTCATCTTTGAAATCAAGACAAAGCTGGGCTCTTTCAAGAGATCCCGTTTTGATACTAAATAGGCACAGGGAATGCATGTGAATAATATGTAGAAATCAAGCCTACGCCTTGATCGTAAGTCTGTATATTGGTTGAAAATTATAGTCATAACCCATTGATTCGGCTTATTCATTTGATGTTTTGAAAGTTCCAGTAATATATATATATTTTTTTTCGGTACGCGGGCCTCTCACCGCTGTGACCTCTCCCGTTGCGGAGCACAGGCTCCGGACGCGCAGGCTCAGCGGCCATGGCTCACGGGCCCAGCCGCTGTGCGGCATGTGGGATCTTCCCGGACCGGGGCACGAACCCGTGCCCCCTGCATCGGCAGGCGGACTCCCAACCACTACGCCACCAGGGAAGCCCCAGTAATATTTTTTGCAATGACTATGGATAGTACATAGTACTTTGGTGTTATCTGCTTTTCAAAATAAAGTCTTTTGTTCACTCTGAAAAAACAAAAAGCATCCTTCCTTTACCCAAGTAATTGAAAGGTCACCTTTATTGTACACTACAATTTTGTATGTAGTGACATAATGTTCTAGACTATCCATTTGTTTCCATTTATCTGTCTACATTAGGAGATGTGTGTCAGTTTTATTCTTGGTTCTTATGTACTCTTTTATTACCAGGTTTACCCCTTTAAACTGAAAAAGATCACAGTACTGTTTAGATTTTATTAAATATTTGAGTGAAATTTCTCTATACATAACTCAGTCCAAATTCCCTCAAGAAGTGCACAGGTTACTGTCTAGCTCATGCCCCCAAATGGTGGCTTTATCATTTCACAAAATTATAGGCACATTAGTGGATTAAAAATTCATTCAAAACTTTACATGAGCTTTTCCCTTAATATAGTTAGGTTCAGTACTCTGAGTCTAACGTCTTACACTACTCTTCACCATTCAACTTTGTTTCATCTCACTAAGAAATCAGTTAATTGGAACTTCCCTGGTGGCGCAGTGGTTAAGAGTCCGCCTGCCAATGCAGGGGACACGGGTTCGAGCCCTGGTTAGGGAACTAGATCCCACATACGTGCCGCAAGCCACAACTAAGGAGCCCTCGAGCCGCAACTAAGAAGCCCACCTGCCACAATTAAGACCTGGTGCAACCAAATAAATAAATATTAGAAAAATAAAATCAGTTAATCAACTGTACTTCAGTAAAAATTTTTTTAAAAGACCAAAAAAAAGAAATCAGTTAAGGTAATAGAGCAGTGACTTGAAAATTCATAAAGCAAAGAGGAACAAGAAAATTCAATTAATGCAGTAAAAGAAAAATATAAGAAAAAAGGTATAAACAAACAAGAAGAAATGAAAAGAGAAGACACAAAGGCAATGTTAGAAATAAGATGTCAGAAATAAAGCTGTTTGGTTAATATATTCATGTCCATTTGCAGAATAAATGTTAATGGATGAAGTTTCTCTATTAAGATATAGAAACTCTCATACAAATAAACCAAAGAAATAACCATAAACTTTAATCAAATTTATTAAATGGTTTGTACAATTCCTCTATATCCTTTTTTTAATCTGAGGGTCACAGAATCTGTCAGTTTGTGGAAAGAGGTGTTAAACAACATGATAGTCTAAGAAACAGAAAAGGCAAACAGCTATTTAAATAGGTCATAAATAAAAGTAAGTGAGCAGAAATTTTTGAAAATCAAAAGGAGTAATCAGAGATCAGGTAAGTACTATCAAAAAGAAAGAAAGAGAAAACATGGTAAAATTAGACAAAATAAAATTCAAGAGCAAAAATACTAAATTGAAAAAAAAATTTTAGTTGTTAAAAGGAATAATTTACCATTTTTTGTACCTGATAATACAGCTTTAAAATATATGAAGTATATTGGGCTTCCCTGGTGGCGCAGTGGTTGAGAGTCCGCCTGCCGATGCAGGGGATGCGGGTTTGTGCCCCGGTCCGGAAAGATCCCACATGCCGCGGAGCGGCTGGGCCCGTGAACCATGGCCGCTGAGCCTGCGCATCCAGAGCCTGTGCTCCGCAACGGGAGAGGCCACAACAGTGAGAGGTAAAAAAAAAAAAAAAAAAAAATATATGAAGTATAATCTGTCATATCTACAAAAAAAAGTTTACAAAACTATAATGATAATTGTAGATTTTTGACATGCCTCAACAAAAATGACAAATTAAGTGGCCCCCAAATACAAAAGGATATAGAGGAATTGAATACGTATTCATTAAACCTGGTCATAGATATATGTATAGAACTGTGTGCCTGATATTCTTTTCCAGTACCCATAGAACATTTACAAAAATGGGCCAGTCATTCAGCCACAAAAATAAAAGCTCTAAAATCTCAATAAATATTGAAAGCAGAATACAGATCAGAATGCAATAAAACTATAAATAAACTCCAAAGGACCGAAACATACACATACACAAACTATATACTATAAAATTTTCATAATAACTTTTGGTTAAAAAGAAAACCAAACTGAAATATAGACTATTTTAAACAGCAACAATAGAGAGAATACAAGATATCGCAACTTATGTGATATGACCCAGTTGTAGTCAAATAGAAATTAATATCACTAAATGTATTAGTTAGAAAACAAAATATTTAAAATCTACAAATACTCAATTGAAAGAGCTAAAAATAATTTTTTTAAGTAGAAAGCATTGAGTGCTAAAGCAGAATTCTATGAAAATTAACAAGTAAACTTTACCAATTAAACTATCAACAAAAAATCAGATAGGTCAGATGAAAAACAAAACACAAATGCATAATATTAAGATAAGGAAAGAGACATAACTACAGACACAGAAGAGATTTTAAAGTTATAAGAATATTATAGGGAATTCCCTGGCAGTCCAGTGGTTAGGACTCCATGCTTCCACTGCAGGGGGCACGGTTTCAATCCCTGGTTGGGGAACTAAGATCCCACATGCCTCACTGTGCAGCCAAAAAAAAAAAAAGAATGTTGTATCAATAAAATTAAAATTCTCAGGTGAAAAGGATAATTTTCCAAAACTCTATATAGTAATGAAAATTGACTCAAAGGAAGAAGAAAAGAAAAATGACCAGTTATCACATGAAAAGAAAAAACGTAGCTAAATCTCCAAACCCCACACTAGAGTATTAGGTAAATTCTAGTACACCTTATAGAAACTGATAATTCCTGTTTATAAAATATATGTATGTATTTATGTATTTATCTTTAAACTCATTACATGCAGAAATTTTAAACATAAAAGTAAAAGTCCTAGGCTATTTAAAGAGTTTATAAAAGTAAAAGTCCTAGGCTATTTAAAGAGTTTATACTCATTCTTTTTGTCTAGTGTTACTCTGTCAGCCCACAATCCAACAAAGAAAACCAAATACATCAAATTTTATAAGAATATGACTTGTAAATATAGATGCAAAGCTCCAGTATAAAATGTTTTATATAAAATCCAACAGCATATGAAAGAAAGGACTCACCATGAGTAAATAAGGTTATCCTAGAAAAGCAAGGATGCTCAAAACCAGGATATCTATTGATAATAATGCATTACATTAACTGAACACAGTAGAATTACGATGTGATAAACTTGATAGACGCCAAACTGTAGTTGATAAAATTTAATACCTATTTCTGATTTTAAAACAGCAAAAAAGAAAAACAAAATTGAATTTTTATTAATCCATGACTAGAATGATATTTAAAAAAATTATTATCAGGTTATGTTTCAAAAAATACAGCAAAGTCTTCCTACTGAAATATGAGAAGCATTCCCATTAAGGTCAGGAATTGAAAAGGAAAATACCTCTTATCCACGGATACAATTCAACATTTCACTAAGGTCTCAGCTTTTGAAGTAATTCAAGAAATAGTAAGAATAAGTATTAGAAATATGTCATTAGAAATAATGACAGTTTTGCAAACTGTCATTATTTGCAATTGCAAATTAGGAACTCTCAAACAAACCTCTTAAAAATTAGTAGAACTCAGAATTCTGTAGGGAAACATACAAAAATCAATCGTTTTCCCATACTCCAGTAATATCTAAGTGGATTTGGATGCATTCAGCTTCAGTTAGAGGATGCTGAATTAATCGAGGTTTAAACCTTTTTTGCTAAAAAGGGAATGTGGAAGAAAGCAGTTGACTGACTGGTATGTTCAGTGGCCCAATAACTTCTTCAAGGACCTAGGCAGTTTTCTTCCTTCTGCCCCAACATCTCAAGTTGTTGCCTTTTCCTCTTCATATTTGTGGCCTCATGGCCACATTATGGTTATCCCAGTCAGGTGTCATTCCTGCTCATCAGCTGTGAAAATGGGAAGAAAGGAGAGCAGAAGCAAAGGCGCTTTACTTGTATCAAGGAGTAAAAAGTATCATAATTTCCCTATCAGACATTATGTAATACTAGGTAATATGGTCAGCCTTGGTGGCAAGGGTGCCAGGGAATGTGAGCATGTAGCAAAAGTCACAACCGTTTGGATTGCCATGACTGGTTTAGACCAGAGATGGATGATTCATCCTCCGGAAATGGGCACATTGCTGACCCCAAGTAAAAGTAGGATTCTGTTAGCAAGGGAGAAGTGATCAGAGAGCTACTTGGTAGATGACTCCCAGAGTATGTCACTATACCAAGTAGAAAATATGATGGGGATAGAAGATCCCAATCACTCAAATGAAAAGTTAAAAAAAAAAATCATAGGACTTCTCTGGTGGTGCGGTGGTTAAGAATCCACCTGCCAATGCAAGGGACACGAGTTCAAGCCCTGGTCCGGGAAGATCCCACATACCACGGAGCAACTAAGCCCGTGCGCCACAACTACTGACCCTGTGCTAGAGCCTGCAAGCCACAACTACTGAAGCCCGCATGCCTAGAGCCCGTGCTCCACAACAAAAGAAGCCACTGCAATGAGAAGTCCAGGCACCGCAATGAAGAGTAGCCCCCGCTCGCCACAACTAGAGAAAGCCCACGCACAGCAACAAAGACCCAATGCAGCCAAAACTTAATTAATTAATTAATTAATTAATTTTTAAAAATCATAACGGGGGAGGGATGGATTGGAAGTTTGGGATTAGCAGATGCAAACTATTGTATATAGAATGGATACACAGCAAGGTTCTACTGTATAGGACAGGGGTCTATATTTCAATACTCTGTGATAAACCATACTGGAAAAGAATATGAAAAAAGAATGTGTATATATATATATATATATATATATGTATACCTGAATCACTTTGCTGTATATAGAAATTAACACAACATTGTAAATCAACTATACTTCAACAAAATAAATTTTTAAAAATTCATAACATATCTAGAATAAATAAGCAATGAAATATATAAAACCTATATGATGATATTTAGAAATTTTACTAAAATGCTTTATAAGATGTGGAAAAAATGGAGACACATCACATTCTTATATGAAAAGCCTCAATATGGTAAAATTTGATTCGCTATATAATAATATACAAATTTGTAGTAGTCCAAAACAAAATGGCCTTTTCTTTTTTAACTGGATAACTGATTCTAAAGTTTATCTATAAGAGGACATTATTTAAAACATAAGACTAGATGAAGCTTAACTCCTCATCATATCTGAAAACGATTATACCCATACATTGATAAAAACAGTGTGGTATTGGCACAAGAATAGGATACAAATAGTAGAGTACAGAATGGAGCACAATAAAGAATGCAAAGTCTGAAACCACCTATATACACATGAGGATTAGAGTATAATGAATCTAGTATTTCAAATCAGTTGGAAATAATTGATTATTTCAGACTTAATTTTGGAAAAATGTCTCCACTTGGGAGGAAATAATTATACTCCTTTCTCACACCATGTACAAAAATAAATTCCAGATGGATTAAGATTATAAGAACAGAAAAACAAAACTGTAACATACTGGAGTCATGGGGGAATATTTTTGAAATCGTGGGTGTGAAAAGATTTTCTAAAACGACATAGATTGACCAGTTAATCTACATAGTAAATTCTGTAAGTGAAGAAAGTTAAAAGACAAACGATAGACCTGGAGAAGATATTTACCACATATATAACAAAAGATAAATTAACTTATAAAGAGTGCCAATGATTCAATAAGAAAAAGACAATCTACATTTTTCTAATGAACATAGGATATCATAAGGCACAGAAGGCATATGAAAAGGGCAAAATACATATTAAAAAGACATCTTATCTATAATAAGTATGGAAGTGAAAATTATAATAATGGTAAAATAATATAATAAAATAATATGAAAGTGAATAAAATCATTCATCAGATCAATATATTTTGAAAATTGATGCTATTCAGTATTGATGTGTATATACAAGTGCTAAGTTTGTGGAAATGTAAACCTGTACAGTGGTTTGGTGGACAATAGGGTGATATCTATCAAAATTAAAAATATTCATACTTTCTGACCCAAAAACTATACTTCTAAGAATCCAACCTATGGAAATATTTGCATATGTGTACAAAGGTATTTATTGTAATATTGTTTCTAATAGAAGAAATCTGAAGCTACTTAAATGCCCAACAATTGTAGAATTATTTCATAAATTATAGCATGTAAATTTGCACTATTAACAGGTTTTTATGTTTTATGTTTTCATCACAATTAAGATAGATCTGTTTGTATTGACATGGCAAGAACTTCAAGGTATATCGTGAAATGAAAAAATTGCCATATTTATTTTTTAAAGCTAATTTTAATATTACATTATTACATTATACATTATATTTATCTTAGAAATCTTATGTTTATATATTATACCATATAAGCGTTCAAATGCATAGAACAGCATCTAATAGGATGCTTTCTTATGGATTGGAGAATATTAATGCAGGGAATAGGGGGAGAAAAATTATCTATAAGGGGGCTTCAGTATTTTAGTCTGTGCATTTCTAACTGCTCAAATTTTTCAAAATAAACACGTATCATGTTGCTTTTGCAATTAAAAATATTTAAAAAGGGACAGCTTAGTATTTGGATAAAACAGACTGAGGTTCAAATTCCATATTTATCACCTAATAGCTGTGTGACTTGAATATTTTTAAGTTCTTAGAGACTCAGTTTCTTTATCTACAAATTAGGTAAAATAATATTTACTTCATAGTTGCATGAACAGATCAAATGAGATTATGTATGAAAAACACCTGGGTGCTCAACAAGTAAGTGTTGGTTTCTTAAGTGGCTGAGGTTAGAGATAAGTAAATTATAGTCTTTACCGTTTGCTTTTCTTAGCTGGGGTTACAGGAAGCATACCTTGATCAAGCAGATTGGATCAAGCATTTGTACTTGAAATTCTCATTGAAAGATGGCAGATACGGTCTACGTTTTGAGATAAATTAAATATTTAATTGTTCGATCATTCATTCATTTCTACAATGAATATAGTGTTATTGACGCTACGTCAGCCAGTGTGCAAGGTACTTGGAGGTGTGAAGATGAAGAAGAGATCATCCTTTCTACTAAGGAGATTGAGGTTTGCTTTAATTTAATGCTTTCAGTTTAGTGAGATAAGTGCAATTCCAGAGACATTTGTAAAATGCTAAGGATGTAAAAAAGAATAGTGCTGAAAAATCACAGAATCAGAGAATTTTTGAATTGAGCAAGACCAAGGGATCATTTATTCAACTTCTCATCCAAAGCAAGAATCCCTTCCACAACATTTTTGGAAGACTGTAAAACAGTTTCTGCCAACACAATAATTATGATTTATTGAATGTTTACTATTGT
This sequence comes from Neophocaena asiaeorientalis asiaeorientalis, assembly GCF_003031525.2. Taxonomy (NCBI): domain Eukaryota; kingdom Metazoa; phylum Chordata; class Mammalia; order Artiodactyla; family Phocoenidae; genus Neophocaena; species Neophocaena asiaeorientalis. The sequence goes on along the minus strand of NW_020174037.1, from coordinate 2,651,794 downwards.
TCCTGACACTGTCCTAACTCTTCACAAACATTCTCTCAACTTAAACATCACACCAAAACTGAAAGCTAGTTACCATTATTCATAATTTATGGGCAGAAACTAAGACCACAAGAGGTTAAGTAATTTGTCTGAGGTCACACACCTAATTCACAGAGCTGAAATTTGAACCCAGGTCAGCCTCATCCCAGAGCCTATGTTCTTAATTTGAACCACTACACCCTACTGTCTTCACAGTTGGGACCTTTCCAATGATAAGACACTCAATATATTGAAAGACTCTTGTTTCACGTCTTGTACAGTTCTTCCCTATATAATGTTGGCATCTGTCTTCCTGGAGCATCAGTTACATACCTCAGTGAGCATCAAATAACACCTCCAGTGTAATTGGACTTACCACAAATGCAAAGATGTTTAAGACATGGTTTCTACCCTCACACAGTTTATACTCTTGCTTTTTCTATTTGGAGGAGTGCAGAATGTCACCTGTTTTTCTACCAGGGAGCCCTCCAAAAGTCTGAAAACAATCCATCCTTCACCCCTTCCAAAAAACATTCCACCCCTCACTGAATTTTTTGTTGTTGTTCCACATTGAATATCCTCAGTTCTTTCAACTGTTGCTATATTTCCAGAGCCTCTCCATCTCAATTTTCTTTCTCCAGATATGTACCTGATACTGTCTTTAAAAGACAGGGTTTTGAACCAAAACAATGAAGTTAATGCTATGGTAGTACAGAGGAGATTTAGCTGACTTTTATTTAAATGTCAACTTCAATTAATATTTGCACTAGTGTCTCTAGCTTTGATTGCAATCATGTTATTTACTTATATTAAGTCACGTTAATACCACTCAGCACCCCCTCACTTCTTTTTTTTTTTTATTTTAACCAGTATTAGTCTATCCAGGTCTTGGTTTTCTCCTTCATTTTACTTGCGAAAAAAACTTTTTAATTCTTAAATCAAGACTTTATTGTTATCTCTATTAAGTACAATCTTTAAAATTGGTTTATCATTTCAGACTCCCCAACTTTTTTCAGTCTTGATATTGTTTTCCATTTTATTAGATATCTCTCCCAGCTTTACAGAATTCTCAATCCACAAAGCCCAATGTTTTTGTGATTTCTTTGAAAGATCAAGGCAAAGGAGGGAGTTTTGAACTGTGCTACTAATGGCCACTTCCAAGTTGGAATAGATTCATTAATCAATCGTCCTTTGTTATTGTTGTTCAATCAGGGATGAAGTCACATAGCTAAGTTAGTATCTGACCTACATAGTAAGAGAAACAGATTGTTATATGTGCTCAGATAGCATACAGACATGCGTGGCATAGGCTCCTACGTGTGTTTGGGGAAGGTCCAAACAGGTAAAACACATGATCAGTGACGTGGCATTCAGCAGATAAAGGCAAAACAAGTTTTTAGTTTTTTGTTCGTTTTTATTTTCTAAACACTTAAGAGAGCCATTACTTCTGTGGATTCATCTGTAGCCTCTCAACAGGCTAGAGGGACAATGTCAAATCCTGATTGGTTGAAAGTAGTTCTAGAAAAGCAAAAGTAATGTCCTTTATATTGACATGTTTCTCGTGGTCTGACCTCCTCCAGGATAACCCAAAGAACCTGGAGAAAAGGATATACTACTTGTGCTTCAGCCAATCCCCTATTAATCTCGTTGCTTGCCACCATGTTTTGTTTTTTTTTTTTTGGCCGCACCACATGGCTTGCGGGATCTTAGTTCCCCAACCAGGGATTGAACCTGGGGCCCTGGCAGCAAGAGAGCACCGAGTCCTAACCAGTGGACCACCAGGGAATTCTTGCCACCACGTTTTTTATTTGTTTGGAATAGCTGAGCTCTTGGATGAGAACCTGGACTTCAGATGGTCTGTGTTGCAAATTATAGGCATATCTGTGTGGGTAAGCTCTCTGTAGAAAGTTAAGAAACCTTACTAAGATATGTATCTATCATGTCTTTAATAAAGGCCCATTGCTTATCAGGGGAGAAATATAGCTTCTTGAGATATGGTAGTAGTTCACTGGACAAACTTATGAATAATTTCACTTTAATGAGATATTCACATAGACACGTGCACTATTAAAACATTAAAAAGTATTAATATTTATTTTAGCTAGATGAAATCTTTTTTGGTACTAGGTGGATCAAAATAATAAGTTTTAAAATAAAAAGAAGAAAGAATGCTATTTAAATGTTTATATTTTAATAATTTTCTTTCTGTCATTTTCTATACAGCCGACACTTGAAGATTTTCCAGTTATTTCTAGATACAAAAACGCGAGCAGAGTGTTATGCCTTCTTATATTAATCAAGCCATATTTTATTACTCAAGATATGTGATAAATATTGTTAAAGAATAATCTCTCACCCACAGCATATTTTCCCCCAATCTAGCAAGTGCTTAAGAAAAAAAAGCACTTGACCATTTGCACAAGACTTAGTTCACAGTCTAAGAAGAAACAAAGTCCAGACAATCTACTACTAGGTGCTGTGACCAATGTGACCACCATCACATTTGCACTGTCCTCAACAACAAATGCCCATATTCCCTCGGCCCACCTCAGGGTTTACCTGCAGCTGTGATGGGCATTTCTTGGGCATGCAAACAGTTTCCTACCGCAAGTACCCATGCTTCTGTTTCCCTGCCTAGGGACTTCTGCTAGCACCACAGGACATACACAGGGCAACCCAAGAAATGCGATTTTCAATCAATGAGTCTATGAATAACTACCCCAGTTTGACCCTCTTGACGATGCCAGCATGCTTCCTCAGAAGGTCCCCATTCAACTGAACCAGTTGCCCATAACAATGACATGCTCATTAATACACCTATTGTCTTCTCTCAAATCCTTGTCTCAGGGTCTACTTTTGGGGAAACACCTCCTCCTTCACCATTTCTATGTCAGTGAACTTGATTATATTAGCAACTCCCAGAGTGAGAAAGAATCCTATCTGTAGCTCAGGTAAGATAACAATGGAGCAGAGGGAAAGTGGTGTTATGGAAAAAGCGTGGAAGTTAGAAGAAAATCTAACCAAGACCTCAAGTCAAATCTCAGCTCTCAATGGTCTCAATCTTTCTATCAGCAGATTGCTTTCTTCTTGAACATGCTCTTCAGTTGACCTGTGAGATTGCCCTCTTGATTCTCTTCCAGTCTCACAAGACACACACTCTCAGTCTCCTTTGCCTGACCCTCTTCATTTTCCTACTTCTATTGGTTGGAGCTCAGTCTAAGCTCAGTCTAAGCTCAGTCTCCAGACTCCCTCCCTTGGCTATTTAAACCCACCCCCAATGTACTTTCACCCAGTTGTGTGTTTCAAGTACCATAAATATATGGTGACTCCAAAACTTACATCTTTGCCTAAACCTCTCCTCTGCACTCCAGAACACTGATGTCCAAGTGCATATTCAACATCTCTGCTTGGATGTCTAATGGGCATCAAACTTAATACTTCAGAACTGAATCCTTGATTTCCACTTCACCCTGTTCTCTCCGATGGTAAATGGCAGTTCCATTTTCCCCAAAACTCCTGAATCATGTTTAACTCATTACTGTGTCACACAGTATGGTATCCATCATCAAATCCTATCCTTCCGCTTCAAAATATGTCCTTAATGTAGCCATCCCTTACCTCTTCTACTGCTAATCTGGGCCAAGGCACCATCATCTCTTGACTGGATGATTTCAATAGCCTTCTGACCAACCTCTCTGCTTCTACCCTTGACCTCTTAAAGTTTATTTTGAGTGGCCCTTTTAAAACATTGTCAGATCTAGTGACCGATATGCTGTGGTACCCCAACTCATACAGAATAAAATCCAAGTATATTGGATCATCTTGGACTCTAGGGTCTGTTATGACCTTGTCTCCACTACCCTTTTGGCTGTAATTTTTACTGCCCTCTTTCTCGCTCAGGCTGCTTCGGCCACACTGGCCTCCTCTCTCTTACTTGATTCTTGGCACTTGCTGTCCCCTCTCCCTGGAATTTTCTGCAATCATGTATCCTCAGGGACACATTCTCTTCACCAAGATCTCTACTCAAATGTCACCTTATTGAGATGATTTTCCCCACCACTCTATCACATCCACTTCACACATAAATACATACCCATACATACATACACTGTCCATCTCTGTTAGCACCATCTGACCTATTACACAATTCTTTATTTGTACATTATCCTTCTCTCCCAACTAGAACATGAGTTCTTTGAGGTCAGGGTTTTGATTTGTCCCCTGTTGAATCCCCAGCACCCACCACAGTTTTTGGCATGAAAAGGCACCCAACACATATACTGTGAATGATGTAATAAGCCAGCTATAAATCAGGGAATGTTGGTCTACAAGATCTCCTATCTCCCTCTCACTCAAATACTACATGATCTTAGTTGACTCTGAAAGTATAGAATATGCGCTGTAACTTGTTTAATCAGACAAAAGACTTGTTTTTCACTCTCATTATTAATCTCCAAAACTTGCCTGTTATTCACATTTCTTGATTCACGGAGGAATATCTGTTGGAATGTTTAGGTTAAATTGATTTTATAAGTTTATATACCTATCTAAAAGCACTTTAGACCAACACAGTGAGTTCTTTTTCTTCCTACTTTGATTATATTTTCTGTAAGCATTCCAATTTTCCCCAGGTACATTGTTTTACCAGTAGGATTTGGATTTAGAAGCAAAAAGGAGTCAGAATTCCTCTTCCATCATGAACTGGCCCTTCTTCCTAAACATTTCCACGCACCAATATTCTACTTTTAGAAAATCAAGAGAGAAAGACAATAATACCAATTTTGCATCTATCCAATTAACCCAAGGCATGGAGTCCTTTCATTTTGGGCCACACCGTGAGGCATGCGGGATCTTAGTTCCCTGACCAGGGATTGAATCCGTGCCCCCTGCATTGGGAGCACAGAATCTTAACCACTGGACTGCCAGGGATGTCCCTGGAGTCTCATTCTTTCTTTTTCTCTACATAAACCAATACGTGTTCATTGTCTTATATTTTCTCCACCTGTCTTAATGGATTATTTCTTCATTTCTAATCTGAGAAATTATTTAGAAAATTATAAAATATCTATCTAAAAATTATAAACATGCAGTTGTCTTCTTTTAATTCTTTGCTTAAAGCTGAAATCCAGTTTTTTTTTTCATACTTACCAAAACAGTGAAGTCTGATATTTCTTTGAGATCTGCCAGAATTAAAACTGGATTTCAGCCTTATACAAACCCTAGTCAATCTTAAGTACAAGTGGTCATTGACTGCTAAACTTTATTTTTTAGGCTCTTCCTTTCCTTAGTGTGATTTTGACCTAGTCATTTCTCTTGTAAGTCTTCCTCATCCCTTTTTTTTGGTAGTTTAAAAATGCTTTAAAATTATTTGCCAAGCTAGACTGAGATCTTCTTGATTCTTTCATTTCCTAAATATCCCACCCTTCACTGTACATTAAAAATGCAGAAAAAACCAAAAATTAAATACATGTTAAAAATGAAGAAACGGAATAATGATAACACATGTGCTGGATCTCTTGTGAAGATGGTGGTTCCCTCCTTTTTTTTTTTGAGGATCTTAAGTTATTCTCATTTCTGGTGTAATTTTGATGTAAAAAGTCACTTATGGAGCCTCCTTGGTAGGTTTCAATGGTCTTTGTGTGTGGATTATCAACAGTGGAAAGGGTGAGAAGAAAGAATAATAACCATGACAAAAAGGAAGATTAGACTCCTTCAATTGATTTGTAAATACCTATTAAGTGCTTGTTCTGTGCTAGGCAATGTGCGAGACAGAGGGAATACAATCGTGAGCAAATCCAGACAACCGTCACTGACCTGCTGGAACTTACATTCTAGTGAGTAGAGTAGGAGAGGCTGGGCAAGTAGAAGGAAAAATGACTGCACGTGAAAACTGTGAAATTGCAGCTGCGATCCTTGTTAAGGAGGGCAGGACCACCGCAGCTGTTCAGGTTAGGCCTTACCTGAAAGCACCAGGCCAAGGGGTGAGTAACGCCTGAACGAGCCAGCCAGAGCTCTGTCGGCTATTTCCTGCTGGCATCTGGAAGAGGGACAAATGCCAGTAATTCCCACACAGGTGGGACAGCAGGGGCCCAGAAGGAGAGGTTAGTTGAGCCTCAAATATTTGGAGAGGTCATGGAAGGTTTCTTTGAGAAGGAAAAAAACAACACCCAACGAAGTCAGATTTGAAAAAAAGATGAAAAAAAAATTAAGGGGGATAGAGATCGTAGTGGGTGGGGAGGACAGTGAGAAGCCCATTCGCTGCGCTGGTAGCAGCTTCCGCAAAGAGCCTGTGCATCGTGCCCTGAAGAAGCTGAAGGATGCTGGACTGGAGGGAAAGATGGAGGAAGTTGGAGAGGTGTTTAGGAGCCAATCACGTAAACTTGAACATGGAGGCTGTATTAAGGGATGAGTGTTTTAAGAGTGGTGTCTGTTGCTGCACTGTGGAGGGGCAAGGGAAATATAGACCAATTAGAAGGCTATTGAAGTGATGAGCAAGAGACGGTGATAGCACAATCTGGGGTCATGGCGATATCTATAAACACGCTTAATAGGTCTCCCCTGGTGGCGCAGTGGTTGAGAGTCCGCCTGCCGATGCAGGGGATGCGGGTTCATGCCCTGGTCCGGGAGGATCCCGCATGCCGCGGAGCGTCTGGGCCCGTGAGCCATGGCCGCTGGGCCTGCGCGTCCCGAGCCTGTGCTCTGCGACGGGAGAGGCCACAACAGTGAGAGGCCAGCGTACCGCAAAAAAAAACAAAAACAAAAAACAAAACCGCTTAATAAAAACATGTTACAAGGGTGATGAACCTACTGTTTATTGGAAACGTTGTAGAAGGAAAGACTGTATATAGTGTGAAGAATAGAATTCAGAACGCTTAAGACCCAGAGCATGGTTTCCAGCCTTAGAAAACAGAGCAACACTATTATGATTTGTTTTGTTTTTTGATAATGAAGGCTCTTAGTTGTATGGTCAGGCCACTCAAGACGGCTCTTCTCTTGCTCTCTGTACCTCCCCTGCCCAACCAGCGTCTGCTTCGCCTACACCCTACTCACAGGACTGACCTTCCTACGTACTTGCCCCCGCCCCAGCTAGTGATTGTTCTTATCAAAGGGGCGGTGAGAGGCGTGCCCCTCTGCTGTTTCCCGTGGTAACTAACGAGCCCACCTGAGGTCAATTCCCCCATAACTGGCAATCTGCCGCCCCTCCCCTCCCCCCGCGGGGAAGCCTACCGCCCTGTCCTGCCCGCGGTCTGCCGCTTATGGTGAAGTGTTGCTCCAGGACCTTTCTTCAGACATGTAAGCCCCGGCCCCAGCCGCTAAACCATTGATGTCTCTGTTGCTGACTCTGGGCTTTCTTCAGTCTTAAAGCTGGGCAAGTGCAGGCCTTATAGGCCTGTGGGGTGCAGCCCAACATTAGGTAAGATGGATTATATTAAGTTTTGGCTCTGTGTGGGTCTCAGATGTGCCCTGAACTTAGCTCCCTAAAATTGTTGCTGTCAGACTTAACTACTTGACCTTTACCTTGTTTGCATAAATGTGAAATGCTGTATGAGCTACTCAATGCAACATAACTGTTTAATGGAAAACTGTTTTAATTATTAGTTTAATAATCTAATTTACTTTAGCAATCTAATACTGTTGAATAATTAGTTGTTTCAAAATTCTGGTTATTTTCTTAGGATACAGTTCTGGAGAGAGGGTTTCTGGGTTGTAGAGTATACATATTTCTAAGGCTTTTCGTACACATTGTTAACTTCACCAGAAAATTTTGATATTTTACGATCTCACTAGCTGTGTAGGAACGTTTGTTTCTCTATACTTGCACCAACATTGGATGTTTTTATTAAGAAATTAAGCTTTCGGGGGCTTCCCTGGTGGTGCAGTGGTTGAGAGTCCGCCTGCCGATGCAGGGCACACGGATTCGTGCCCCGGTCCGTGAGGATCCCACGTGCCGCGGAGCAGCTGGGCCCGTGAGCCATGGCCGCTGAGCCTGCGCGTCCGGAGCCTGTGCTCCGCAACGGGAGAGGCCACAACAGTGAGAGGCCTGCGTACCGCAAAAAAAGAAAAAAAGAAATTAAGCTTTTGGGACTTTGGGATTTCCCCGGCGGTCCAGTGGTTAAGACTCTGCCCTCCAATGCATGACATGTGGGTTAGATCCCTGGTCGGGGAACTAAGATCCCACATGCCGTGCAGCGCGGCCAAAAACTTAAAAAAAGAAAAGAAAGAAGTTAAGCTTTGCCAATCTTATAGATAAAAGAGAATCTTACTTTTAAAAATATTTCTCTATTACAATATGTACATTTTTTTCAAAATTAGTATCCATATGTATTACTTTGTGAAATTTCCTTACTGATTTTCAAGGATTCTTTACATTGTAAAGCTCCTTTAACCTTTTTAATAGGATTTAAAACATTGTCATTTCAGCATGTATAATTGTTTTGCTCACATTTAATGAGGAAACTTGTTTGTTTTAAAATTTTAGAAAATGCTTACTAATGATAATTAAAATCAGGTTGCATTTTTGCATGAGCAAAACTTGCAGACTTTGTTATTCATTTAGTCTCTATTCTACTTTGTAGCAGCATATTTGAGGGTATAGATTTTCGTTTTTATTTATTTATTTATTTATTTTTTGCGGTACGCAGAAAGTACCGGTACGCAGGAAGTACCAGGGAAGCCCGACGGTATAGATTTTTGAATTAGAATTTTATAGGTAGTTGGTCATTATGTTTGTAATAGTGACCTAGAAGCCAATGGTACACTACTAAATATTTAACAATTGGGTCTTTTTGTAGAATTTACTGCTTACTGTGATGTAAATACTCCCATCACAACTGATTTCAGGTTACCAGTGTGAAGTTGCATAATGGACTCTCAAAAACAGCTTTTGAAGTGATGCAGGATTTGTAAATGCCAGCTGAATCATCAGAGTGGTTAAGTTTTTGTTGCACATAATTTTAGTATTAGATATATTTCACAGCTTTTGCGTATTGATATATGGAGGATATTTGATTAATCAAAAAACCCCATTCACCAAATTAGCCGGCAAAATGAAATTTACTTGTCATTTCTCCATTTAAATCAACATATCATGGGAAATTCTAGGAGTCTTTGAATTTACTAAGAAACAATAAAATATTTTAATTCAAAGTTATTTTCTACCATATCAAATAAGACCTGGCGGGGAGGGTGAAATCGTAAGAATTCGGATTAATTCATCTAGAAAAGAATAGGTTAAGGATTGTATGAATACTTATCTTCTTTTTTTTTTTAAACATCTTTATTGGAGTATAATTGCTTTACAATGGTGTGTTAGTTTCTACTTTGTAACAAAGTGAATCAGCTATTCATATACATATATCCCCATATCTCCTCCCTCTTGCGTCTCCCTCCCACCCTCCCTATCCCACCCCTCTAGGTGGTCACAAAGCACCAAGCTGATCTCCCTGTGCTATGCGGCTGCTTCCCACTAGCTATCTATCTTACATTTGGTAGTGTATATATGTCCATGCCACTCTCTCACTTCATCCCAGCTTACCCTTCCCCCTCCCCATGTCCTCAAGTCCTTTCTCTACGTCTGCATCTGTGTAATACTTATCTTCAAATGCCTGAGTGATGATGGTTAAATTAAAATAAAACCACCATAACCGCCACCACACGCGCGCACACACACACACACACACACACACACACACACACGCACTCTTCCCTATTTCCATGGAGTTAAGAACAAGAGAAATTAAATGCTGAAAGAGGAGGGATTTAGCTTGAAGAAAGAAGACTTACCTAGTTGCAAAGATTATCAAGAATGACCTAGTTTTGTTTTCTCCTTTTTCTATATAGCTATTGAAATAATGTAATTTTGTCTCAGATAATTTGGGTGTGATTTTATAATAGCTCTAATGAGTTTCATACATTAAATATACTACTTTTGTTTCTCTCAGTGAGAGAAAGGGAATGTATTAAGCAAAAGCAACTTGGAATCTTGAGCAACATGGAGCTCTCGAAATCCAAAAGTTTCGAGTGACACTGAGCCATGATCACCCTTGTACGGTGGAGAACTCAGTGATTCAGGGAGGAAAGCCTCAAGATGGGTTGTGGGGGAGGGGGGAGAATGGTAACTGGAAAATTCATTCGGTTGCTTTAAAAGATGAGCTTAACTCTGGCTCAGCATTCACATTTCCCACTTGTGTCTTGTCTTCAGAAATAAAAAAGAGGAAACCACCAATGAGAACATGTGGTATTATAAATCATCCCAGCTGTTGTTAGAAAAATGAGTAAGGGTTCTAAACAGTTTCAAAAGGTCCTTACTAGCCCTTTTCACTCACCTTGAGAAGAACCATAGAAGTAAGAAAACAAAAGGATTTCTTTTTCTTTCCATACACCAGTCATCAGCAGTGTTCTCTTTGGGTTCCTGGCATCTGGGTCCAGTTGCTGGGTTACAGGCAAATATAATCAAAACAAACACTAAAAGGTACTGTTTTGGCTCTTAACATGTTGGAAAGGTCTTCTGCCTTCCATCCTCTAGGCTGGCCAATTCTCAATGCAAAAGTGACTTTCCCATTTGCTGTCGTCCTTTCCTTTTCTTCCTGTACAACAACTCCTGATTATAAACTTGTTGTGGAGTAGAAGCTCTTAATTAGGAGGCCATTAGACCTTTAGACCTTTTCTCCAACTTCCTGTTCAGTAGTACCAGGAATTCCAGTCCCTACCACCCTTCCCTGTCCTCTGAGAGCTGGTAGGCTGGAGAGGCTCTTCCATGGCTGTATTAACCCTTTGCTCCCCTACTGGCCAGTTACCAAGGATAGATTTTCAAGGAAACAAATGGTATTTTCCACTCAGGACTGCAGTGCCAGATCCAGTGATGGACTTCCTGCTTCTCAGCACTTGTGATGTGTTATACTATATTTGAACTTGGACAGGAAAGCTACAGGCATGTTTAGAAGTTTGGGAAATAAGATCTATGGCAAAAGTCAACCCGTTAGCCAGTTTGTCCAGAGTATTTTATTAAGATCCATGGGGTGCCAAGCACTTGAATAGAATCAGGGCATTCCAGCAAGGTCTGCAGAGGTTAAAGGCACCAGGATGACTTATCCTGGAAAAGAGTGAGAGGAAGCTGTTATAAATCCTCCAATATTTAAAGAGGTACCATTGAGAAGTGGCAACCAATTGTACATGAACTCTGCTAAGGCTAGAACATGAGGAAATACAGTGGAGAGATAGACATTCTGTTTATTTTTAAGGAAAAATTTCCCGATAGTGTAGGTTGATAAATACCTTAATGGGTTCTCTAGAAAGGAAGTATGGCCACATTTCCTTTCTGAAAACCTAGACCAAAAAGGCTTACCTCTTATCTGCCTGAAATGGTTTGGTTTGGTTTTCTATGCCTGATTATGAGTGTGTATGTGTTTATCTGAAGAGAAGAGCTGGACTGACTTCTGTTCTAACAGAACTTCTGTTCTAACAGAACTTCTGTTCTAACTTCTAACCCCGTCTGATCTTTGAAAAGCAAATATTCACTATATTTCTGGAAAGGTCAGAAGTAAGTGTTTTTATCCTGGTGTTTTGCAAAATCTGAGCCAAAGAAGACAAGGTGTCTTTTTCATGCTTACCCAAACTATGAGTGTTAGAACCAAACATATATTTTGCAAGTATCGATTGTGTTTTATTAAAAGATTGAAACTTCCAGAAAGAATGTTACCCCAGTGACCTAAAAAATTACCACATCTTTTCAAAGCTGGCATATAGTGTTATTTTTTTCTTCATTCTTTTTCATCATCATAGCGACTATTCCTTGAATTTCTGGTATGTCAAGCATTGGACTGAAGGCTTTGTATACATTTTTATTTCTTTTAATTCTTACATCAGTATGTAAGGTGGGTATTGTTATTTTTAGTTACCAGATGATGAAGCTGAGGCTCAGATGAATTCTGCTACAACTTGTCCAATTGCAGTCAGCAAACTAGTATGTGGTAGAACCAGACTTAGAATCCTAACTTCCCTGAATCCAAAGTTCTCCTTTCTCCGCAGCACTGGTCTACCGGCAAAGTCTGACTCAGCTGTTTTACATCAAAAAGATTAAACAAATTGTTAATAAAAACATCATTCATCCACACTAACCTTCCTGAAATAGCTAAAACATATATGACTTACGTCAATTGACACGCTTCCAGAATGGTTGAAAATTTCTTCTGCCTAAGAAAATACAAGAGTTTTCAAAAGCAAAAAACATTTTAATTCTCTTACTATTCTTCTCTTTCTGAAATGATTTTTTTCTGAGTGATTGTAAAGCTGTAAGATTGATTTCATTGGGGCTGTATTTCATAACATAACTAGCATCAAAATATGAAAATGTTTTCTAATGGCCTAGATTTTGTGTTCCACAATTTTATTCTCTCTTACAATCCGAGTAAGGCCTGTCTTTCTCTCCTGTCTTCTGGAATATTCCAAATCCCTTTTGGAGATGACTCTTCCACTTGGGCCTCCTCAGCTGGCACCTTCCCCTCTCTTCTCCTGATCAAATTTACAGACTCACTGTTCAATAAGAGGGGGCTGCAGGGTAGAACAGGCAGTGGTAAAGACTGCCGGAACTAAATGTGATTTCAGGCAAGCCTCTTAAAATCTTTGTGTCTAGGCTTTTCATCTACAAACTGCAAGTGATAACCCTTGTATTTCCCAGTTGTTGTGAGCTTTGTAAGTGAAAAGGTAACAAGAAAACTTGGTTAAGTGTCTGAGTATTGCTGTTTGCATTTGACATGTGAAGTGGGGGTATCTTAGCTCACTCTGAATCCAGGAATGTGTAATAATGAATTGGTTTATTTTCTGCCTCCTTCCATAAAAAATAAGAATACTTCAGGAGAGGAGAATATAATATCTTTGTCCCTTTGCTTCGAATTTTCCCCGACATGAACCTCTACCAAAATACACCTTATTACTTCCTCCATAAAACCTCCTCTTCTTCCCATATTTCTATCCTTGTTAATGTCAGAATACACCCAGTTTCCATCCCAGTCTCTCAAATTGAAAACCTGGGAGCTATTCCCTGCCATATTCACCACCCCCTGCCCCCCACACCCCCCTTTCTGTCATTCCTCCCCTCCTCAATCCACCTGGGCTTCAAATCCAGCTGATAATGTCACAGAGATGTTTACTGGATTTCCCTTCCACTTGTCATCCCCTCTGTTCCTGGGTAAGGCCTGAATCATCTCTCACTAAGATAGTTGAATCCTTCACTGTCGGGATAGATGAAAACACAGCTTCCATCCATAGTCGCCGCCTATGAATTTGTGTCCAAAGGAAAGTTATACCAACAGCAGCCTACCGATTTACTATATTTTTCTGTTGGCTTGGGCTTTTGTTCCAAATTCCTATGTTAGGAATCGGGTTGGATGACATGCCAGCTGGAAGAATTGCTTGTATCTGGGCTGGCTGCTCATCTGCCCAGGCTCCTTTCTCCCGGGCTAAACTGAGTTTCCCGTTGGCCTTCTGTGGGTGGAGTAGGTTGGCAGCGGGTGAGGACAAGGCCCAAGCCTTCTTATCTCACTGGCTCTAGGGGAAGTGATTTACAGGACAGAGAAGCATTCATTCCAAGGAAGAAGGGGAGGTCAAATAGCGAGATCCCCTTAAATATTTCTCAACACGGGGTCAAAAACTGTTTCTCTCTTGTCTCTTTCTCTGCAGAGTTCCAGCTCCTTGTATCACGGCCCAGCTGTGGGTTCTTGGTCTTAACCCATGACTGGAGCTTGGTTTACGCCCCGGGAGTGGAGCTGGGGAGAGGTAAGGGAGACTTCGATTTCTCCCAGAGTAGTGTTGTCACATTGTAAGTCATGAAATCATTTTTGTGGGCTGCGACCAGCATTTAAAAAAATAAAATGTAATGTTATAGAGTGGAAAGGAATAGGACAAAACAGAAGAGAAAGCAGTAGGGTAGATTTCACAAGGTAAGGGTGTGACCTTTTCATGAAACCTTTGTTTTAGTCATAGTGAAGGATACTTGTGCGTGTGTATGAGTGTACTGGGTCACAGTATGAAATGTATTTCTTTTTTTTTTTCTGAAATGTATTTCTTACTGTGTGGGTCATGGTCTAAAATTTTGGAGGCCACTGCTAGGTTAGAATATATAGAAACAATCTCTCTTCTTCTAGTTTTCGCCCTTTGATCCATCCTCCATCCCCCAATTTGTCATTTAAATAGCCTTTCTACAAACCAGTGTGATCACACAATCACTCTGTTTAAAGATCTTCACTACTTGTATTACTAATTCATGAGCGTAGCAGTCAAGGTCTTCAGTAATCCAATTCCAGCCACTTTTCCAGTCTCACTTACAACTATATTCCTTACTGTTCTACCCTATCTTTTCCAAAAGTGCCTTTCACATTTGTCTTTTTGTCTTTACTCACATTATTCTTTGGCGTAAAATGTCATTTTCACTTCTCCACCTATCTAAATCCAACTCATTAAAAATTTGTTTTTAAATAACATTATTTTTCTGATTAAAACTTTGGACTATTACCTAGGTTACTAAGTATAAAATCAAATCACATAATTCCACAATCCAGAAATAGAATTATATCTTTATATATACCTTCTAGTCTTTACTTAAAAGCACATACACATATTTTATGTATACATACATATATATTTAGAACCCTTCTTTTTTAATGTATATGGAAAGATTTCCAATGTCATTAATATTCTTCTAAAATATACTTAATGGATGCATCATATTTTATTATACAGATATTATTGAACATTTGAGTGGTTTCTAATATTTTATTTTTATAAATAATGCCTTGATATATGTCTTTATGTGTCTCTCTGATTTTTTTCCCCCTTTGAATAGATTTGGATTTACTGGGTTAGATTGTGTTTATCCTTTTAAGGACCTTGATATAGATTGCTTGATCTCTCATAAGAACTACACACACAGTATCCCTATTTGTGCCAATACTGAATATTATCATTTACGAAATGTTTGCCAATCTGATAGATGAAAAATAATTTTGCGTTACTTTCATGTGCATTTTTGAGGGTTAGTGAGATTAATCTCTTTTAAAAAAATTTTTTTTTGGTCATCTACATTGCATTTTGTAGGAAATTGCTTGTCCCTGGCCTTTGTCCATTTTTTTTTTTAGGGAGGTTATTTTCTGTGTGTTTTTCTTCTTTATTATAAATCCTGCTTATTCTTTAAAGCTCAACTTAAAACACACTTTCTCCATGGAATTTTCTTCTAGTTTCTTATTTTGAATCTTTGTTTTCCCATAGCACATTAAAAAAAAATTTATTTATTTCATTTATTCATTTTTGGCTGTGTTGGGTCTTCGTTGCTGCACATGGCTTTCTCTAGTTGTGGCGAGCAGGGGCTACTCTTCGTTGCTGTGCGTGGGCTTCTCAATGCGGTGGCTTCTCTTTTTGCAGAGCACGGGCTCTAGGTGCATGGGCTTCAGTAGTTGTGGCTCGTGGGCTCAGTAGTTGTGGCTTGCAGGCTCTAGAGCCGAGACTCAGTAGTTGTGGCTCACGGGCTTAGTTGCTCCGTGGCATGTGGGATCTTCCCAGAACAGGGCTTGAACCTGTGTCCCCTGCATTGGCAGGCAGATTCTCAACCACTGCGCCACCAGGGAAGCCCCAGAAACCTTTTCTTATTTGTTTTTGTATCTCTCTCCAGTAAAAGGCAGATATTCAGTATACTGTTGATGTTCTTTGCCAAGCCAGAGAGCAGAGCCTTCTCTTTTCAATGTGAAATTTGGTAGGTTACTTTTCCTGCATGCTTTTAGAATTTTCTATCTGAGGCTGCATTCACATATATTTAGGAAGACTTAGTGAGCGCAGAAGGCCTTCTTTTTGGGGTGCTGGCGAGAGGGAGAGAGCAGTGCCCTTTCTGAAATCTGTTTGGCTGTGCTTCCCAGTTCTGTTTAAAGTAATCTCACCAGCCTTAGAGCTTCTGCATTCTGGGTGATGTGAATTTCCACTTTTCCCCTCTTTCCCTCAACACTGGGGAGTTCTGCATTGCTGAACTTACAGGCTATTTGAGATCATTCAAATTACTTTTGGAAATTGGTCAGAGGTTAGAGTTATAGTATGTAACTGCTGGATTGAATCTCAGAGCTGTCTAGTCCCACACCTTAGACCTTCCACCAGCTTCTACCCCAAAGACTTCCCCTACGGGAGATGACATTGACCTCTCAAAAAGAGTAAAGCTCAGGTTCTGTGTCAGGGAGCAGTTCTCCCTTTCCATGCTTCATCCTGAAGGGCCATCCCTCTGAGCATCTTTCCTGGAGAAGAGCATACATTTGACCCATCAGTAAGTCAGGACCAGCAACAGAGTCACCCAGGCTAACTCTTCTGCCTTCCTCCTTGGTATTGTTCTCCAAAAGGGGCATAACCACTACATGCCAGTGTTTTCTGTCTGCTTCTGGTTGTTCCAGTTGTTTGCATCCTTTTAACATGTTCTCTGAAGGAATCTGATATTTATTGAGCCTCTCATATGTCACACTGTACTAGGAGCTCGGCAGATAGTATACCATTATTTCCTCTAATTGTTCCCATTTTACATTCAAAGAGTTGAGGCTTGCATAGTCAAACTGAGAAGGTCACACAGCTGGTGAAGTAGTGGAGTGAGGAGGACTTGAGCCCAGGTTGGCCTTACCCGGTTCTTGAGTTACTTTCACTACACCGGGTTTCAATACAAAGAAGAGTGATTTGGGTTACTGAAACCATATGTGCATCCCTTCAAGGCTCTCTGCCTTTTGGTAATGTGAACATTGAATTTGCGGGGTGGAAGGGAGAAGACTTGTTTTAAGACACATTTGTTTTGAAAGTTAATTATAGGTGTTCTGAATAAAGTCTGAATTAGTGTTTATAGAGGGATGGGATGAAAAAATGAGAAACATAGTAGGTGATCAAAACGATATATCAAATGAAAGAGAATTATATGCTTATTTTAATCAAGAGTATGTTTAATTAAATGAGTAAGTGAAACTTAGGACCCATAATACCAGGAGACATTCTGCAGAGTAGTTATAACCACAGACCTTGGAGTAAATCAGAACTGGAGTTAAATCCTAGTTTTGCCATGCATACTGCATCTCTCTCATGAGTACCTAAGTTTACGCATTTGTAAAGACAGGTAATAATACCTATCGCTCAGGAATTTAATGAGGTAGTAGATTCATTCATTCATCTTTTCGCTCCTTTGACAGAAGTATGTTTTGAATATTTACAATTTGCCTGACATTGGAGATGTAGCCATGAACAAAACACATACGTGTTTCCTGCCCTAAGAGAATTGACTGTCTAGTGGTTAAATGTAAAGTGTTTGTCACGGTGTCAAGAATGTGTGAAGCACTAATAAGTGGTAGATGTTACTATTATGATTATATTATTCTCATCATTATTAGGAGTGCGCATTTCTACAACTACGTGTGATTTTGACGTATCTTACATTTGATAATAGGTGTGAGACCTAGTTAACATTTTCCTGTATCGGCATTTCTAATTAAAGGATAGCGTTGTAAGGTAACAAGCAATTATTGTTAACAAAGGAAGCACCGTATCAGTGCCTTGCTTCAAGGATGAAGGATTTCTTCTCTGTTCCTTACTTGAGTGTTATTCTGTCTTTAGCCACACGAAACCCTCAGAACAGGGTCTGGCACAATGAATACCTATTAGCTGAAGAAAGAACGTATGAATGAATGAGGGTTGCACAGACTCTAAACACAGCATCTGGCTGGTACCTACAGAAGAGGATGCTATCTGGTTGTAAATGTACAATAAGAGTCTCCACATATGAGGGCCCTAGGACTTTTTTTGGTAAACTCAAGCACCTAGAGGAAAAATCCAAGGTGGGAGACTCGAAGCAAGAAAGTTATTTTTAATGTCCCTAGACTACAACGGGAGAAGGAAAAACAAAAAGGCTGAATAGGCGATAATCATCTCCTGCAACTGAAGGATTCTAAGCTTAATTAAATGAGAATGAAATGCTGAAATAGTTGTTCAGGTACTTTTCCATGCACCCGTATATTTTACAATGAGTGTCTTTAAATGCAACAGTTTGAGTTAGTATTTTATGATAATTTACCACCTTTTGAGATTCATATAGAATTTAACGCCTCATTCGATGGAAATAACTTTTACATGCACTTAGAATATATTCTTGAAAGTGTTTAGTAATGGAAAGAACATGTGACATGGAAATTTGAAAGCGTTTCTGCCATATCAGATTCACATCCATAAAAATAAATTTGTTCGTGTGGGTCAGATTCCATTTCAACAAATACCTATTTGCGAGAGATAAGAAAGCCCCAGCTAATAATCTATTCATTTTATATCATAAGATCTGTTCATTTAATATTATGTTTAAACTATTCATGTAATATAAAAAGTAGTATAACAAAAAATATATACTTTTATTGACTTTAAGATCATGGAATTGGACCCATATGTTATTTAACGGGCATAATTTCTAGACCATCTGGAGAAATCTTCTATTTTTAATAACCTTTGCAAGACCGTTAGTGGTTATTTAATTTTAGTCTTTTTACCTTGTTGTTCAAACTCATTACCACCATAAGAAAATTAATGTGATCAGTATAAGCATATTTTTACCTTTAAAGACATAATCATCATAATTTTTAATAGGTAGGCCAAGTGATGTTGATAATGAAGTCTGAAGGAAGTTACAGCTTTCTCTTCCCGCCGGCCTCTTTTTCCCAACAGACACTACCATTTTTTTTTTTTTTTTTTTTTTTTTTT
>NW_020174037.1:2607335-2632984 GCF_003031525.2 Neophocaena asiaeorientalis asiaeorientalis | reverse complement strand
GCCCCCCCCTTTTTTTTTTTTTTTTTTTTTTTTTTTTGCGGTACACGGGCCTCTCACTGTTGTGGCCTCTCCCGCTTTGGAGCACAGGCTCCGGACGCGCAGGCTCAGCGGCCATGGCTCACGGGCCCAGCCGCTCCGCGGCATGTGGGATCTTCCCGGACCGGGGCACGAACCCGCGTCCCCCGCATCGGCGGGCGGACTCTCAACCACTGCGCCACCAGGGAAGCCCCCATTTTTTGATAAACATTGCAAGTTACAAGTATAATACTCATTTACTGAAATATTCAGGGAATTAACATTTGACCCACAAATTCCAAACTACTACTTTTCTTTCCCTTCTAAAAGAAATATGCTTTCATTCTCTGTGTATTGAAGGTAAAACAGAACCAAGGCATCAGGGCTGAACATTACCTTTCAAACTCTGTCTATACACAAATGCTCGTGTATCTGAAGCTATAATTGTATGCATGTGAGCATGACGATTGCACACAGTGTGTAAAAACATGGTTATGGTGGGTGAGCACTTACAAAAATAGCAATCAATCAGCGCTAGTTTAAGCCAGACGCAGTGTGGGTAGGTAATATAAAAGCTTCTTTCTGCAGACCTAAGTTGGCTGTAGCATCCCAATTCTGAGCTAACACCTTCATTGTTATTCTAGTCATAGAATTCAAAGATGGAAAACACCTATTAGGTTACTTAGTTTATCTTCCTAGGGCCAGTACTGAAGATGACTCTGATAGCATATTTTATTCCTTCTTCTACTTCTTCAGTATTTGGTCCACTCTCATTCTAAAATGTCTGTGCTAACAGACATTCAGCTTGTTTCCTTGGGTAAGTATATCCTCTTGGATTTCCTTACATTTCTTCAACATTTAGAACACATTCTTTTCTAGTTTGAAAATACTGTTGTGTGCTGATAACCAGATCTAGGCAAATGCTTTTTCCCTCTTCAATGCATCAGTCATCTGCTCATGGATCATAGCCTCCAGAGCCATGTGGGGATAATAATATCCATAGTTGTGATGCGTTTTTTGCTTCTGTGCATATACGTATGTATGTATGTACCTCACTGGCTACCAATTTCTTTCTCAGATTGCTCATCAACAGAGACTGAAGAAAAGACAAGCTGATCATCTGAGTTATGTAAAACTCTGCACGCTGAATGAGCCACAAAATAGGATTGCTCCAAATCTCATTATTGGAGCAAATAGGGTTTGCAAGGAGACCTTGATTCAGTTCCAACTGAAGGCATCTGGACCTTGAGAACATATCTCAGTTTCTGGTACTTCTCAAGCCCAGGAATGCCAATGGAGTATACCAAAGGGAATGGTGTAGTGCTTAAGTTGTATTAGGAATTTTTCTAAGTACTTCGCAGATTTAAATTCGATCCTCCTAACAGCTTTTTGGAATAGGTTCTAAATAACTCTCATTTTACCGAGGGATCTGAGGCACAGTTTCACTTGCCCCCGTCATAAGACAGGCCAAGGATGGATGGAGGTGGGTAGGAATCCAGTAGTTTAGTTGCACAGCCCATGTCCCTTACCACTATGCTGATTTGAGTGAGGGAGGGAAATGAGTGAGCATGTCCTTTCAAGTCAGATGGACCCTGTTTTGTGTATTGACTCTTCGCAACTTTTGTGACTTTGTGCAAGTTAGTTGTCCTCACTGAGTCTTAGTTCCTTTGTCTGGATAGTGAGGTTAATAATAGCCTCCTGTTAGGATTTTATGAGATTAAATAAGGAAATGCCTGTTCAGCCCTTGGTACAGTTTCCCGCATATGATTGACATCAAACAAAGGTTAGTTTCCTTCTTTTGAAGTTCTCATTAATGTCTTGGAGGAAGGATGGCCATCTTACCTTCTCAGCCACTCATCCACCATTCCAAAAGCGATTTTTTTTTTTTTTTGGCCACGCCACACAGCATGTGGGATCTTAGTTCCCTGACCAGGGAGCAAACCCGTACCTCCTGCAGTGGAAGGACGGAGTCTTAACCACTGGACTGCCACTGAATTCTTTTCTAAATGATTGGTTTTTGTTCTCCACATAAAGGCATAGGTTTCTGCTCAAGAGTGTTAGAGAATTCGTCATATGGAGGAATATCCTTGTGGAACCATGTTAAGGCAAAGTCTGGCCAATGCCTTCATTTCATATGCCATGTTTAGTTGGTAGACATTGTACAGAAATGGCCCCCGAATTAAAAATAGATTTCCCCAAAAAGATTGTTGCAATTTGGAACTTGAAGCATATTTTCTTCTAAAAATGATATGTTATAAATGATAGGTAATTAGGCTAGTTCATACAATCTTCTTTAACCCACAAGATATCTAAGTTATAATAGCTGGTAGCAAAGACAGTAATTGATTTGTTTGTCATAGCCAAATTCTCCTTCTGGCTTAACTTATTCCACTCAAAGCCACGGAAGAGCCAGAACTGGATACTCCATGTTCTATCGACCTCTGATAATTAGAGGAGTTTTCAAGAACTTATAAATCCATCAGCTGGCCACTGGGCAATCAGATGCTCTCCTTAAAATTTGAAATGAGTTCCCAAAGCCGTAGCCTAAGTGTGTTGGACACTGGGATGCTACACTGATGAAGAGTTAGAGACAGAATCCATGCTATGGTCCTGGGATGGATGGGGCAAGAATGACCAAGCTGGCGTGCAGGAAGAGGAGAGTGAAGTCGACGCACAGCAAAGAATGAGAAAGAAACCACGTGGCTCAGAGAGTGAGATGGAATGAGTAGGTGCCTGATGACATTATAGATCATGCGATACCTGATTGTTAGGTTCTACAATTAGATCCCGTAGCATCTTCCTGTATTATTTCAATAAATCCGTCCCTACTTAAAGAAGCTGGAATGGGTTGCTGTTATAAGCAACCAAATGGTTCCTGACAAAGCTAAACTACTCAGAAGAGAACTCTTCTGAACTCTACATTTTACGTGTCTGGATGGCTGTCTAGGTATGGCTGGGTTCTGATGTCTGAACCTGCTTGTATTAAGGGAGGGCCCGTGGTTGGGAGAGGAGAGCAAATGGGAGCCCTGGCCTGACAATAGTCTGTTTTTGTTAACTCTCAATCCAGAAGGCATTACTGTCATTGCCTTAGTGTCTTCCCTGCCACACACAGGCCATCGCTCTCTGGGTTCACATTGTTCTTATCTTGAATGCCCTTTTGTTCCTCTCTACTTATACAATGTTTATTTCACCTTCATTGTAACTCAAGATGAGTCATGGAGAGTTACAGAGTTTTATGGCAGGAAGAGGACAAAGCCATGTAGTTCAAAGTCTCAACGACGTTGCCCAAGGTCACTCAACTAGTAAGTAGTGCTGCCAGGACTTGAACTTAGGTTCTGACTTCAGTATATTTTCCACTAGACAGCTCTGTCTATAGCCCACAGGGTCTTACCCTCCTCTAGTACATCAGAGTGGCCACCTCACCATGTAGTATTTAGTTGTATATTCCTCTGATATATATTTGGCTCTTGTGTTATTCATGTCTATCTTAACGGGCTGCAAGCTTGTTGAGAGCAGAAAGAGTAAACTTTCTTTTAGTGTGTCATTCCTCCTGGCACTTCACATGAAGCTTGGCATATATGTGATCAATGCGTTTCTGAATATTCCTTAAGTGATTGAAAATATCATGCAGGGATGGATGACAATCCTCAGAGGTTTCCGAAGCTGTCATCTACAAAAGTGATGACCATTCCCAACACAGACAAGTCCCATGAAAAGAGTTTGATATGATAACCACTGGTGAGAGACAATTTTAGCTGTGAAGTGTAGAGATTGGATCCTTTACTCATTACGAATGGGAACCAGATCCTGAAGCTGGAAGCTTCATTAACTACAGAAGTGATGCTTAGTGGTGGCACAAGCACAGAGATGGGGCATATGTAGCAGTCCTTCCCATCCAGGAATGATGGGGGGCGTGGTATTTCCAGTTGGGGTGACTGAGATGATTCATGGATTAACTTGTTTATTTCAAGTGGTAATCACGTTCTTTTCAGAACATCATTTTGGGTGATCCTAGTCTAAGATTTTATCCTTCATAGGAAGCATGGATGAGAAGGCAACTTAGCCATTTCTCTTTTCTGATCCTAAGAATGTCCTCCTGGTCTCTGACTTCCCTACTGACCACTATTTTAGTGCTGACAACCATCTTCATGGTTTTAGATCTCATTGTTCATATTTGTATCTTAACACGTTCTGACCCTATGTTTTTGGCAATGTAGATGTAACATTCAAATTAGGTCATGGGGACCAACCAGTGGTAGCAATGCCTTGTGGGTCCTACATTCATGAAGTGAGTCCATCCTTACTGGGACCACAGAGCTGTGACTTCCTATTAGAACATACCTCCAAGTGACATCCTTTTTATTCACTGTGGTATGTCCAACTGGGATTTCTGGGTTTGAGAAGGACAAGCAGCTTAAATATGCTTTCAGTGTTCAGCTCTCTTCAGTTGAACTGGGTCAAGCTCTCCTCCCTATACTCTGCTTGCTCCAATAGTGAGACTTTTCTCAAAGTCGCAATCCTAGCAATCCTATTTTGTGGCTTGTTCAGCATGAAGTGTTTTACCTAATTCAGATAGTCTGCTTGTCTTCTCTTCCACCTCTGTGGATGAGCAATCTGAGAAAGAAATTGGTGGCCAGTGAGGTACATATGTATGTACATAACATTGATACACAGAAACCAAAAATGCATCAAAATATAAACAGGTGATTAGATTAAAGTGAGCTTTTCTTCCTCAAATTCTATGAAATGAGTGTAAATTACTTTGTAATCTAGAAAGCAATACTAAATGCAACATAAAATGAAAAATTTTGAAATTTAGAGAAATATTACCATTTCCATCTTAGATACACTCACAATGTTTCTTTTTTTTTTTTTATTAGAAGAGTGCAATTTTGGAGAATATAAGCAATGTACTATTGTCCCAATTTCTTGATTTACTCAGCAGTTGTCTTCTGTTCATTGGCATCAGTATAAATGTGCATGTTAATTTCCCCAGGATGGTTAGTTTGTGAGGTGCTCAAGGGGAGATGCTCAGCTCTTGCTGAAGGGGAGATGGAATCAATATTTTACTTAAAGTTTAAGCTGAGTATTTGCTGTGTGGTTATCAGCAAGACATCCAACCTTTCTGAAGAATAGTGCAAATGATAATGAGTCATTGTAAATGCCAACTTAGATAATACATGCAAAACTTCTTTTAAAGTGTGGGGTGTATTATATATCTAGGGATAATAATTATTATTTCTATTTTAAAGTTCATAGGTATCCTTACAAGGCCCTCTTCTCCTTATTGTTGGGCATGGACTGACTGACCCTCTCTCTTAGTATTTTTTTTAAAAAATATTTATTTATCATGGACCGACACTCTCTCTTAGTATTTTTTAAAAATATTTATTTATTTATTTGTTTAGGCCACACCGGGTCTTAGTTGTGACATGTGAGATCTTCATTGCGGTGGGTGGGATCTTTAGTTGATGCATGTGGGTTCTTAGTTGTGGCATACAGGATCTAGTTCCCTGACCAGGGATTGAACCTGGGCCCCCTGCATTGGGAGCACAGAGTCATAACTGCTGGACCATCAGGGAAGTCCCTCTCCTAGTATTGATCCAAGCAGTGCTCAGCTTCACTGGTCAACCCCCTCTTCTGTGACTACAACAGGAAATGTCATGCCACTATGACTCTGCCCAGGTTATTCCCTTCATCTGGAATCCTCTCCTCCACATTCCATCCAACTTGCCTTCTCAGGTAGGCATAACTCTATTCATCTTTCAAGGTCCAGCTCAAAATTTCACATTTCTGTGAAGCCTTCTCTGGTAACCCCTTAGGAAGAATAAGTTGTTCCATCCTCTGCATTAACCTCTCTTTCTAGAATCCCTTAGACTATGTTGTAATTAGTTGTTTACAAATGTCTCTTTAAACTGATCAGTGATTCTTGACTGTTGTGTTAAGGTTGGCAGATAGATAATGAATCTTCCCCTGATACACTCCCAACATCGGCTCCAAGTGTGAAGCTTATTTTGCTACAACCGAGTATACACATTTATTATAGTGACTTCTGTCAGATGAGCTGAGCAAGTTGTGCAGTGTGGTATAAAACAGGGTGTTATTTGCTACAGGGAAAGGTAAGAATTGTCAACAGAAGGCCAGGAATGAATAGAGATCAGAAATTTATGTGAAGCCAGTCCACAGTTCTACCCCAACAATGAGACAGTGCTTTGTGATTGATGAAGGAAACTTAAACCCTTCAAACGCACACCCAAATTTCTAGTATTTAAGAGTGTATCACAGGGAATTACTTGGCGGTCTATTGCTTAGGACTCGGTGCTTCCAATGCCACGGCCCCAGGTTCAACCCCTGGTCAGGGAACTAAGATTCCACAAGCTGCGCGGTGTGGCAAAAAAAGAAAGAAAAAAAAAGTGTATCACAAGTACGAAAAGAATGGGGCACCACTGGACTCCATGTTGAGTTCCTTGAGGGCGTGAATTTGTATTTGAATGAAAAATATAAGAGTAATACATAAGCGCGCCTAGAGCCAGTTCTCTGCAATGAGAGAAGCCGCCGCAATGAGAAACCCGCGCACCGCAACGAACAGTAGCCCCCTCTCGCAGCAACTAGAGAAAGCCCGTGCACAGCAATGAAGACCCAACACAGCCAAAAATAAATAAATTAAAAAAAAAGAGTAATACATAAGAAACAGGACTGGTAGGTCTAAAAGGGGAATTGGTCAAGTAATTTACTGGTGACTGTTAAGTGTGTCATTTTCTAATGTGAAGTAAAGAGGTTTTTGGTAAAGTGATTGTCAGTGACCAAGTCACTTGAGCAAATGAGTCCAGTTTGTTTTGTGGTTAAGAACTCGAGCTTTGGGAAGTCCCTAGTGGTCCAGTGACTAGGACGTGGGTTTTCACTGCTGTGGACCCAGGTTCAGTCCCTGGTCGGGGAGCTAAGATCCCATAAGCCACATGGTGCGGCCAAAACCAAATGAAACAAAAGATCTTGTGCTTTTACGTCAGATGGATATGTGCTCAAACCCCAACTTAGCTGCTTATTACCTGTGTGATTTGGTTGCTTAATGTCTCCAAGCCCCACTTTTCTTGTCTTTAAATGAGGCTAATAGACTACATCGGTTGGGATAATTTTGCCTACGAGTAGCAGACATTCCAACAGTAAGATAACTGGCTGTTTCACATTGCTAGAAATTCAAAGGCACAGTGGATTCCATTGTGAGATTCAATGACTCTAATGTTCTTTCCATCTTTCGGCATTATCATCTTCAGGGTTCACTACTTTCTGAAGGGAAGTAGAGGCCACACATTCCAGTGTCTGTGGCTTAGGAGCAAGGGAGATTTTATCTGAAGACCACTGGATTAGCAGCTTATTCCGAAATTAATGACTGGTAGCAAGGATGGAGTTATCATAACTGGTATAGACCAATCATCTCAGGACAAATAAATGCTGGAGAGTCCATCACAACCACTACAAAATCAACCTTTTTTTTCTGGCCATGCCACCTGGATTGTGGGATTTTAGTTCCCCAACCAGGGCTCAAACCCAGGTGCCTGGCAGTGAAAGAGTGGAGTCCTAACCACTGGACTGCCAGGGAATTCCTCTTTTTTTTTTTTTTTTTAAAGGAAACTGTTTGCTAAATTCTTAGCTCATTGTTTGGAACATGGTAAGAGGGTAGCTCTACTTACCAACCAGCCACGAATTCAGATCTAAAATGACCAACTCAAATTTTGGATTTGTAATAACATTTCTTGCCCTTTTCTTCTTTCTTTTACTTAGAAGTCATTTTTTTGCCTAAATCCCTCTTCTCACCTCTCATCAAAATTTGCCAGGGCTGTGTCTCACATACAGTGGACGTAACCGTGAGCACCTTAATGTCCTGGTGCCTCTTTGCTCACCCGCCAGTGATTTTTAGGTATTGTAGTCTGAAAACTCTCTTTTGGCCTGAGGAGTTTGGATTTTGTTCTGTGTGTGTTCTTGAGGAAGGCAGGAAGCAATTCCTAAGACTAAGAGTCAGACCCTGGATTAGGTGCTTTCATATAAGATTTGGCTGAAGCAGACCTGGGCTACCCTATCTCTCCCACTCACCAGCTGGGTAATCTTGTGCAGACTACCCTTTCCTGGGAGGCTCAGTTGTCTCTTCTGCAGAATAAGGATGATCTGCTGATCAAGGAAATAAGGGTTTAGAAAGGTTTCCTCCATAATTTAGCTCTATGAAGATACTAGTTATTTTTCCTCAACTTGATAGCTTTTTTATGTACCATATAAACGTAATAGTCAGATGGGCATAGCCTACTCAAGGGGAAGGTAGAAAATAAACAATGCAAATGACTTGATCTGGGAGCAGCTTCCTATGTTTAAAGAAAAAAGAAAGCATGTTTCTTCTTGTTCTTCTTCAGGAACTTCCCCACCCTTGATATTTTTAGTGACCTCAATGGGACTCCATTGAGACTCCATTGGGAGACTCTCCCAGTGTTCAGAAAATGTCTCTGACTGAACAGGAACAAGGTGGGTTGGTTTGTTTGGTCTATGTTTGGACCTATGGTCTAGGTGGAGAGTTCCACATTTCACCAATGAGAAGCAAAGTCATCTGCTTTTCTGGATTGATGGACAAAGTGCTATAAACCTTTACACATTTGGTAAATCAATGAAACCCACTCAAGGATAAGTGTCAGTCTCTAAAGTGTTCTTTTCTGGGGTTTAAGACTGAAATGATCAGAGCTGTCTTTCAGATAATGAGAACTATCATTTCTCAGGAAGTAGTATCAAATAAAGTGACTTTTAGGGATATTCCTTGGCCTAACCTAAACTGAAACAGATACTGCACATGGCTTTATTTAGGAGGCTGGAAGTTGAACATGGAAGGAGTTCTTAACTCAACATCCTTGCAGTTTGTAGAAACTGGTTGATATTTCCTGACAAGGCCTCTTGCCAATCTAACCTCTCCTAGCTAAGCTATTTTAACTCTGGTCTTAGGCTGATGTATCTCCTAGCAACACATCTTCTCCTAAATAAAAACAGATCTCCCAGATGGTCTCATTCACTCTTTCCTTCTATTGACCAACTGTGTTACCCTTTCACATCACTTTCTCAACCTTCGTCATTATTTTTCTTTTCTATTTTCTTCTTTCCACCTCATTCTTTTATTGTTTTCTCTTCATCCTTCTAAGCTGATGATCTAGATTAGCACTGTCCATTGTGGGAGCCATTAGCCACATGTGTCTATTTTAGTATAAATTAGAATTAAAGAAAATATAAAAAATTCAGCTTCTCTTCAGTTGCATTAGTCCCATTTCAAGTCCTTAAGAACCACATGTGGCTAGTGGCCACTGTATTGACCGGACAGTGCAGATATAAAAGATCTTCATTATCACGGAAGATCCCGCAGATACTACTGATCTAGGTATTCAATTTTTCTACTTCCTGTAGTGCTTTCCCCCCCTACTTTCAGCTAATTTCTACCAATTTTTACCCTTATTCCTATAAAAAAGTCAAAGATACTCATTTGAAACAAAAGAAATATCTCAATAAATTGTTCACATACATGGCACGAATGTTCTTTGTCTTGGGCATAGCCATTTTCTAGTTTCTGTAACCTTTTCAGCCGATTAAATTGGAGATCAGAGAGTTGTTGTAGTCTTTAAGATTTTTATTCTCAAAGACAGAATTTCATAGGAGCTATGAAGACACGTAATCCCTCATTCTTTGAGGCGGCCATCAACACAATTCAACGGTGATTACTGAGTGGAAACTTTGTCATCAAAAAAGGACAGTAGCTTCCTTCACACCTGTTAGGATGGCTTTTATCAAAAAACAAAAATGTAACAAGTGTTGGTGAGAATGTGGAGATACGTTGTATACTTTTGGTGGGAATATAAGTTGGTGCAGCCACTATAGAAAACAATGTGAAGGCTCCTCAAAAAACCAAAAATGGAACTACTGTATAATCTAGCAATCCCCCTTCTGAGTATATACCCAGAGGAATTGAAATCAGGATCTAGAAGAGAGATCCGCACTTCAGTGTCCATTGTAGCACTTCTCACAATAGCCAAGACACACACACACACACACACACACTCACACACACACACGGTGCAATATTATTCAACCTTAATGAATAAGGAAAGCCTGTCATTTGCAATAATATGGATGAATCTGTAGGACATTATGATAAGTGAAATAAACCAGACACAGAAGGACAAATACTATGTGATACCACTTACATGATAAATCTAAGACAGTCAAACTCATAGAAGCAGAGAGTGGAATATGGCTGCCAGAGGCTGAGAGAAGGGGGGAAACTAGGAGTTGTTAGTCAAAGGGTGCAAAGTTTTGATTATACAAGATGAGTAAGTCCTGGATACCTACTATGCAGCATGGCATTAACAATACGGAATTGTGCACTTAAAAATTCGCTAAAATGGTAGGTCTTATGTTAAGTGTTCTTATCACAAAATAATAATAAACATAATAATAATGATAATAAATAAGAGGGCAGGAGGAAATTTGGAAGTGATGGGTAGGTTTAAAGCATAGGTTGTGGTGATAGTTTCACCAAACTTATCTCCAAATTCATCGAGTTGTATACATTAATTGTGTATTTTATTCTATTTTATTATTTATTTAGTTTTGGCTGCATCGGGTCTTCATTGCTGCGTGTGGGCTTTCTCTAGTTGTGGCGAGCGGGGGCTACTCTTCGTTGTGGTGCGTGGGCTTCTCATCACGGTGGCTTCCCTCGTTGCGGAGCACAGGCTCTAGGTGCGCGGGCTTCAGTAGTTGTGGCATGTGGGCT
The DNA here is from genome assembly GCF_003031525.2 of Neophocaena asiaeorientalis asiaeorientalis. NCBI lineage: Eukaryota > Metazoa > Chordata > Mammalia > Artiodactyla > Phocoenidae > Neophocaena > Neophocaena asiaeorientalis. Next base: position 2,622,177 of record NW_020174037.1, on the reverse strand, counting down.
CAGTAGGTGTGGTGTGCAGGCTCTAGGGCGCACAGGCTCAGTAGTTGTGGTGTGCAGGCTCTAGGGCGCACAGGCTCAGTAGTTGTGGCGCACGGGCTCTAGAGTACAGGCTCAGTAGTTGTGGTGCACAGGCTTTGTTGCTCCGCGGCATGTGGAATCTTCCTGGACCAGGTATCAAACCCGTGTCCCCTGCACTGGCAGATGGATTCTCAACCATTGCGCCACAAGGGAAATCCCGAAGATAAATTTTTTTAGAGAGGCCGATCTAACTTTCAGATTTTTTTCTCTAACTTTTTGCCTTTCCGTCCCTGCCAGCTCTGATCTTGACTTACTCCTCAAATTGACTCTTGCCCGTTGCTTTTTGTCAACCCTTTGATTAGGGTTGACAATCAAAGTCATCTTTTTCGTTGGAGTCAGCTCCTGATTTCAGCCTGTTCTGTTTCGTTCCTGTGCTAATCTTGCTAAATTTGATGACTCACCCGCATCGTTGCCAATATGCAATCTCCCTGCGCCCAGATTTTGCCTTGCCCTTCAGAATTTGAGGGCATACTTGGAGTCTGAGGAGACTCTGCTTAGTCCTCCATTAACAAGCATGAGTTTTTTTTTTTTTTGCGGTACGCGGGCCTCTCCTGTTGCGGAGCACAGGCTCCGGACACACAGCGTCAGTGGCCATGGCTCACGGGCCCAGCCGCTCCGTGGCACGTGGGATCTTCCCGGACCGGGGCACGAACCCGTGTCCCCTGCATCGGCAGGCGGACTCTCAACCACTGCGCCACCAGGGAAGCCCCAAGCATGAGTTTTGACATCTTCTATTTGCCTTGCACTCAGCTTGGAGAGATTGAAAAGTAAGAATTTTTACCTTCAAGGAGTTTACGTACTTGCTGGAGATGAGGCAAGAAATAAGACCAGATGATTAACAAGGATTGGGTCCATGAGTGGTGTAGACCTAAGAACAATTAGAATTAAGAGAAGCGTTTAGATTATTTCATTAAAGAGGTAGAACCTGGCTGTCTGAGGAAGTTTGGGCAGGATTTGGATTGGCCAAAGGACAGCATCACAGTTGGTGGACTAGGGTAGATGACATGCGGACGAGAATCACTTAGGACTTGACTTTCCTCTACATTATTTGCTTTCCTTCTTCATTTTCTGTTGACAGTCACATCCACATCTGGGCCCTGGGTGTCACCATCCTTCATTCTGACGCTTTCTTTTATGTGGTTTCCCTTGACTGCCTGTGCTAGCGACTATCCCAGGGAACTTAAGATTCATTTACTTTTTATTTTTATTTGTTGGGCATATATGAAGACATTTGGGATATTTCACTGGGGATAAGTCACTCATTCTAAGAGCTGAGATTAAGTCTGTGGCAAACTGTGCCCGTATCTCCCACCAAGATGAGAGAAAGAAACGTTGCTTGTTGGTTTCTTTTCTGGGCACTTCTGAGATCTTAACTATTTGAAGCCCTTCCACTGAGCTCATATCTTTCATGTATCAGTTTTGGGTATAGACAGGTATCCAGGGTTTCTAACCCTTATTTTTCAGATGGGAGATCTGGATTTCCACGATAGGAAATGATGAGCTCAGGATGTGAGCTCCTCTAGGGGTTTAGGCTGTTCCTTTTTTCTCCCCAGTGCCTATTGTTGTTCCTGGAACATATCAGGTTCTCCGTAAATGTTTTCTGGGTGAATATTTAATGAATGTCTCAGAGAAAACAACAGTAATGCAGGGTTTGAGCACAGCTCAGCAGAGCGGAGTGTGTAGAACTTCATCCTTTTGCAATGATTTAGAGTTCTTCTACTTGTTCAGAAGTGTCCAGTGTTTAAAATTACATCCTCTCTGAAGTTTTGCAGTGACATCCCCCTTGACTGTTAGGCACTGATTCATTGTGATTTCATAGCGCTTTTATCCCTCAAAGCACCAAACACATGATACTTTGTGACCTCTTCCCCTGTCTCTTCCTCTAGCTGTTGAGCTTTTTCAGGAAATCGTTTCTTGTTTATTTTTCTAAGTTCAGTACCTGGCACATAGCGGGCACTCAGTGATTGCTTTGAGAATAAATGGTCCTATGGTCATATGTCACAGTGGATGCTGTCGGTGCTCTACACAGATGCCCTCAGATACCATCCCCAAGCTCCTGTATGGTTTGCTTCTAGCAGTTCACACCATCAACCTTCTGGAGAGGACTAGCCTTGGGCCATTGGACACTCTGTGCCCTGACCTTCCAAGATGCATAGTGTTCGGTAGTTTACATTCCTCAGGGGTATCCTGGAGCTGGTGGTTTACTGGGTCAGGAGTATGAAACCCCAGCTCCCTTTCCTCAAAGTTGAAAAAAACTCTGCAGCATTATTTCTCCTCCAGAGCTTGTCGCAAATTCAGATCGATGCTGGAACTTCCCCTGAGCTCACGCCATGTTTGGCTTCTTTCTCTGTCTGTCCTGATTTCTCTGCCCTTCCCAGTTTCTCCTGAGAACACTTCTTCAGTAGGTCTCCCCTGAAGGAATCCTTACCTCAGGTTTTGCTTTGGGGAAAGCCAAACTAAGACCTATGCTAATTCTGAATGTTGGAATTACACATGCAAGTTTCTCTGCAATTTATACGGAAATAATAAGCATATTTCAAACACTCAGGTAATTTCAAGAAGTATTTGAGATAGACCTCCTGAAATAATTTCCAATACCATGTTTTATGATGCAACATACCTTTCATGGGGAAGTATAGCCCTTGATAAACCTATTGCTAGAGAGGACTGGCTTTCTTCCTCACAAAAAGAAGTGTGTGTTTCTAAGGAAAAAAACCAGGAAGCCAGCACTGATGTTAAACTGGACCACTCACGTATTAGAGCTGAAGAGATGAGACCCTAATGTATGAGTCACAGAGAAAACACAGCTGGAATGAAGCAAGGCATACCAGCACATTCAGGAATGTCACCAATTCATTTCTGAATGGGGGGAGGGAAATGTAGTCAACCGTGTAACACATACCTCTCTGTTTGCTATTTCCCATTGCACCTCTTCGTGTCTCCTTTTCTACAGCTCTCCAGATCTGTTTCTCTCACTATCCCCACCTAGCTGGTCAAATTTCCTTCCATCTCCTGGTGAGTCACCGCAGTAGGACCCCAGGTGCCAACGGAAAGAGCAATGGCTGAAAACTCTGGCTTTCTTAATGGTTGTGTGTATATTTCCAAGAAGAATAGATCACTGGCATTTTAAAGGGATCATAAATATACCATTAATGAAACTGGAAGCCATCTCTTCAGCAGCCAGATTATTGTCAGGAGTTGACACTGTTCCTAGAGGAGGGGAAAGCGCTGAAATAAAGTTCCCTGGGTCTGAATATCTCCATGCCGCACAGGCGTTGGGCGTGAATGACACTTGGCGGTGCATCAATATCTTTTAAGTGCACGCTGTCCCTTCTTAAACCCTTGGGCTGGTGACAACTTGACACACAGAAGGCGTCACTCTGCATAGGCTATTTAACCAAGGGAAGATGATTGTCGGTTTTCTCCAGCGTTCTTTTATTAATAGTCTGTAAACACGGATGTCCCTCTTAGGTGCAGGTCCTTTTCTTTATTTGAAATCGCCATTAAATTACTCTCCCCAAATACTGTAGCACAGCCGCAGACCTCACTGAACATAAACTTTATAAGCTTGTCCTCTCTCCCTTGAGCTTTCCCCTGCTTAGCTGCCCGTCCTCCAGCTCTGGGTGTGTCATCAGGCCTGCTCTCCAGCTGGGCATAGTCAGGAAAATGGCAGCTCTCACGGAGAGACAGCAGAGCCATCCACGGTCATGGAGCTATTGAAACATTGACAGATATGACAGATATTTCCAAAGCTGTGTGAAGCATTAATTTTAATGTACACTGTGTGTCGTTACTTAATAAATATTTATTTGGCCGTGAAAGATCGGAGAGGTAATCACTTCTTTCCTGCAAATCCAGTTCCTGGCGGAGTTCCATCTCCCTTTTCTTGAGGGAGCTCAGGACTCGGTGGAGTTTGGAAACAGAACATGGGGAAAGAAAAGATGCAAGAGGCAAGATCTCTATTCTAGAGTCAGACTTGAACAGTCTTCCGTGTTTCGTCCAAAGCGTTTCCTTTGGCCATGTGGACATAGCCTAACCATGTTGGCTTAGCAACCAATAAGAACCTTGTTTAGCTAGAAAATAATTTCTAGGAGGTCTGGATTGCCAATGAGATCTTATCTGAAGACAGGTAAATCTACCTGACACTCTCTTCCACTCCACTTTTCCCACCTGAATCTCCTATTATAGACTTTTCATTTGACCTCTATAGTCATTGGCTGTCAAATATACGCAGAGGTCTGTTTGGGGTCCATCTCTTTAGATGCACAGCAGACCATTTAAGCTAAATGGATGGAGAAGCTGGAGGGCAGTAGATTGAGTTAGAATAATAATCATTGAACACCTGTAAAGGCATATTTATTTCCACATATATTATCTCAGTTAATCCAAACAACTCCCTCCCATTCAGGCATTTCACAGAGGAGAAAACTGACACATGAAGAGGACAGAATACTTTTCCCAATGTCACCTAATGGCAGAATCAGAATTTAGACTTGGGACTTCCTAATCCAAGGTCTAGTGCTCTGTCAGCTATACTGCCACGGAGAACATTGCATACATAAAAGCATTTTGTAAACCTTAAATCTTTATGAAAATGTTAGTTACTACTATTTTGAATGGTTAGAAAAATGTGCTTGTTAGTTTTGTCTGGCTGGTCAGCCATCCAGGGCTTTTCTAATGAGGCAATGAACCCAACAGGGGTGAGGGGATGAGCTGCCAAGACTTTCACATCAACTTTGTGTGCACTAATTAAACATTATGCCTGGATAAATGGCCCAGGATGACAAAGTCCACAGCTTCTCACAGATGGTTCCAGGAAGTCGCATGGTTGGCTGGAGAGAATTTGGTCATGAATAAGATGCAACCTCAAACCTCCTCCACTGGTTCTGTGTGAACAGGTACATTAATCTTCCTTTGTATCAGTAGCAAGCTGTGGGGTGAATGGCAGGTGGGCCCCAGAAGTCAATCTCCTATTGGCAAGTATCTGCTAAATATATGCTGATTTCATTATAATATATAAGGAGAGTGATATATACTAGGGTATGAGATTGAGCTCTAAAATACTAATTCATTTTAAGTGTTTTTGTTTTTTTTTCTTTGAACCTATGCTGTTTATCTTGGCAACCTCCCTTAAATGTCCTTTGACTTTTTACAAGCTGGTTTATTTGTCAAGTTTGCTCTCTTCATTTCTTTGTATTCGGTGGAACTTCTCTGGGATTTTCCTCCAACAAAATTTTACACCAGAGAGGAAATATACAGAGTCTAATTCCCTAGGGAATGAAATAGGTTTACAACTTACGCAAGATATTAGTCATGCATACTATTATTATAATAAATATTAAGACAACTCTAGCTTGGAGTCTCAGAGGCAGCTAGCTGTCTACACAAAACTTTACTAAATCTGGAGTATGCTCTACCTTTTCTGTCTCAAGTTCTGCAAGTATAGAAAAACCAATTTTTTTCTTCACTTCAGTGGTTGTGTGACTGACTGATTATAGCTTTTGTGTGTGTATTGTGGTAAAGGTACGTTTTCCTGTGGAGTACCTGAAGAATCAGTCAGAAGAGAAACTACTTAAAAGTCTCGAATCGTCTAGTCACCCAAATGGGAATGTATTTGCTGATGGTTAACGTGAAGATGGGTCTTGTACACCCTCTATCTAATGTTACCCAAGATACGTGATTTCAGTGGATCCACCCCACTGAGTCTTGGACAGGGACTCAACACCTGATATAAGCAGACCATAATCTTATTTACCCCAAGCTCTTATCCAGATCCAGTATTGATATTTGGGGCAAGTCTTTATTTACTTGACACCATGCTGTTTTTTTTATATTTATTATTATTTATTATCCTGTTAATGCTTAAAAAATACTCTAAAGGTGGTTCGGTTGTTTTACAAATAGAGACACTGACCTCCTAGAAAATGTAATAGATTTGTTCAGGGTAGGAGCTGGGATGTGAACCCAGGGTTTCTAACTTTTAATTCTATTTCTTTCATTGATGATTTGGTATAACAGGCTCCTGTTGTTAACGAGATATGGTCTGTTGAGCAAGGAGGAAACCACCAACCCATGCTGGTTAATCTTGCCCATCAGTCACCTTGCAGGCATTGTTGGTAGTCTGTACCCTCTTTTTTGCCCAACATTTAGCTTGAGGGTGACGAGGCATGATGGTCCTCCAATAACGCTCCTGCCCATAAATTCTTTACACTCAACCAAGATTAATGGTGAACTATTTTAAAAGAAAATGATGGTGTTGGTCATTCATTTGCTTCAAATAACTGACCTAGGGCTGATGCCTGAGGTGGAACTAGGCACCACTCTAGTTCACAAGCCCTTTAGAGACATCTACAGTCAATATTTCTAGTCCTAGAAGAGTCATACAAAGTCATCTGGACCTGGGATACAATAAAAAATTTAAACTTCTCTGTAGAGAAGAATCTATCTCCAAAGTCTTAAGAGGAAGTTGAAGGTAAGGGGGCAGCAACCTTGATTTCTGTAATAAAAAGATGAGCTTTCTGGTCAATGTGTATGCAGTTAATTTCTGAAGATGAGTTTATTCTTGCCTTGGTTAAAAAAAAAAAAACTGAGCAATTTAGTTTTGCAAACATTTTGTGGCTGAGCAAAGTTGAAGTGAATTACTTGCAGTTAGAAGCCATGGTTTCTGTCCATCATCAAATGGTAACAAAGCCTCAAAAGTCCAAGACACATGTTTCTTTTGATTAATTCAATGCCATCGGACACTTCCTCTGCATTAGAAAGCGAGGTGATCTAACCATGGTTGCATTTTGTGGAAGAAAAATGTGGTGAAAATTGAATACCTCTAGGATGGCTTAAGGACCTTGTTTTTGGAGACCATGTGACATAGATTATGCTTCACTTCATTTCAGAAGAGTGAATACCAGGGAAAGTAATGCAATAGACTAAGAAGATTGCATGTTGAACTCCTCTTCCTGGAATGATTCCCAGAGCTTTCACTGCTTACTCTTCTCTGATGATTCCCAAATTTATATCCTTAGCTCAGGGCTTTGCAATGAACTCCAGACCCAATTTTCAACTGCCTGTTCAACAGTTCCACCAACATGTTTTGCATACATGTATTACTTCTTTGACCAACAGAATCACTGTGCCTCTGTTTTCTTGTCTTTCTTAACTGTAGCTAGAGTCATTCTAGAATTGTTCTTTTCTCTTGTTCCCTACATTTGATGAATCCCTATGTTATGTTAATCCTACCTTAATAGTATCCCTCAAATTCAATTCTACTTCATTTACCACTCATTCCCACTTCTCTTTCCAGGATTATTACGGACATTCCCCACCAATATCCCTGCCTCCACCTCTCCTCTCTCCAGTCTCTTACATGATTTGCTGTGAGAGTTTTCATCCTAAAAACAATGCCATCATGTTGCTTCCTTGCTTAAAGATCTCCATTGTCTTCTCCTTGGCAGCAGCGTAAAGTTCAAACTCGTTCATATGGTTTACAAGGTCTTTCACAATCTGGACCTGACTTATCTTCTCAATCTCATCACTTGCCACTCCCCTCAATCACACACACTTCACAGTCACCAAACTGAACTGTCTCGTTCCCTTAACACATGGTGTGTTTTCTTAATTGTGTTTGTTTGCATAAGCTTTTCCCTTGGCTTGGAATCCCCTCTACTTTTTCCCAGAGTCCCTAGTCATCTTTAAAAACAGCACAGTCACTGATAACAGGCATATTAATTGACCCTTTATTCCGATCTAGGGACTATGTTAAGGGCTTGGCATGTATCATCTCAACTTTTAAAACAATCCCAACATGTGGGTATTATTCACATTTTAAAGAGGAGGTAATGAGATTTAGAGAGCTTGGGTAATTGCCAAATTTACACACGGCATCCAGGCTGAAGGACTCTGGAGCCCATACTCTAATCTCTACGGCGTAGTGCTTGAAAACTTAAGTGATCGAATATACGAAAGGATGAACCAATAGTACTAGGAAGATTGCGAGCTTCGTTTTTGGAGAAAACATGGCGTGAATTATATATCCTTTATCTTTAGAGTAGGAGCTACCAGCCCTTTTTATGCACTGAGAATTGTAAATTTATCATCAAGCCTCTTCTCTGAAGCTCCTGTGATTACCACCATAATCCATTCCAGGTAGGGTTCATAGGCCCTCCCACTGTGCTCCCATAAATTCATACTTCTGTTTTTATCAGAATGGATAAATGGTGAGTTCTGATAAAAATTTATCAAATATTATCAATATTGGCTCAAGTGTTTTGTCTCTCACCAGACAATGAGCTCCTAGAGAATCGAGAAAATATCTCTTTCCTCTTTTTTTTTTTTTTTTTGCGGTACGTGGGCCTCTCACTGTCGCGGCCTCTCCCTTTGCGGAGCACATGCTCCGGACGCTCAGGCCCAGCAGCCATGGCTCACGGGCCCAGCCACTCCGCGGCATGTGGGATCCTCCCAGACCGGGGCACGAACCCGTGTCCCCTGCAACGGCAGGCGGACTCTCAACCACTGCGCCACCAGGGAAGCCCCTCTTTCCTCTTTTAACTGCTGTGGTACCCGACATGATAGTTGGTCCAGAGTAGGCATATGGTGTGCGTTTCTGGAATAAATGAATGAATGGACTTAACACCTTTGCTTTAGTCTAGGAGTAGATATAACTATTCTGATACATAATATTTCTGCTTACGTTTACACTCAGTGAGCTTATACCTCAGAGTGACTGTGAATTGTAAGCTGCAATTCTGGTGTTCCTAAGTGTCTCTCCAAGCTGCTGTGTGCCTCTTCTAGTGGGAGCATCTTGCCATGCTAATTCTATGTCTAGAGTTTAAGACACAGTTTATATTTTTGTCTGTGACCTGGCCTCTAAACACATGCTAATGATTTTCTCTGGTGCTCAACTGAAATACTGGTGATCCATTCTGATCCTAGAAGAAAAACTGGGTATTTTTGGCTTCTGCAGTTGTTGAAGAATTATATTTTATAGGGACTTCCCTGGTGGTCCAGTGGTAAAGAATCCGCCTTCCAATGCAGGTTATGTGAGTTTGATCCCTGGTCAGGGAACCAAGATCCCACATGCCGCAGTGCAACTAAGCCCACGTGCCATAACTAGAGAAGAGAAAACCAGCACACCACAACTAGAGAGAAGCCCACATACTGCGACGAAGAGCCCGTGTGCTGCAACGAAAGATCCTGTGTGCCACACCTAAGACCTGACACAGCCAAAAATAAATAAAATAAATAACAAATAAATCTTAAAGAATTATATAAAACAATGGAAAAAATGGATGACTTAAGGAATTTCAAGAGTAGTATTTCTTTCTTTTTTAAAAAATTATTTATTTATTTTATTTTTGGCTGCATTGGGTCTACATTGCCGCCCTTGGGCCTTCTCTAGTTGAGGCGAGTGGGGGCTACTCTTCGTTGCAGTGCGTGGGCTTCTCATTGAGGTGGCTTCTCTTGTTGCAGAGCACGGGCTCTAGGCACGCGGGCTTCAGTAGTTGTGGCACATGGGCTCAGTAGCTGTGACTCACAGGCTCTAGAGCGCAGGCTCAGTAGTTGTGGCTCATGGGCTTAGTAGCTCCACGGCATGTGGGATCTCCCCTGACCAGGGCTCGAACCCGCGTCCCCTGCATTGGCAGGCGGATTCTTAATCACTGCACCACCAGGGAAGCCCTCTATTTTTTTCTATATTGAATTTTTATCCGAAACAAACACTGGAAACTAACCTTCGAATAAGATGTGACTCTACTATTGAGTGGTGGATAGAATATTAATGTAAAAGCTTAAGAAGATGATATTGAAATTCTAACTTGACCTCTAGGTTTCTGATTTGTAATTTGTCAGAATGATGTACGGCAATCAAAAGTCTTTTTATGAATTTATCTTCCCTTTTTTTGCGTGATTGGTATGCTGTTTCTGCTGCGTAGACTGTTGCTAGCTGCCTAGGCCAACTAAAGCTATAAGTACTAGCAATCAGGTCAGGGGGAAATGCTATGGGAATGCATGTAGGGCAGATAGGATAGCAAAGCCCATACTAGGAAGAAATGTGAAAATGGGGGTGATAGTTGGGAGATGTGGTCAGGGCTTAAGTCGGTATCGGAAGAGCAAAAGAGATTCTTTGTTTCACAAGTGAAATTCATCACCTGGGGGTTGGCGATTTGATGAGAGAGGTGAAAGTTGACAGGAGCATATCCGCTCATAAAGTATGTGAACTTCGGTGAAGGCCCAGTTCGGACAGAGTGGTTTCCTTGAGGAATAGTCATATAACTAAAGTACGGGTGAATCACCTGGAGACCTGCTCTTGCCAGGTGACACATTAACAACAGCCCAATAAGTGCAGATCACTGCCACCACCCCAAACCACTATCAATTTAACTCTAAAGACTGGAAAATGATGTGGATATTTGCTATCTTTTCTTGAAGGACTGCTCCAGGGGTTTACACCTTATTTCATTCAGCAAAATATATTAAATGTTTTCTTCATTCATCCATCTGTCCAAAGACATAAAAAAATGTCCCCTCTTTCCATTTCCAATTCAATCTCTGATTCTCAGTCTCTGACCCTAACTCTGTGCTCCTTGCCCCTCCGTCATTCCTTTCCTCTTTTTCTATCCTGGGACTACTCCTCCGACTCCCCAGTCCAGAGCAGGATTCTGGTGAATAAAGTTCTCTCTCTCCTTGCAGAGATCAGCCCTCCTTTTTGAAGACTCAGTGAAGCCCTAACTTCATCTCTTTTAAGGTATATTTCTTCCAAACTATCCTGACATTGGAAAATTTTATGGGGAAAAGAATTTCCAAAGGGAAGGCATATAACTTGATCCTTCCCAAGCGACAGTTGCTTCATGGAAGATCAGCTATTGACCAAGTTGGACAAGGCTAGGCTTTGCAAAGTCCCTGCCACTGGCAAGAACATCCAGAACCAGATTGTCCAAAGATATTGTATATATGGGTTGCTGCTTAAGAGTTTGTGGTTACAGCTGCGTTCTCCACAGTGCCAACTATTAGGCAATAATGAAGGGGAGGACATGGCTAAAAGGGCAGTGCTGGTTTGAGGACACTAATTATTTGTTGAAAAATCTTCAGTTTTTTCCTTTGGAGCCAAAGATGATTTCTAGCATCAGAATAAATTGGTGCAATGGTTAAATTCAGAATGAATGAGATAGGCTCATACAGTTTTTCAGAGAATATTTTGGGAAAATTTCTGCCAACTTGTTGAAATTGGGATATTCAAATGATATTGATGATACTAAAAGTGGGAAATACATTTAGAGAAATAATTTGACAACATCTACCAAGTGTCTTAAAAATGATCATTAATTCCATTTCTGAGTATCTCTCCAATGAAATGTCTGAAAAAATGAAGACTTTATGAATAAAGATGCCTATTGCAATGTTCTTTTTTTATTTTTCAGTTTTGATGTTTTTTATTGAAGTATAGTTGATTTACAATGTTGTGTTAAATTCTACTGTACAGCGAAGTGATTCAGGTATACATCTATATTCTTTCTTTTTTTAAATATTCTTTTCCATTATGGTTTGTCATAGGATATTGAATGTAGTTCTCTGTGCTATACAGTAGGCCTTTCTTGTTTATCCGTTCTGTATATAAAAGCTTACATCTGTTAACCTCAACCTTCCACTCCATGGCCCCCTCAAGCCCCTCCACCTTGGCAATCACCAGTCTGTTCTCTGAGTCTGTGATTCTGTTTTTGTTCATTTCTGTCATATTTTATATTCCACATATAAGTGATATCATACGGTATTTGTCTTTCTGACTTACTTCACTTAGTATGATTATCTCTAGTTGCATGCATGCTGCAGCAAATGGCATTATTTTGATTTTTTTTTATGGCTGAGTAGTATATGTGTACCACATCTTCTTTATCCATTCATCTGTTGATGGACATTTAGGTTGTTTCCATGTCTTGGCTACTGTGAATAGTGCTGCTATAAATATAGGGGTACATGTATCTTTTTGAATTATAGTATTGTCTGGATATATGCCCAGGAGTGGGATTGCTGATCATATGGTAATTCAATTTTTAGTTTTCTGAGGAACTTCCATACTGTTTTCCACAGTGGCTGCACCATCTTACATTCCCTCCAACAGTGTAAGAGGGTTCCCTTTTCTCCACACCCTCTACAGCATTTGTTATTTTTTTGATGATGGCCATTCTGACTGGTATGAGGTGGCACCTAATTGTAGTTTTGATTTGTATTTCTCTAATAATTAGCGATGTTGAGTATCTTTTCATGTGCCTATTGGCTGTTTGTATTTCTTCTTTGGAGAAATGTCTATTCAGGTCTTCTGCCCATTTTTCGATTGGGTTTTTGTATTTTTGTTGTTGAGTTGTATGAGCTGTTTGTATATTTTGGAAATTAAGCCCTTGTCAGTTGCATCATTTGCAAATATTTTCTCGCATTCTGTAGGTTGTCTTTTCGTTTTGTTTATGGTTTCCTTTGCTGTACAAAAGCTTGTAAGTTTGTTTAGGTTGGAATATATTTTAAAACCACTCCAGAGTCATAGCCAATGTCAGCAACAGAAATTGCCTGCAATGTTCTTTGTAATAGAGATCAATTGGTAAAAGCTAAAAGGACTATTCTGTTGAGAAAAATATTGTACAAATCATGGTAAACATGCTCAATGGATAATTAAGTGGCCAGTAACCTGGTGCTGTTTATGGCCATGTTATAATATTCAGTGTAAGATGTAAAGTTATAAATAATTACAAGTTTGTAAGAGATATACAAAACTATATATAATGTATATATGTATTAAAAAGACCCATATGTATGCTGTCTACAAGAGACCCACTTCAGACCTAGGAACACATACAGACTGAAAGTGAGGGCATGGTAAAAGATATTCCAAGCAAATGGAAATCAAAAGAAAGCTGGAGTAGCAATTCTCATATCAGACAAAATAGACTTTAAAATAAAGACTATTATAAGAGACAAGGAAGGACACTACATAATGATCAAGGGATCAATCCAAGAGGAAGACATAACAATTGTAAATATTTATGCACCCAACATAGGAGCACCTCAATACATAAGGCAAATGCTAACAGCCATAAAAGGGGAAATCGACAGTAATACAATCATAGTAGGGGACTTTAACACCCCACTTTCACCAATGGACAGATCATCCAAAATGAAAATAAATAAGGAAACACAAGCTTTAAATGACACATTAAATAAGATGGACTTAATTGATATTTATAGGACATTCCATCCAAAAACAACAGAATACACTTTCTTCTCAAGTGCTCATGGAACATGCTCCAGGATAGATCATATCTTGGGTCATAAATCAAGCCTTGGTAAATTTAAGAAAATTGAAATCGTATCAAGTATCTTTTTGGACCACAACACTATGAGGCTAGATATCAATTACAGGAAAAAAACTGTAAAAAATACAAACACATGGAGACTAAACAGTACACTACTAAATAACCAAGAGATCACGGAGGAAATCAAAGAGGAAATCAAAAAATACCTAGAGACAAATGACGATGAAAACATGACCTCCCAAAACCTATGGGATGGTGCAAAAGCAGTTCTAAGAGGGAAGCTTATAGCAACACAATCCTACCTCAAGGAACAAGAAAAATCTCAAATAAACAACCTAACCTTACACCGAAAGCAATTAGAGAAAGGAGAACAAAACCCCCCCCCAAAGTTAGCAGAAAGAAAGAAATCCTAAAGATCAGATCAGAAATAAATGAAAAAGAAATGAAGGAAACAGTAGCAAAGATCAATAAAACTAAAAGCTGTTTCTTTGAGAAGATAAACAAAATAGATAAACCATTAGCCAGACTCATCAAGAAAAAAAGGGAGAAGACTCAAATCAATAGAATCAGAAGTGAAAAAGGAGAAGTAACACCAAGTAACACCAGACACTGCAGAAATACAAATGATCAAGCGAGATTACTACAAGCAACTCTATGCCAATAAAATGGACAACCTGGAAGAAATGGACAGATTCTTAGACTGAGACCTTCTGAGACTGAACCAGGAAGAAATAGAAAATATAAACAGACCAATCACAAGCACTGAAGTTGAAACTGTGATTAAAAGTCTTCCAACAAACAAAAGGCCAGGACCAGATGGCTTCATGGGTGAATTCTATCAAACATTTAGAGAAGAGCTAACACCTATCCTTCTCAAACTCTTCCAAAATATAGCAGAGGGAGGAATACTCCAAAAATCATTCTACGAGGCTAACATCAACCTGATACAAAAACCAGACAAAGATGTCACAAAGAAAGAAAACTATAGGCCAATATCACTGATGAACATAGATGCAAAAATCCTCAACAAAATACTAGCAAACAGAATCCAACAGCACATTAAACGGATCATACACCATGATCAAGTGGGGTTTATCCCAGGAATCAAGGATTTTTCAATATATGCAAATCAATCAATGTGATATACCATATTAACAAATTGAAGGTTAAAAACCGTATGATCGGGGGCTTCCCTGGTGGCGCGGTGGTTGAGAGTCCGCCTGCTGATGCAGGGTAGATGAAAAGACAACCCTCAGAATGGGAGAAAATATTTGCAAACGAAGCAACTGACAAAGGATTAATCTCCAAAATATACAAGCAACTCATGCAGCTTGTATGAGCAATCCAAAAATGAGCAGAAGGTCTAAATAGACATTTCTCCAAAGAAGATATACAGATTGCCAACAAACACATGAGAGGATGCTCAACATCACTAATCATTAGAGAAATGGAAATCAAAACTACAATGAGGTAGA
>NW_020174037.1:2555499-2607310 GCF_003031525.2 Neophocaena asiaeorientalis asiaeorientalis | reverse complement strand
GGAATCTAAAAAAAAAAAATGGTTCTGAAGAACCTAGGGACAGGATGGGAATAAAGACACAGACGTAGAGAATGGCCTGAGGACACAGTGAGTGGCTGGGACAAAGTGAGAGAGTGGCATTGACATATATACACTACTAGTAACTAACACAACATTTTAAAGCAATTATACTCTAATAAAGATGTTTAAAAAAAAAAAAAAAGAGAAAAAAAACCCCAACCCTAAAGTGATAGTTCTAGTTGACTTAGGAGCTGATGCTATGGGTTTCCTGCATCTTCTTTCTACTTTTCTATATTTAACATTTCTTTTATAAAGACCATGTACTTCTTTAATAAGAATAATAGTAGTAGTAGTAGTAAACATTGGTTAAAATATTTATTTATTATAAGAATTTTTTTATTGAAGGGTAGTTGATTTACAATGTGTTAATTTCAGGCATACCGCTAAGTGATTCCATTATACATATATATATATATATATATATATATATATTCTTTTTCAGATTCTTTTTCCATATGGGTTATTACAAAAGGTAAAAATATTTAAATACAATTCCAAATGGAACAGTGGCCTTGGGTGCTTGAGCTTATTGCTGTAAACACTTTTCTTTTTTTTGTTTGTTTTTTGGTTCCACTCCCCTTAAAATGATACCTCACAATGCAATTTCTAGCATCGTCAGCTGTGAGATTGTTGTAATCTCAAGGAATGCATGCTGGTCTTAACAACCATGGCAACAGACTTTGCAAAAATTTAAATGGAATGTGTCTGATTAAGGATCTACCGCAACTGAGTTCAATTTGAATCTTACTCTCCTGGTTGGTGTTGGAGTTCTGTTTTCAATTCTAGCACAGGTGCACTGTGGTACCATTGGAAGAGAATTGCCACTTATTCCCTGTGTGACATTTAGCTGTCACTTATCTTCTTGAATCTCAGTTTCCCTCTCTTTTGAACAAGGATAGTAATACCTACATCAGAGAACTGTTGACTGAAGCCAAGGAGGCAATTACTATACAGAAAAGCACCATGTAGACGTTGGGGAAGCAGTTCAGTGTGTAGGAAAGTGAACATCGTTTGTCACAGAGCACACCTGTGTTTCCTGGCTCTGCCAGTTGCTGTGTCTGAGGCCTTCAGAAGATGACCCAACACTCCTGACCCTTACTTGTTCCATTTGTAAAATGGGGATAATGGCACTCACTTTGCAAAGTTATTACGAGGGTTGGAAATAATATTTGTTAAGAAAATGCCTGATATGAAGCCTTTAGAATTAGTAACCACTATTTTTAAGTATCTATCAAAAGCAGCTTGACCTATATTCCCTGAGTATGCTCCAACCATTCACATTCACTGTATCTGGATAATCAAGAACTCTTGATGACGGGTATGGGCACTGCTAACAATGTTCCTAGATTCCAGTCTAATGGATTCTGAAGAGCATGCTTGGCTAACGTTATCCTTTCTTTTGGAGAACTTGCACTTCACATTGCTAATTTTGTAAGTAGATTTTTTTTTTTTTTTCCAGTACGCGGGCCTCTCACTGCTGTGGCCTCTCCCGTTGCGGGGCATAGGCTCCAGACGCGCAGGCTCAGCAGCCATGATTCACGGGTCCAGCCGTTCCGCGGCCTGTGGGATCCTCCCGGACCGGGGCATGAACCCGTGTCCCCTGCATCGGCAGGCGGGCTCTCAACCACTGCGCCACCAGGGAAGCCCCGGGTAAGTAGAATTTTAATGTGAGTCTCTGCAGCTTGGTTGGGTTTGCTATATCTGAAATGAATTATGGAGATTCTGGTCCCAGTCATTTTCTTGATCTGGTAAGTCAGTTGTTTAAAGATTTTTGTCTGTGCTTTGTAGAAAGTACTGATTTGGAAGCTATGCCCTTGCTTTCTGAAATATTTAATCATACAGCCTTGTTGATGATGTAGAGATTTTTCCTTGGGCCATTAAAAATGACCACACTGTTTCAATTCAGTGCGACCTTACAGGACTTGGTTCACTGTGGTCTTTTCCAACAGGAGAATCTTGAAATACATACATTAGTAAATTCTAAAATCTGCCGTCTTGAGACAAAGGATAGCTCTGTGGTGCAAATAGCTATGCGCTCAGCGGGGTGCGGACTGGATTTGTAAAATGTCAATCTCTAAACAATGACTAATGATTAGAAGATAAGTGCTGCTTTAATACTTTGGTCATTTAATTTCATATCCTCCCCTTAGGTAAAGGAGAATCTGTGAGAATTCTTACCATCTGGTTGGTGGGGGATTGAATGAAAGCCTCCTAACACATGAGTTCTGTGAAGAAGCATGATGGTTAAGGACTCTTAGGTATCGTCCAGGGTAACCATTTAAGCACAGAATGTACTCAGTTTCGGGGTGATGTCAGGATTAATTTGCTTACTGAGAGAATCTTAAAATGGAATTGCAATGCATCTTGTTCCATTTTCTCCATTTAAATAAGAACTCATCTTACTAGAAGTGACAGGATTTGAAGCCATAGAAAGAAGCTTTGACCATGATTGCAACACTGAAATATATTACATTGGAGAACTGCACACCTACGTAATTGCACCCCTGTCTGTAACATATGCATAAAGAAATCCCCCAAGAGCAACAAGAGTAGGAAATTTTAAGCATTTCCCCCTAGGGTTTCTCCCCCTTATCTAACATACACCAGAAAAGTCAATGAGTTCTGGACGCCTTGTTGGCTTCAGAACAGGGATTTTCATCCAACTAGAAGCAAATGTTCTATTTTGAACTGTGGATGAAAAGTTATTGGTATGAAAGTATACAGGAAGGAAGAATGACATCAACCTCCTTGATGAGCAATGCAGGGCTCCTCAAATGTTTTTCAGGTGGCAGAGAACATGACAGAACACTGCAGAATAATGATTCCTTTCTTTCCGTTACACACATTGGTAACAGCTCTATGATAAAACAACAACAACAATAATGGTAATAATAGTAATCGCTAACATTTATTGATAAATTATCAGTGCCTGGCAATGTCTGACACATACTAAGTTCTTGATCAATGTTAGCTATTATTATTTCATTATCATAAATGTTCCTGATGGTAGAGCGATTCCTAATGCTTATACTATACAATATGTCTATTTGTGTATATATATTCATTGAATTCTCAGATCAACACTGTGAAATCATGTTATAAGCATCCCAATTTTACAGGTGGGAAAACTGAGGTACTGAGAGGTTGAATAACTTTCCCAAGGAAGGAACACAGTTCATAAGTGGTGAGGCAGAGGTGTGAACCCAAGTGGAATGGCTCCAAAGCCTGAGTTCCTACTTCCCTGAGTACTTGTTCATGAAAGAACAGACACAAATAAACAAAGAAAAACTGAGTGCAGATTATCGCTCACTTTCTCCATTAACACTTGCTTGCAGCTTGTTATTATTTTGTTGTTAATTTGAGTGGAAACTTGAGTAAAAGGACTAAAAAATGTAGAGAAGAAAAACTCAAAATGGAGCAAAATGTTATTCATTAATATTTTCCCTTAACAAATAGTAAAAGACCAGATTTTGGTTGCAGAGCTCATTAGTCCAACTCATGATAAACTATTGTTTTGTGGGATCACCATTTGAGAACTACTGGGGTATGAAGAAGAACCTTGGGCTTGAGATAGAAACACAGGGTCTTATACATTTTTACTTCTGGGCTGCTCTATGGTTCTGGGCATGGTGAACTAGAAAGAGGTTGGAGAATGGGATGAAGTGTCACTAGTGTACACCAAGACATCTCCCACCAACTTGTCTTGATTTATACTCTGTCACTTATACTCTCCCCACTGCCTGATTGAAGCTTCCCAGCTTGTGTATCTTTCAAATCCCACACATCCATTCAGTCCTTTCTCAAGTCATAGCTTCTCATGAGACCTTGCTTGCCCATGTCAGGTCCTCACTGAGCTCACGCAGCCTTCACAAAGGCTGCCAGGCCAATAAGAACCTGGGAGGTTTTCAAGATGTTCTTTTTGTAATTACCATGGATCCTCAGCTCGAAGGTAAACATCTTGAGGTCGGGGCTGGATCTTTTTCGACTGTTACCTTGCCTGGCACAGATCTCAAGACATGTCTGATGGTGGATGGTGTTGAGTGAGGGAATTGAATTTGTGTTGCCTTAAAGCTGTTCTACTCTGGTGTCTGAAAGGGCTATCCATCAAGGAAGATAGAAAAGAAACATTTTTAAAGTTTGTATAACAGAAAAGTGCTTTTAAAAATAACCACAGGGCTTCCCTGGTGGTGCAGTGGTTGGGGGCCCGCCTGCCTATGCAGGGGACGTGGGTTCGTGCCCCAGTCCGGGAGGATCCCACGTGCTGTGGAGCGGCTGGGCCCATGAGCCATGGCCGCTGAGCCTGCGCGTCTGGAGCCTGTGCTCTGCAGCGGGTGAGGCCGCAGCGGTGAGAGGCCTGTGTACCGCAAAAAAAAAAAACAAACAAAAAACACAGTGAACTGTTTGAGAGGTGAGTTTCTGTCAAATGGAAGGCTGAGAACCTTGCTGAATTTGACCATGAGAACTAGGGAGAGCTGACTTGTTCTGAATGGCAGAGAGGAATTTGGATTTCCAGGGGAAATCTGGGAAGAAGGTAGGAGGAGGGGGTGGAAAAAGGAGCCAGGAGCAGCTGGGAATTTAGGTGTCCTGGGGGGCACAGGTCACAAAAGGAACTCTCCTAGAGGCGGGGTGGCCCGAAAGGGCTTTTAAAGACCAGAAATGTCTAAAATGAGATATTCACTTGTCTGATCTAAGTGTGCTGTTAGACCCTTTACTCAGCCGTGTGTATGTGTGTGTGTGTGTGTGTGTGTGTGTGTGTGTGCACGCAGTGGTGGTGTTGTTGGTTTGTTGCTTTTGTCTCTGTAGAAATTGGCAAAGGGGCTCGGTTTCACATTTTGTAACTGTGGAATAAGGAATCAGGATTGCAGGAAGTGGACACAGGCTTGGGGTCAGAAGCCCTCTGGGAATTTGCAAAACTCTTGGAGAAGGATTTGACTTTTTACAAAGCATTGAATTAGGATTCAAGTCCAGAGTCTAGATCTTGAGGGCCAAGTCTCAGGTGATAGCTGGGTTACATTTGGCAAGATTACATCTTGCCCTAGAAATAATAGAAGTGATGAAGTACTATAGTGAAAGGAGGCCAAACTTGGAATAGGATGACAGGGTTTGTAATTTGACTCTGTGACTTACTGTTTGGGGCCTCAGTTTCATCATTTGCAAAAGATACCTACCTACCCAAAAGGTATGAAAATGAGGATAAAATATGGAACCCATACTAGTATATGGTGTGTGCTTGATATGTGAATAGTTGGTCCTACTTTAAAATAGAGTTGATTCAACTTTCAAATCTGTGACACTCATGCACTAGCAAGGCTAGATTATACCTAGTAACAAACAATCCACAATTTTTATTGGTTTTTAACAATGAGGTTTATTTCTCACTTGCTGTGTACACATATCACAAAATGGCTGGATATCTGCTTCTGGGTATCCCATTCCGGAACCAGGACGATGAAGCAGCTATTATCATTGGCCATCATGAGAGAGAGGAGAAAAGCTTGGAAAATCTACAATAAACTCTTTAAAGACTTTTTAAAAAATTTTATATTGGAGTATAGTTGATTCACAATGTTGTATTAGTTTCAGGTGTACAGCAAGGCAATTCAGTTATATATCTATATCTATCTATCTATCTATATATATATAATCTTTTTTCAGATTCTTTTCACATTTAGGTTATTACAGAATATTGAGTAGAGTTCCTTGTGCTGTACAGTAGGTCCTTGTTGACTATCTATTTTATATATAGTAGTGTGTATATGTTAATCCCAACCTCCTAATTTATCCCTTCCCCTCAAACTTTCTCCTTTGATAATCATAAATTTGTTTTCGAAGTCTGTGAGTCTGTTTCTGTTTTGTAAATAAGTTCATTTGTATCATTTTTTTAGATTCCACATATAAGCAATATCGCATGATATTTGTCTTTCTGACCTACTTAGTATGAGAATCTCTAGGTCCAACCATGTTGCTGCAAATGGCATTGTTTCGTTCTTTTTATGGCTGAGTAATATTCCATTGTATATAATGTACCACCTCTTTATCCGCTCCTCTGCTGATGGACATTTAGGTTGCTTCCCTGTCTGGGCTATTGTAAATAGCACTGCAATGAACATAGGGGTGCATGTATCTTTTTGAAGTATGGTTTTCTCTGTATACGTGCTGGGGAGTGGGATTGCTGGATCATACGGTAGCTCTATTTTTAGTTTTCTTTTTTTTTTTTAAGGAATACAATAAACTTTTGAAGAGAATGTAACATTCCCAAGTGCCTGCAAAGTAGAAAGCTGCAATTATGTAGCAAATAGCACTAAGGCTGACACAACAATATGTTATGCTTTACTGTTTCTCCAGTCTCTTCCTGAAGGCTGAGGCGTGGGGCCGTTGGGCAGCTACTTTCTGGGAGTGGCAGGAAGTTTCCTTGGCTTATTGTACCCTCTCAGGATCAATTACCCTCTGGTTGACAGCAGAGGATTGCTTTCAATGCATCATAATGATTTTGAAGCAGTAGATTTTAAACATCATTTAATTGAGTCAAAGATTTAGACAGTGCAAGGGCAGGATTTCCTGATGCAAGTTCTGACGTGCTCAGTTTTATGGCATTTGAGGCTAATTCTTCTGTCTCCATAAGAGATAAAGATACTTTATATTCCAAGTCAAATTTGAATAACTGTTGGTAAAGTCAGATCATCCAAGTGCTGAGTATGAAGCATCTCAGTTCTATTATATCTCATTATGATATGTTTACAGGCTGAAGTATATATCTGTGTACATGTCTGCCTGCACGTACGCTCTGAGAATAGAAGCATATTTGTAGAGGTAGATTTTATTTATGGTTCTCCAATTGTGCCATTAAAATATGAGGGTGTGGGAACTGTTAGAGTTGGGTTTCTGAAATAATCATAGAAATGGAGACAAATCTGGCCAGTTTGAGTTCCTTATACTTTCTCCCACCTGCCTAAAATCATCATCAGCTATGCTGATCGCCCCCCCATTTTCCCCAAGTGCTGTATACTTCTGTGCATATCGAGGCATAGACCAACCTCCCTTTCTTTACCTAGAAGATTCTTGCTCCTTAATTACTTAGCTCAAATATCTAATTTCTTCTGTGAAGTGGTCTATATTTTATTGAAAGAGATCAAACTGCTCCCGTCTCTCTAATTCCAAAGCACTTTGACGGTGATTCTTTCATAGTACTTAGCATATTGCATTGTGATGGTCTGTCTCTCCCCCCCGGTCATTTCTATATCACTGACACCAAGCACAATTCCTGGTACATAGTGGATGTTACATGAATAAATAAAAGACGTGAAGCTGGAGCTTGAAATCGGGTCTTATAATCATGACTGCAAATCATGTTTGATTTTTTCACACTGCTCGTGACTGACTTAGCAGTAGAGGTGTTCTCCTTAAGATAAAGGTTAAGAACCTCATAAAAATGTAAGTTCCTTCCTAGAACATGTGTGCTTTGAGGACAAGGATCTTTTTTGACTTATTCAATCTTATAATACTGGTGCCTAGAATATTATCCGATCTATAATAGGGAGACAACAAGTATTTGTTGAATGAATCCGTGAAATACCAATAGAAGACATTTCAGCCATTACGACCACTGGGCATTTTAAAAATCATTATTTTCCCTTAGCATGCCAGGTAGAGGGAATAGGATGCCGGACAAATACATTGAGATGTTAGGGGAAAGGAGGAAAGGCTGGGAGCACGGGGTCATCCAGGATGGGTAAGTCTGTTTGTGGTAATAAAAAGGAATTCTGTGATCCCCACGGCTTACCTGATATTCTCTGCGTTGAAAGAAACAGGGTGATTTTGAACCACAGGCTCCCTGCTTTGCCACCAGACATGCCAAACCCTTGGGGACTCCAGTGTCCGGACTATAGTGTTTCTTCTTTATCAGAATCATGTAAGTGAAATTGTCATCTCTCTTAATAAACCTCAGACCTAGAACCTCCAAGTGTGGCGACAGGGTAAAGCCCTGGTGGGTTCAGCTGGCTGACCCTGGTTGCCATGACTCCATCCTTGCTAAGATTTCCCTTCTCCTGTAGATTTCTCTGCCACCACCCAGCCTGCTCCCCCAGGAATATGTTGGCCAAAGTGTCCACACACATTAATTCACTACAGTGGTATAGTGAAGTGGATAAAGGTGTGTTTCTTCCATTGGGCATCCAAGACTTGGCTTTTTGGCTATGACAAAGCTACTTCACTTCTCTAAGCCTCAGTTTTCTTAAGCGCAAAATGGGGAAAGTAATAGCATTACCGATTGAATTGTCCCCTAAATTCCTAACCTTAACTGTATTTGGAGATAGCACCTTTAGGGATGTAATTAAGGTTAAATGAGGTCCTAAGTTCAGGGCCTTAATTTGATGGGATTGGTGTCCTTATAAGAAGAGGAGGAGACACCAGTCTTCTCTCTCTCTCTCTCTCTCTCTCTCCCTCTCCCTCCCTCTCTGTCCCTCTCCCTCCCTCTGCACAAGAACAGAGGAAGGGCCACAGGCGGACACATGAGAAGGCAGCTGTCTATAAGCCAGGAAGAGAACCTTCACCAGAAACCGAATTTGCCCAAGCCTTGATCATGGACTTCTGGTCTCCAGAAGTGTGGAAAAATAAGTGCCTGTTGTTGAAGCCACCCAGTCTGTGGTATTTTGTTATGGTAGCCTGAGCAGACTAATACAAATAGTATCTCGTAAAGCTCTTGTGGGAAACAGGTGGGGACTCAATAAACGTAACTCAGATTTGTTGTAACAGTGAGTCAAGCAGCTGAGACGAGGATGATTCACAAATAAGACTTTAGTAGAGGTTTGGGGATAACCAAAGGAACACAGTCACATCCAAACGGGTACAGGGAACCTTCCGCTGTTCTTTTCTTTGCAGGCAGATAGGGAAAGTGGAGTTAAAAGCCTGAAAGTCCAGGACCGTCCAACAAAACCCGGGCCCCGTGGTAAAGCTTCGTGGTAAAGCTACATGGACTGGGCGGTAGAAGGTGGTGTCTTGTTTTTCAGAGAGACATTTCTGGCAGTTGTACATTTATTACCAAGAGTCAAAAATAAACATTATCACTTGTCCCCTCGTCTGGGGCTTGGTGTGGGAGACATCTACTGGTCTTGGTTCTGGTGAGAAGTTATGTCACTGTGCTGGTGGTTGTTTCTGAATTTTATGACACAACCATTGGACTCTATATTATCCAATTTCACGTGGGAAGCGACGTACTGGTACGTCCTGCAGTGAAAAACCTTCCTGAGCGCCACTCCTCTGGCTGCCTTGCATCTCCCTGACCGTGCTGACCATTGTTGTATTTGCTTCCTCTGCAACGTTCCTTGCAGGTATCCATGCGTCGCCGAGGTCGTCCTGGCCACCTTGAATAAAATCGCAGCCCTTCCTCTCCTGACACCCCCTCTCTTGTATGCTATGACATTTACTTCCTTATGTTGTCTCCCTGCATCTACGAGTGTGAGGACTTGGACTGTTCTATTTCCTGCCGTGTCCTTAACACTCAGAACACTGTCTGGAACATTGTAGAGATTCAAGACACGAGCATGAAAAACGTTAAGTGAATATTCTTATTGTTCTTAGTTTTAGCATCATCGGTACTATGATAATGAAAGTTTTTCTGGGGAAGGTTGGATTATGTCTGCCTCTTTGAAGCTCACCCTGAACTTGGTCATCTCTGGTTTACCTAACCAACACTGCCCCCGTGGAAGACCTTGGCCTTGTCCCATTTCTCCATGGCCTCCCCCTAGTTCTTCTCCCTAGTAGGAGTTAACTTTACAACCCAGTGAACCGCTCGGTGACTTAGCACTCCTTGTGTTAAACAGAGTGCAGAGGGTGCACTGAGAAAGATGAAGCTCAGAGTTTTAGGCAGTAATTCTTATTTAACACACATTTATGAAGTGCTCAGCACAGACCAGGCTCTGTTAGGATCTGTTAAATGGAGCAGACACAAACAAGAGTGGCCCTAGTGGGTTGAGTTAGCGGACAGTCTCAACACATGGTGTGTGACACAGTACGAGGGGTGAGTTCAGGGGTCTCAGGGAGTACAGAGGAAACGTCCCCACCTCACCTGAGTCCCCATCTGTTTGTTAGAACTGGGCTTATCATGTGACATGTGGCGATAGAGGTGAGTCATCCATGCTGCTGAGATAAACAGGCAACCCCCAAAATGCTGAATGCAGTTCAATGTAATGGATTTTTCATAAGACATGTTGGAGGTATACCACTGGAGTGGCTTCCAATAGTTTCCAGAGGTTATTCAAGGTTTCTTCATGTCTTGGAGAAGTAACAGAAGTTGTTTTCTTTTTTTCATGGCCACATGGCCCTTTAAAACCCACATTGGACACGGGGATCAGACTTGCCTTTTGCACATTATATTCAAGAATGGGGCTGCCTCACTGAATCTGGCGGTGGTCTTCACCTAACCTGTACCAGAACACATGCTTTGTCCAGAAAGACCAAGGCATGTGAGTGTCTTCAGAAGGCCAAGGAGTGAAATACTAACCCTGATTTTCATGCCAAAGCCTAAAAATAATCTAAGTCCAGAGCACAGCACATCACAGAGGTCTCCTTCCTGAGCTGCAAAACTGTCTTATTTTCCTTCGCTCTCCAGTGCTTTCCACGTGCCTCCTTTATATGAGCTTGTTGGTTTGTACTTCATGGAGGCAAGATCAGACGCTAAATTTCTCAGTTTTCAAACTGGAGAAATTATTTGACAGAACTGCTCACCCTCATTCATGTAAGGACAGCACATATTCTTGGGAAACTTTAACTCCAGGAGTTAATAAATAGGTTTTGATGTCATGCCTGAGAGGAGTCTTGGGTTTAGATTGTACCTCATCTCATTCCAGAGGCTGTTTGGGACTGAGAGAGTTTCCTCAAACGTGTTAGGCCCTACATATGGTTCTAACTATAATCGTGTTCTCAAGGGCCTAGGAGATAGAGCTCTCCAAGAACTCTTCTTATGTCCGGACTGGGAATTGGCTGTGGCTAGCTTGGCTTGAGGACACACTCAATACTTTGAAAGCTTTCCTCCAAAACTTCCCTGCTTCTTCTCCCTGCTCTGTCTGGCTTTCTCTTCCAGCCCAGGATTCTGAGCTGGGTGTGAATTCATTTGAGGGAGGTGTCATGATGCCTTATCTCTGCCAATGACACGTGAGGGAGGAAGGCATGGTGTTATGAGGTGCCTACCTGTTACCAGGTTTATCAACAATCCCAGATATGGTAACTGTCTGTCCCTGGAGCCCTCAGCCGTGCCCAGTGCAGGTCCTAAAGCTCACAGCTTGGCCCTACCCAGTCACAGAGCCAGCCCTGTACAGGCTTGGCCCTTTGACAGGGGCTTCTTCCCACCGGGAGGTGGGTCTGATATGTGTCTTGCTGCCATCATCATCTCTATTTCCAGGGGAGCTGGGCCTGGCCCGCATATTAGCTCAGAACCTTGCCTGCCTTATGCTCCACTTTTCTTGACACCGGAATTGAAGCCCTGAGTCCAATGCATTGGCTGGAACACTTGTCCAATGGAAAGGTAATGTGAGCCATGCATGCAAGCTACGTGTGTAATTTAACATTTTCTTATAGCCGCATTGCAAAAGGTAAAAAGATGGGAATTACCGCTGGCGGTCCAGTGGTTAGGACTCCGAGCTTCCACTGTAGGGTGCACGGGTTCGATCCCTTGGCGGGGAACTTGGATCCTGCATGCTGTGTGGCGTGGCCAAAAAAAAAAATAAATAAATAAAAACCAAAACAAAACAAGAAAGAAAAACAACACCGAAACAACACAAAGAAAAAGGTAAAAAGAAATAGGTGCAAGTAATCTTAATGGTATATTTTAGTTAACCCAACATAACCAAAATATTGTCATGTCAACATGAAGGCAATATAAGAAAGAGTATTCATGAGCTATTTTACTAAGTTTTTTCATACTAAGCCTTTCAAATCCAATGTGAATTTTACACTTATGGCACATCTTGATGGATTAGCCACACTTCACGTGCTCAATAGCTACATGTAGCTGTGACTATCTTGTTGGACGATACATGCCCCAATCCCACACTGGTTAATTCGGACATTGTTGCAGCCTGGAAGGAGAACCTGGAGTTGGTGAGCTGCTATTCTCTGTGAGGGCATTTCTTTTTTCTTTCTTTTTTGGCCATGCCATGCGGGATGTGGGATCTTGGTTCCCCGACCAGGGGTCAAACTCGTGCCGTCTGCATTGGGAGCGTGGAGTCTTAACCACTGGGCCGCCAGGGAAGTCCCTCTGTGAGGGCATTTCTGATGGGAGGTCGCTGTCCGCCAGCTCAGCCCCCAGCTTTCCCTGGAGACTGAAATCAACCTGCAAAGGACATTAATTATAGTTTACCCTGGGCCAAGCCATGTGCTAAGAGCTTTGCAAGCATTATCTCATTCTATCCTCAGGACAATCTGGAGGTTCTTTTATTACCTCTGGCGCATAAGAGGTTATGTAAGTTGCCTAAGGTCAAAGAGTTGCTAAGTGGCAGTGCCAGGATTCAAAACCAATACTGTCGAACTCTGGAGTTTGAGCTGTTACCTGCTGTGCTGTATCCCCTTTCCTCTCGCCCTCTTGGATACTGGGACTTGGAAGCCTGCCCTGTCTCTCAGAGCCGAGTTTACTCTGTCCTCCATGACTGTTCCTGCTTATTCACCTGGCCCTGCTGACTCAGCATGGACATCCCAGCATGCCCTGCAGCTCAGCCTGCCCAGGTTGTGGTGGTAACAAGCCTCTCTGGCATTGGGTTCCAGGAAAAAGAGATCTGTAGGGCAATCCATGTGATACATTTCTCTCTCCTCTGTTTGGAAAAGCCGGTGAGCCCTGAGTTCCTGGCAGGCTTGCTTGCAGCTAATGAACTCAGGAATATGGAATTAGAAAACATACCCCAAGCCAGTTGCTTGGGTAATGGAGACATATTACATGTCTCAGGAGCTTGTCTCAGGTCTCCAGGGACCTGGAGCCTCTTGTGTTAAACAGCTGCTTTAGCGCATTGTCTGACCTGGGAGCGGGTGCTGTGGAGAGCTCTTATGAGGAATCCTTGGGGACTGGAGGAATGTTTGCTATGAGGTGGGTTTTTCTTGGTGCAGACACTCCCAACATGTCTGATTTTCTCCTGGGAGGAAAGAAGGATTGGACAGAGTGCAGTGAAGATGCAGAGAGCGATGAGTAGCTCATGGACCTTCATGACCTCTGTGGGCATTCAACGTGGCGCGACATTCAGCTGTGTCCTAGGGGTGTTTCCTCCACGCCACAGGCAGAAGATACAGTCTATGTTCTGAGCTGGCTCACGTTGTCCTGGGGAAGCAGAAGGGGCCTAGGACTGTACTGAGCCCCTGAACAGAGGAGGCATGTGCGTCAAAACATCATGCACGACCTTTGGGGCCATACTGACAAGACACTGTGTGCTCTGAGTCTCGGTTTTTCTACCTCTAAAATTAGGATTCCACTTTAGGGGAATTGCTGGTACGTGAAAGTGACTAGCACATTCCTGGTTCATAGAAGACCCTCGATGTATGCTAGTATTCATTCCTATGAACAAGGTCAAGCTGTGGAAGTGCAGAGAAAGGAGTGATTCATTCCAAGAGAGCGAAATCAGAAAAGATTTGATGGAGGAGGTAGGTTTGGGCCTTGACTTTGACAAAGGAGGAGTTAGAGATATGGAGAGTTGGTGGGTGCGTTTGGGGAGAAGCAGTCAAGTTGTCTCCATACAAGTGAACTCTGGGTTTGCGCATTCACCAACTCACTCTCTTCCTGGATTCTGATCTCTTGACTCTCTCGAGTCTGAATTCAGTGCCAGTCCACGTGCCCCCATAGCCCCCTGTACTTCCCTATCCGGCACTTGTTGAGTTTTCTTGATTGTGGGTGTACTGGATCGAATAATGTTTCTTCAAGATTCATGTCCACTTGGATCCTCAGAATATGACTTTATGTGGAAATAGGGTTTTGCAGATGTAATTAAGGTCATACTGGATTAGGATGGGCCCTAAGTCCAACGACTCGTGTCCTTATATGAAAGCCAGAGGAAGACAGAGAGAGAAGAAGATGATGTAAAGATGCACAGGGAAGAAGGCCAGGCGACGACAGAGGCAGAGATGGAAGTGATGCAGCTACAAGGAATGCCAAGGATTGCTGGCAGCCACTGGGAGCTAGGAAAAAGCAAGGAAGGATTCTTTCTTTAGAGCCTTCAGAGAGAGCATGACCCCACCAACACCTTGATTGTGGATGTCTAGACCCCAGAACTAAGAGAGAATACATTTCTCTTGTCTTAAGCTTTCCAGTTTGTGGTAATTTGTTACGGCAGCTCTAGGAAATTAATAGCACGGTGGGAATATTTAATTCTTTCTCTATTAGACTATGAGTTTCCTTATATGGTTGTGACTTCAGTGCCCAGTACAGTTCCTAGCCCAGAGTAGACATTCAGTTTTTGCTTGTTGAGTGAATGAATGAGTATCACTTGGCCGTTTAAAGCATGAGCACTTGGTGTGCCATAATTTCCAGTCCTCCCCACCCCCAGCATATCTACAGCACCCTGTAATCTATTATGTGACCTCTTAATAGTTTGATTCGTGTCTAGGTTTCATTTCTCTTTCTACGGTTGCAGTTTCTAAAAGGGTACAGTTGGATCCTGCCAATATGGCCCAACATGGTGTCCAGTACTGGGTTGGGGTAGACCCTGCACAGTCCAGGCCTCCGTAGCCCCAGAGAGGAGCTCTGGAGAAGATCGTGAATGGACATGCTTCAGTTATTACCTTCAAAGTGGACAAAATACTGTTCCACTCCCAGGATTCTTGTATTAAACGAGGGAACCAGCACAAGTGCATGGAGGTGCTTGTTAAGCGGTGAATATTGTTACGACAGTTTGAGTCAAATCTGGTTTCCCCTAAGATCAAGACATGGCTGGGAAAAAAAAAAAAAAAGACATGGCTGGGTTTGTTCAGAAGTCTGATGGGATGGGCTTATCTCTGTTTTATGTGCCAGCAGAAGAGACTTCATTCTAAAGTTAGACATGATTATTCCCGTATCAAAACTTTAGAATTTATAGGTAAGGATGGATCACCCACCTTCAGCCATGGTGTCTGCCATTCAGAATTCTCCCCTGGTCCAGCCCTCTGTAGATTCTTATATGGACTCCAGAGAAAGAGCGAGCTTCAAGTAAGCATAAATACATCACTACAGTTGTCGTAATACTTCCACTTACAATGGAGCTTGTAAGACTCTCCCTCCACTTCTGCGCAAAGATATGTTGACTTAAGTACCTTAAAGACTGATGGAAACAAAGTGCTGCTTTGGCATCTTCAGAACTACCGCACGTTAGCTGCATTTTTGGTGGATACATGGGAGGTGGTTTTTTTTTTTTTTTGTGGTACGCGGGCCTCTCACTGTTGCGGCCTCTCCCGTTGCGGAGCACAGGCTCCGGACGCGCAGGCCCAGCGGCCATGGCTCACGGGCCCAGCCGCTCCGCGGCATGTGGGATCCTCCCGGACCGGGGCACGAACCCGCGTCCCCTGCATCGGCAGGCGGACTCTCAACCACTGCGCCACCAGGGAAGCCCCATGGGAGGTGTTTTGATGGTGTGCCCTAGCAACATTTTTGGGGTGCCTTTACACAGCTGTGAAGGTGATGGACAGTGGGGAGGTGTTCTGGACCAGGAAGGGAAGACGTGGTATGTGGTGAGAGCAGACAGAGTGAGGAAGTGAGCATGCGTGGGACAGCCCTTAGAGGCCTCCTGGGAGTCAATGGGCAAAATGATGAGGGTGATGCCCGAGTCCTCCAAGGGTCAGAGGAGTGAATAGAGTCAGACCTACTGAAATACTGTTTTAATGAGAATCCATTTCTATCCCACAGGCTGGTTTGTCCTGGAACCACACAGGCTACATTGATACTAGGAGCCTGATAATCCCATTGAGCCTGGATTTATTTGCAGGAGTGAGTGGCATAGAGAAAAGGATACACGCGAGGAGGAAGTTTTGAGTAGACGGTTCAAAATAAGAGAGACAGCATTGGGTCTTGTTATCAGTAGGTCCATGTGCACCAGGTCTGGACTCTATAAGAGAGGTCTGTTGTTTCCATTTGTGCATAGAACTCAGCAGGGTCTTAATGCATTAAAGACTAAAGGAGAATTTTTGGCACCTCTGAGGAAGACAGCTTTGGGACTCATCCTTTGGTGTCAGCACATTGGAATGCCCATTATTCACCCAGAGAACAGCAGGCAAGTGCTGGAGGGACCTGATGCCCAGGGACAGCTCCAGAGTTTCCATCTTCTACACACTCTCCAGCGTGGCTCAGTCAAACCAGCATCCCTGGTGCTGTGGCCCAATGAAATGTCATAGAATTTGGACAACTCTTCTTGAGACAAAAATGGAGGTGGATACAGGGAAAGGCAATTTCAACATCTCTCATCTAGAGTCAACATTTAACAGATGAAGGACTTCCCTGGCGGGCCAGTGGTTAAGACTTCACCTTCCAATGCAGGGGTGCAGGTTCCATCCCTGGTCCGGGAGCTAAGATCCCACAGGTTTCGTGGCTGAAACACCAAAACATAATACAGAAGCAATATTGTAACAAATTCAAAAAAGACTTAAAAACAAATGGTCTGCATCAAAAAAAAAGTCTTAAACAAAACAAAACAAAACATTTAACAGCTGAGATGGTTTTGTTCTCGTGGATCAAGAGTGGATTTAAGAGACAGTTGCCTCTTAGGGAAAGAATAGCTGCCAATCAATCCTTCCAAAACCAATGTCACCGTTTTAGATAGATAAATCAATTTTAAGCTCATTTATAGTGAATAATCCTGTTTAAAAAGTGGCATCAATCGTTAGGTTGTGTACATTTTGCAGTTAGTTTCTCTTGGTGAATGTGCCAGGAAATTGAGTTGTTTAAAAACTCTATAGATTTCATATAGACCTGTGTGTATATGTGTGTCTTGTATATGCATATATGTATACATGGCTAATCGGAGCATTACATCTGCTTTGAATATTTTCTTATACTTAGGTCTCATTATTTTGAGGCCTCTCCTCCTGTCCCTGTTAAGTTATTTTTATTCAAATTGGTAGTGGTGTGATGAAATTGGTCCACATTGAAGGACACAGATTCGACTTGTAACTGACCTATTTTAGGAACATTCTTGAAGATATTGCTCATTACATTATGTAGTTTCTTCTTTAGGAAGGCTAGTGGGTGAAAGCTCTCCCTGGTTTCAGCAGCAAGAATAGATGAGTTTCCTTATTTATTTATTTTGGGGTATATCTGATTTGATCCTGCTTTGTAGACAAAGTGAATCTTCTAACTTGTTAATCTTGTTTCCTTTTTAGCATTGGTTGCTAGGAAGCTCAGAGCCAAAGTTTGGCTTTATTTCTATGGTGATGTATAGGATTTACTGGCTCGCATTCGATAAACTAGTTTTACCCTTGAGACTACTATCCTTATTTCTTTTATGTGCTTCTCAAATGATTTATTTTTAGTTCAATTTATCTGACAGTGCTATATGCATCTTTATAAGTTACCTTAAGTACCTTTTTGGAGTCAGGCAGAACAATAAATACACTCATATTACAATATTGTTCTTTGACTTTTGGATGGAGGAAAAGGTAAGGACTTAGAATCAGTAGACTTGTCACAACTCACCTCATTTGTCTGATTCTCAACTTCTTCATCTGTAAAATAGGGTGAACAGTAAATTCTATCCCCGTGGACTCTTGTGAAAACCAAATGAGACAGTGGATGCAAAAGTACTTTGTAATATTACTTGTAATAGTAAAAACATGAGACTGCTTTTCTTTTGTATTAAAAATCACATGTGTGATACGTGTAGTTTCAACATAAAGTAGTACTAAAATCTTACATAAGATATAATAATTCCTTGCCCCAACTTTTTCTATCTCTGGTCTGTATTTCAGAGGGAGCTACTTTAAACTCGTTTAACTGTTTCTTTTGATATTTATCTTCAAATATATGAATAATATACTTAAAATTGTTTTTTTTTGGATATGTATTAGATTCCTATTATGTTCCTTGAGGATTTATCTCCCATATAAACCCATTTCTTCCCTTTCCAATTCTCCAGCTTCCCAATATAATTATATAATATTTTTGAACTAATTTATAGATAGGGCAATATTGTCACAACTACTTAAATAGTTCACTACCTAGCTAAATAGTATGGATTCTTTATCATATAATTTTTGTTTTTTATGCATTTAATAAATACCTGAATTTTTTCCACTTATTTAATTTTCTGTTTACTTATCACACTATTTTTTTTCCCTAAGCGCAGC
Source organism: Neophocaena asiaeorientalis asiaeorientalis (assembly GCF_003031525.2). Taxonomy (NCBI): domain Eukaryota; kingdom Metazoa; phylum Chordata; class Mammalia; order Artiodactyla; family Phocoenidae; genus Neophocaena; species Neophocaena asiaeorientalis. The sequence goes on along the minus strand of NW_020174037.1, from coordinate 2,588,971 downwards.
AACAGACATGTCAAACACCCAGCAGTAATTTTTCCAGATGCTTAAATACATAAAGTAAAAGCTATCAATTCTATATTTTTTTCCTGGGAAGTTCTTTCCTATAGTTCTCAATACCCTTCATCTAAACTGGATGGGTTTTTCTCTAGGTTTGGTGCACATCATAAAATTCTGTTTGCCGCTCCTCTTTATTCCTTAATCTTTGAACTTCCATTTTCTCAACCCAGTCCTTCTTCTGCTGAAGTACATCCTTTAGTAGTTTCTGAGGAAAGGTCTAAGAGGTAAACATTCTTGAGGCTTGGCATATATAAACATTGCCCTATTTTTCCTTCTAACCTGAATGATAGTTTAGCTTGATATAAAATTCTAAGTTAAGAAATGTCTCACAAACTTAAAGGCCATACTTCACTAACTAAAAATCAATGTTGATGCTGAGAAGTCTAATGCCCTCTTTTATGTATTCCTTGTCTGTGACCTATATGTTGTTTCTGGAAGCTTTTTGCATTTTCTATTTATCTCTGACATCTTAAAATTTCATGATGATTTGCATTTATGTATGTTCATTTTTGTGTACATACACACGGGCCCCTTCAATTAAAGATTTGTATCCTTTATTTCTCTGATGATTTCTTTTCCTTTTTCTGGGTTCTATTTTTCTTTAATTTTCATTATTGGGATGTAGTTCCTCCTGGTTGATCCCCTTCCTCATCTCTGTGTCTTTTTGTTCTGTTTTACATAAGATTTTCTCTACTTCAATACTTCTCATGAACTTTTACTTAGATTAACATATTTTAAATATCTGAGAGCTCTCTCTTCTCTGATTATTTCCTTTTTATAGCACCCATTTCTTGTTTTATGGATGCAACAGTGTCTCTTATCACTTTAAAGATATGTTTCTTTTTCAAAAGCTCTCTTAAGCTCCCTATGTTGTCTCTGTTCCCTCCAAGTTTCTTTTTTTTAAAAAATACTTATTTCAACTCTTAAAAAAAAATCACGTTGATGACATTTCTTAAATGTCTAATTATGCTCTCCACTCTGTTCTTATTTAAAACTGAGCCATTATCTGGAAGCTGTGTGTGTGTGTGTGTGTGTGTGTGTGTGTGTGTGTATGGGTGTGTGTTGATTGAATGTTTATGAACTGGTAGGCTTCAGTCTCGGCAGATCAAGGATGGTAACTGTCTCACCATGGGTAAAACCCTGGAAGGTTTGTGCATGGTCTTTTCTCTAGAACTGTTTAATTTTTCCAGAGATAGAACTTCAAAATGTCTGCTTTGAACTGTTTAGATTACTGACCTGTGGAGGCTGCAGTTCATAGGTCAACTTACTTGTAAATGGCTTGTTTCAGTCTTGTCCCCCAGCCCCTGCTTTCCATTGTGCTTGGTGCCTCTGAGTCTGGGGTCTGTCTGAAATACACCTCTGTCCTACCACCATGGAGGCTGAGGAAGTGGTAATGATCTAGCTGCCTATAGTGAAGGAGGGGTTGTGGGAGGGGTCCCATTCCTCTCCATACAGACCTTCAGCTAATCCCTCTTTTATTTTTATATTTCAACCCCCTCCCTCAAGTTCTAAGCTTCCCTCTCTTTCCCTCCAGGGATCCCACAGAGAAAAATGCCCAGTAACTTCTCATGATTTTATTCATCCATCTGTAGGCACTGAGTTTGTAACTTACTCTGCTCAGCTAAGTTCTAAAAGCTGTTGAATTTTCATCTTCTGAAGACTTTTTATTTCCGTTCTCCTTGTCCTTGGATGTCTTATATCCCTTCCTTTACTACCATTTTAGTGAGGTTATGAGAAAGGGAAAAGTAAAATAAATCCAGCGTCTTTAACTGGGAGACTTATTTGAATTTCATAATGAATATATCATTATTTAAACTTTATTGAGATGTAATTTACATACAGTAAAATGTACCCAGTTTAAGTGTACAGGGTAATGACTTTGGACAAATAAATATAGCCGTGTAACCACCCCAATCAAGATATACTTTTGTTGAAAGAAATACTGCCATTTGCGAAAATATGGGTGAAACTTGAGGGCGTTATGCTAAGTGAAATAAGTCAGACAGAGAAACATAAATACTGTATAATTTTATTTATATGTAGAATCTAAAAAAATCTTCGAATTCATAGAAACAGAGTAGATCAGTGGTTTCCAGGGGCTGGGAGGGTGGGAGAAGTGGGTGAAAGTGGTCAAAGGGTACAAGTGATAAGATGAATAAATTCTGGGGATCTAATGTACAGCGTGATGACTAAGTTAACAACATTGTATTGTATACTTAAAAGTTCTCACCCCACACACAAAATGGTAACTGGGTTAGTGATAGATGTGTCAACTAAACTTGTGGTAATCATTTCACAATATACACACATACCAAATCATCACACTGTACACATTAAACTCGCACAATGTTATATGTCACTTATATCTCAATAAAGCTGGAAAAAATATGCTGTTGTTACCCCAGAAAATTCCTTCTTGCCCCTTATAGTCAGTCCCCCTACTCCTAGCCCTGGACAAGCGCTGGTCTGCTTTCTGTCACTATAGATTATAAATGTATTATTTTTGTTTCAGAAATGATAAGAGGGGTTATGTGGTTTGTGAGATTGTGAATAATTTTTCAAAATTGACTTTGTATTGAAAAAACTAATATATTTTAGAAAAACATAAAACATACATCTAACTTAAAAAAGTATACAGTAAACTGTAAAGTGCTTGCCAAACATTACTTAAGATATTTTTAAAATCAACATGTACCTTACTGGAAATTGACAGGAGGAGAGGGATTTTGCTAGGGGAGGGTGGTTCAAAGCTTGGCCGGGAGATGGGGCTCAGGGTGATAGTCGGACCATCTGGAATCCCAAGTAGAAATTTACCACTTGTTTCCCTTTGGAGAAACTGGGAACTGGAGAAAAAGTATCCTAAGTCTCTGTGAGATGAGCGGCCAGTTAAATGTTCACGAGCCGCTTCATCTTTGGAGCCGAAAAGAAGGACTGTGCTCTCAAGGAATAAAGGCGGTAGAATCAATAAGGTGCCTTGTTCAGATGGTGTTTCTCCCATCTGCGAGCAGCACAAATCCAGGCAACCTAGTTGTTCAACAGCAATAGAAGCAACAACAGCCTACAGATCTGAATGAGGAGAGCTTAAGTTAAGAGCCGATGTTTCTCTTGGATATAAACAGAGTAGGGGGTTGAAATGTCCCTAAAGTCAGGAGGGATTTTCTTCCTTTTTTAAAAAAAATTAAATTGGAGTATAGTTGATTTACAATGTTGTGTTAATTTCAGGTGTACAGCAAAGTGATTCAGTGATAGGTATATACATATATTCATTCTTTTTTTTTAAACATCTTTATTGGAGTATAATTGCTTTACAATGGTGTGTTAGTTTCCGCTGTATAGCAAAGTGAATCAGCTATACATATACATATATCCCCATATCTCCTCCCTCTTGCGTTTCCCTCCCGCCCTCCTTATCCCACCCCTCTAGGTGGTCACAAAGCATGGAGCTGATCTCCCTGTGCTATGCGGCTGCTTCCCACTAGCTATCATATATTCATTCTTTTTCAGATTCTTTTCTCGTATAGGTTATTACAGAGTACTGAGTAGAGTTCCCTGTGCTATACAGTAGGTCCTTGTTGGTTATCTATCTTATATATAGTAGTGCGTATATGTTAATCCCAAGCTCCTGATTTATCTCCCCTCCCCACCCCCAATGTTTGCCCTTTGGTAACCATAAGTTTGTTTTCGCTACCTGTAAGTCTGTTTTGTAAGTAAGTTCATTTGTGTCATTTTTAAAAAATTAGATTCCGCATATGAGTGATATCATATGATATTTGTCTTTTTCTGTCTGACTTACTTTATACTTAGTATGATAATCTCTAGGTCCAACGAGGGATTTTCAAGTCCTTGAACTTCAATGTTTTAAAAGGGCAGAAAAGCACACATCTTTAGGATGAAGGTGATTAATAGCTGGTTGGAATTATGTGACACATAAAAGTTTCTTTTCCTTTTCAATTCCAATCAAAAAGCCTTGAACTTAAAAAAATGAAATCGAGGTTTTTTTTCTTTTTAAAAGTTTGAACTTTGATAGCATAAATGTTCTTCATAGTTAACATGGATTCTTAATGGACAAGAAGGATGAAGAGACTTAGTGGGAAGGGGAGGTGTATCACTCGGAACACTTAAACCCAGTGGAGGAAAAATCAATAACCATATTCAGGTTGTTGTGGAAAAATGGCACAATTAAAATTCACTTTACTCATGAGACTACATTTGATTTTTTTTTTTGAGGTTGAAAGGGAAATGTAGTTGGGAATTTAATATTTAAATTTATTGACAGTGAGTCTGTCACTGCTGGGATTTCTGATAACTTTGGACATTAATAAGGAGGCAGATCAGTTATAACAGCAAGGGTGTTGTTGAAAGTGCTACTTGATGGCATGGGACAGAAGAATACATGTTCATGTAAAATGATCTGATTGGATTTAGTGATCTAGTTTTGACTGTAATCTTGTTTGACAAAGCTTCAGTTTTTTTGCTCTTTTCTCTTTCCTAACCCTTGACTAAGAGAAGTAGATACTGGTTGAGTAGTCAAAGAGCTGTGACAGATGACATCCAGAAGAGTCTTACTGGCCTTGGGAGGATAGGTTGTCGTGTGACGCCAACAGTTTCTTCAGTTGCCTAACAAGGGGCAACCTGACAGTGGGAAGAAAAAAAGGAGAGAAGAAAAAGGAGGCCAACCCAGCTTCAGTTTGAAAATTTTAAATGTTTTCAGGTAGTTTTTTGATTTTCCTGTGTTAGAAAGACATTTCCATAAAGGTTTTTTTTTTCATTTGTTTGCTTTTTGTTTCATTTTCTTTCTTTTTTAAAAAAATTTGTTTTATTAATTTTGGCTACGTTGGGTCTTCATTGCTGCGTGTGCGCTTTCTCTAGTTGCGGTGAGCGGGAGCTACTCTCTGTGGCAGTGGGCAGGCTGTAGATGCGTGGGCTTCAGTAGTTGTGTTGTGTGGGCTCAGTAGTTGTGGCTTGCGGGCTCTAAAGCTCAGGCTCCGTAGTTGTGGCACACGGGCTTAGCCGCTCCGCGGCATGTGGGATCTTCCTGGACGAGGGCTCGAGCCTGTGTCCCCTGCATTGGCAGGCGGATTCTTAACCACTGTGCCACCAGGGAAGCTCTGTTTTTTGTTTTTTGTTTTTTTGGCCTCGGCACTCAGCTTATGGGATTTTAGTTCCCCGACCAGATATTGAACCTGGGTCTTCGGCGGTGAGAGCGCAGAGTCCTAACCACTGGACCGCCAGTGACTTCCCTCCATAAAGGGACCTTAAGAGTAAAACCACAATTAACTGGGAGATTAGTGAGTTTCTGATTCATTGAGTTTCTGCTTAGTCCCAACTTATCAAGGTAAAAATAAAAACGAAGTCTAAGTTTGTTGAGAAAGGGGCTTGGGATGTTTTTATAGTTAGAGTATAGGGTTCAGGGAGTTGAGTTAAATGCACATTGGCCCAGGCCGTGGAGGGTTTGTTATCACCACCATCACCACCAGTTACACGTTCTGGTTGTCAGTTTCTTCTTTTATTTGGAGAGTCTGGGGAAAACAATAAGTGAGGAGTTTGGTTCATTTTGTTCAAGCCACTTGATGTTTACCTGTGTTTGCAAATGCTCTGTAGCTGTAAGTCCTATTTTAGTTTAAAGCAAAGATAAGAATAGCCCAAGCCTGGGCTTCAGGAAGCTGGGAATTCCAGTGTAGGCTGTGCTCACTGTATGATCTTGGGCAAGTCTTCTCATCTTGGTTTCGAGGTTTTTTGTGTGTGGTAACATATATATAACATAAAACTTACCATTTTGACCCTTTTTTTTTTTTTTTTTTTTTGCGGTACGCGGGCCTCTCACTGTTGTGGCCTCTCCCGTTGCGGAGCACAGGCTCCGGACACGCAGGCTCAGCGGCCATGGCTCACGGGCCCAGCCGCTCCGCGGCACGTGGGATCTTCCCAGACCGGGGCACGAACCCGCGTCCCCTGAATCGGCAGGCGGACCCTCAACCACTGTGCCACCACGGAAGCCCTCTTGAGTGTTTCTGTTGGCTTCAGTTTTTTATCTGGAAAAATAGCAGGTTGAATAAGGTGACTCATTCAGCATGATAAACATGGAAGTGTATCATTAGGTGACCTTTGATAGTTAAACTTTTTGAGTCTTGATTTTTCATTTGTAAAATGGAGATAATAGTGTCCAGTACACATGGTTATTGGAAATATTACATGAAATGAAATATGTAGATTGCACAGAACACATAGCAGTTTAGTAACTGTTAATTCACTTGTCCACCCCATTTTGTCATTCAACAAGCATTCATCTAACCCCTACCTCTGGGCAAGTTGTTGGGAATATAGAGCTGACCAACACATAGAACTTGCTCTCAATATGCTTACAGTTTATGGGTCTCTGTGCTCTTTTCCTGCTCCAATAACCTTTTCTCATTCACTAACAATAAATACTTTGTATGTCTACTATAGACCAGATGCAGAGCTAGGCACAAAGTTAGGTGCTAATAGTCAGTGGTGACTCCCTCCCTTTTCCCCAACAAACACACACAAAACAGACACAGTCTTTTGCCTTCATGAGCTTACAACCTAGTGGGGGATATAGAGAATAAATAAAAAAGGAAATACATAATTTTGAACTGTGCTTGGTAAGTGCTATGGAACTAATAGAATGCTATGAGAGGGTGAGTAATAAAAACAGACAAATTGACTGGAAGATCAGAGAAAAACCTTGGTCAGAGGTGACATAAAGCTGAGGCCAAAAAAGGAAGAAGGAGCCAGGAATGGGAGGAGTGGGAGAAGGAGAAGCCAGCCAGAGAAGATCATATATACAAGGTCCAAGGTGGGAAAGGACATAGTTTGTTAGATGCTAAGTTATGGGGAGGTGGTTCAAAATGGTGGTAGTGGAAGGCAGAGGCCGATGGAAGAAGTTTGGATTTCACTCAAAGTTCAGTGGGGAGCCAGGGAAGTAGGGTGTATGACATGATCTGATTTATATTTTAGGAGGCATGCCCTCACTGTTGGACGGAGGATGTATTGTAGAAGTCAAAAGTAGAAGCAAGGAGTTAAGATGTGTTAGTTAGTTAGTTCAGGGGAGAGATGACGGTAGCTTGGTCAAGGTGTGGGGATAGGGTTTCTGGTTTTGGTTTGGGCAACTGGAGAGATGGTGGCCCATTGAGTTCTGTTCTTGTAAATAAATATTTAGGTCAGATGGACATACTTGTGGTACTCATTACTGGGAGAGCTACCTCATTACTTTGGATTAGTTGTAGCCCCACTATTGGATTTGTCTTAGAAGTGTCATAAGACTCTCCTCCTGCAAACTACTCAAGCTTCCTAAGATGTTTCTTTTACAACCTAAAGTAAATTCAGCCATTCATTCATTCAACAAGTATCTACCAGTATTGTTAGAGGTGCTGGGGATACAGGAGAGGATGAAAACGCCAAAAATCCCTATTCATGTGGGCTTTATGTTCTACAGATGTGTGGCAAAGATTTTGTTACATTTGACTTTCTCTAGGGCACTGAAAGGATTTCAAATATTAACATTTCTTTTTTTAATTAAATTTTATCGGAGTATATTTGCTTTACAATGTTGTGTTAGTTTCTTGCTGTACAGCAAAGTGAATCAGTCCTATGTATACATATATCCACTCTTTTTTAGATTTCCTTCCCAGTTAGGTTACCACAGAGCACGGAGTGGAGTTCCCTGTGCTATACAGTAGGTTCTCATTAGTTATCTATTCTATACATAGTAGTGTATATACATCAGTCCTCCCAAATATTAACATTTCAGTTTCTCTTGCTTTTCTTTTCTTTTTCCCCTTATTTCTTTTTCTTTTGCTTTTAAGAAAAAAGGACAATCAGTAAGCACTTGTACTTAGGAACCAGAACAACTTAGCTCACATTTAAGTGTAGTTGACCCTGGTCAAGTCACTTCATTTCTCTGAGCCCCCGTTTCCCTTTTTGATTCATGGGGAAAATAAAGAAAAACCTGACTTGCAGGGATTTGCGAGGATTGAACTCTTGTCTAGGGGAGCGCTTCTCAAAATGCAAGTGTTCAGTAAATGGTAGCTATTAATAATCTTATTATTATTGATTGATTTGTTATTGACATTCTGGGCTTGATCCCCACTGAGAAAGCGTAACCCAAGTCCAAACTTTCAGATCACAATGAGGGATCAGCCTATCTCAAAAAGTGGGTTAATCTAGGCTCTGACATTTCTTATCCCCGTGACCTTGAACAAACCACTTCGTAGCTCTCAGCTGCAGTTTGCCCATTTGAAAATTGGGGACAGTAATGTCCAACTCACAGTATTCCTGTAAGGATCAAAGGAAAAAGTTCGCATGACCGAATCCGGCACAGGGGGGTAATTATTACCATAGGGAGCGATGAAGACCAGGGACTCTGCAACTGGACTTGCCAGGCTTAAAGCTTGGCTCTTGCACTTACCCACTGGTGAACTTGGGCAAGTTACTTAAGCCCATGCACTTCAGTTTCCTCATCTGTAAAAAGGAGATCATAATAGTGCCTACCTTGTAGTGTTGTCTGAGGATTAAATGCTTTAAGGGCTCAGGGCCTGGCATATAGAAGCCCTACATGATGGCCATTGTTATGATCATTATAACTACTATAATCACCTTGGCTGCCCTCTGTCAGAGTCTGTAGAATGCCTTATAAAACCATTTATAATCTCTCTCCCCATCCTCCCCCCACATTCAATGAATGAGGTCTTAAAAAAAAAAAAAAAAAGAGCCTCCACCCACGAACTGAAATTCCCCCGTTGGGAGTACTTCCCCATCTCCTGCCTGTGGTGACACCACCTGGAGGGCACACGCCTCCCTCCCCACCTTGGCTTTAGCAACAGGCCCGCTGGAGATCTGAGCAGATGTTTCTGCTTTTCAGACCCAGGCATTTCCTCTCTTCTAGGAGCACATGCCAGCACAGTCAATATCTGGAATCCTGCTGCTTCACAGTAGGGCTGAGAACTAAACTGGTACTTTACTAGAAAATGGTAATAAAGCAATTTAAATTGCTTTTCATCCTCCTTGCTCTTAACAGCTTTTAGGTTCATACGGGACCAATCAATTAATCCTGCTTCAGAGCTGCAGGAATGAGGTGTTTTCCAGCCCCTGAATAAAAGATGGACCCATAACGGAGATCTCCTAGCGCTACCCGCGAGGACCATCCTGAGTCTGGTGTCTGGGGCAGTGGTGAGCGGAGGTGCCCAATTGGGCGATGCCACGTTCCAGGAGCCTGTCTGGCTCCCCAGGTACTCATGAATCGCCTCTGCCCCAAAGGTGAACCGTGACTGTGATTCTGCTTTGCACACTCCTTTCCTCACCCGCTCGCTCCTTCAATTCCCGGTTTCTGTCTGGGAGGGTTAATAAGGTAGAGATGATGATTTACCTGGATGGAAAAAGACACACAAATATGAAAAGGAGTTGCCTTTTCTTTCCTGACCAAGTGCAAGGTAGCTCGATTAAAAGCTTCTTCTCTCACCCCAAGGAAGTTCTCACTCATCCCAGCACCCCAGAGCTGTGCCCGGCATAGAGTAGCTCTTAGAGAATAATGCAGGAAGTGAATTAAAACAAAAATGAAGTGAAAACTTTGAAAGAGGGGAGGTTAGGGCAGGACTTTTTCCCTTCCCCTCATGACCAAGTATTGAATGTTATTCTTTTAGGAATTAATTTCTTAAAAACAAAACAGAACAAAAAACAAAACCCCACAAAATGTAGGACCAAAGTATAAATGATTAATCCGTAAGTGGAAGGTAGCAGATTGAAAGTGATCAGTGCGAGGAGACTGTCTCATTGTTTCTCCTGAAGACAAATTGGGGACGGGATGAATTAACGCTTTTCCCTTGTTGTGGAATCAGTGTGGGATATTTCTCCATCTCAGCACAGATTTTGCCAGAAGTTGTCTTGAGACCTCAAGCACAACTTGTTTAGACATTTTCCAGTTGTAATTTTTTTCTAGGCTGTTAAAAATATTGACTTTGACAGCTTTAAAATGATGGCCTCAAAATTGGAATAATTTACATTCTGGAATTAAGATAATTCAGGCATTTCTGCTGGCAATGACAGCGTGTAGGAGCCAGTTATATAAATCCCAGATTGGAGGGAGACTGAGCCATTAGCATAGATTGGTCTGCTGTGGGTATTCAGAGCAGTCACCTTCCCATGTAAATGGATCTTTCTGTCTCTCCCAGGCAGGCCCAGATTCTGAGCTATTTTCGGAGCTCCTTTTGGATCAGGTGATGTAGAAGAGGGTGGGCAAAGGCCGCCGACTCAGGCCACATGCCTGTTGCTGGCCTCTTGGTGCTCTGCAAGAGACGCGGAAGGCCTGAGGAAAAATTCTAGCCGCTGTCTGGCCGTTGTGTGTTTACCCTAGACGTTCTCCCCTTTAAATCCTGGGTCTGAGTCCCAGGGAGTCAACATAGAAGGCATTCAGAGCAGCTCAGTGGTCCTGGCCCTGGCCCAGAGCTCTCTGCCAGATTTCAAACACACCTGCTAAACAGATTCCTTTCTCCCAGCACTCTGCTGACATTTTCAGCTGGAACCAAAGTCCCTCTCTTGGTCCATAGCATTCCTTTGACTGCTAACTGGATCATCTGTCCACTCCTTTTCTCAAGAGCTGCTCCTTGACTCTGGCTGGAAACACCTAAATCAAAAGGAAACCTGGTTCTGGGACTTCCCTGGTGGCGCAGTGGTTAAGAATCCACCTGCCAATGCAGGGGAGCCCTGGTCCGGGAAGATCCCACATGCCGCGGAGCAACTAAGCCTGTGCGCCACAACTACTGAGCCTGCGCTCTAGAGCCCGTGAGGCACAACTGCTGAAGCCCGTGCTCCTAGAGCCTGTGTCCCGCGACAAGAGAAGCCACCGCAATGAAAAGCCCGCACACTGCAATGAAGAGTAGCCCCTGCTCGCTGCAACTAGAGGAAGCCCGTGCGCAGCAGCGAAGACCCAACGCAGCCAAAAATAAATAAATAAATAAATTTATTTTAAAGAAAGGAAACCTGGTTCAAACCCCAAGGCTATGGCTGGGAAATGATCACGTGGTGATCAGTTTCCGTAGGGAAAAATGAAAGCAAACGCTTCCCATTTGGAGTTCCTCCTTCTCTTTCTTGGTACCAGGTATATTTGCTCCAAATTGCTCCGAGATGTCATCCACATTTGACACGTGGGAAAACACAGAAAACCTAAAGAATTTGCCCAGGGATACCTGACTGGTGATTGGGTCAGATGGACCCCAAGCCTGTGGTTGGGATGTTTTAGCTGTCACTTCCAGCAAAATGCTGAGGACTGAGTCAGTCTCCTCCATGGAATCCAGCAGGTAGAAGAGACATGGTAGATGACTAGGTCCTCTCTCAAATATGTGGCTTATAGATGTTTTTTTTTTTGCGGTACACGGGCCTCTCACTGTTGTGGCCTCTCCCGCTGCGGAGCACAGGCTCCGGACGCGCAGGCTCAGCGGCCATGGCTCACGGGCCCAGCCGCTCCGCGGCATGTGGGATCTTCCCGGACCGGGCCACGAACCCGTGTCGCCTGCATCGGCAGGCAGACTCTCAACCACTGCGCCACCAGGGAAGCCCTATAGATGGGTTTAAGTTCAAATCAGTCACAGCATCTTTGGCCTTTGGAATTTTATGATTCGGAAGAGTATTAAAAGACGTTGAAGCCAGCTCTTTAACATCCAATGCCTGAAATCCTTAAGTATATAGAAGTAGTTCTCAATCGGGGGTGATGATTTTGACCCTCAGGGGATGTTTGGCAATGTCTAGAGATATTTTTCGTGCTCCCAACTGGGCTGGGGGTGCCCATGGGTAGTAGAGGTCAAGGATGCCCCTAAACATCCTTCAGTGTTCAGGCCAGTCACCCCTCCTCAGCACAACAAAAAATTATCTGGCCCACTGTGTCAGTAGTGCCAAGATGGAGAGATCCTGATATTTGGGAAGGCAAGATGATAGAAACATAGCGATTGGAGATAATCTGGACCAAAGTCCTCATTGTTACAGACGGGAAAAGGAGGCCCAGAATGGTGAAGTCACTTAGGCTTGATTGCACAGCAAAATTTTGGTAGAGCTGGATCTACATTCCATTTGATACTGACACACGAGGTATCTATATAATATTAAAGTGAAAATTTGTTTGTAAATGCGATGCACTTATAGAAAAATGTACAAAAAATATTAACAGCTGTTATCACCAGGCATAGCCACATTTACTCTGCATTTGAAGTTACAACAAAGATGAATGAAAGATACTGCCTGGATATAATTTCTATTAAAAAAAAACAAACAAACAAACTGTTGAAGAAGCTGAGGGACCGAGAAGGAAATAAACTAGCTTAAAATCTCACAGCCAGTAAGTGGCAGAGCTTGGAATTAAGCCCATTTTCTCTAACTCTTAAATCAAAGGCCTTTGGGGTGATCAGCCTGGGCCTTGGTTATTCCCATGACGGTAGAGGCATGAAAAAAAAAAAAAAAAGAAAGTTACTGTCCTTATATGTGAGAACTGAAGGATGTTCAGACATCTTTTATTGTATCATAGTCGTCTACATTTGATGTATCTTTTGAGTCCACTGCTACGGGGGCCGCATTTACTTCTGTTGGGTGTATAAGTTACTCTAAAATTTCTGGAAGATAATTAAGTACTATGTATGAAGAGCCACCCTTTGATACAGGGATTTTACCCATTGGAACCGGTCCTAAGAAAACAATCAGAGTGCAGATAGATTATGCACAAAGATATTATGATAATAATAATGGCTGGGATTTATCCAGCTCACGCCATATGCCAGACTCTGTGTTAAGTGCTTTACATGCATCATCTTATTTACTCCTTACAACAGTGCTGTGAGGTGAGTATTATTCTCATCTCCATTTAAACACGGGAAGCTGAGGCTCAGAGCGCCTCAAGCATTTGGCCAAGGTTACTTGGCTATGATGTGATAAAAGGGATTCAGAGCCGGGCAGCCTGATTCACAGGGTCTCTTCATTTTCACGACGCTGCAATACTGACTGATAGCAGTAGATCACAACTTTATGGGGGAAATTTGGAAGGAACCTGAACGTCCAACATGAGTGCTCTTGTTTAGGTGAATTATGACCTTTTACCTCTTTTTGTACCTTGGCCTGAAGTACTCTTGACTGGGCCTTCCTTGGGTAACAAAGACACAGATGCAGACGTGCTTAGTGACTTTGCGGATAGTTAGCGCTTGGGCGTAATGTTATTTAGAGCTTAACTCTGGTCACAGCGAGGAGGACGCAGCCGACTGGAAATCAGACCGACCTCAGGTTGAATCTGGGTTTGGCACGTCCCGGAAGCTCAGTCTCTGATGGCTCACCTTTTCTTTACCAAACCTCACGTTAAAATAGGGTCGTCACATCCACCTTATGGGGTTGCCGTATGGAATCGCTGACTTGCGGAAGTGCTTGGGGCATACAGCAGGTGCTCACTGAGTCAGACAACTGCAAATAGGCAGAGGTGGAGCCCTCTACTGGTTAGGGTTTTGAGAAGCAGGGCTTGCTGCTGTCCTAGGGAAGTGGATTCCCAGCTGTGCTAGGGATGAGGAAGTCGGTGAAGGGCACCTGAGAACCCTGCATTCTTGTGGCGAAGTCCTGTGAGCATCTTTAGAACAATGTAAACAGGATAATTGGCTGTGGGGATTGACACAGGCAGGAAAAACCGACTGGAAGAAATCCAGAGACCTGAAACAGAGGACTCTTTCTTCTGTGGAAGTCCCAGCAGGTCTCTTGGACTTAGTTCGGTTGTACCTTGGAAGGGGAGAAGCTTGGAGAGGCTCGTGTGATCAAGGAGCTGCCTCTGACATCTGGCCCAGCCTCGGACCAGACCTGCTGGTCCTAAGAATTGACCTTGGGATATTACTGCAGTGACTGAACTCTCATTTCCTGGTCAAGCCCAGAATAATCTTTGTTTCAGAGGTGATTCATCTTGGAAAGGCCGGGACTGGTGGTCCTTATCACAAGGGTTTGACTCACAGAGTGTGAGAGCAAGAGGAGGCCTTGGAGAGAAATCATCCCAGTAAGCTTCTCGTTTTGGGACACGAGAGAGTCTCAAAGAGACGAAAGGACTTTACCGTCTGGCCAGCTCCTAAGGGACAGGGCCAGAACACCATCCCAAGCACTGCTGACTCAGGGTTCAGAAGAGCTGTTTTCCCCTAGTACATTAATGTTGTTTATTTGTCATCTTGGAGGGTCTATTTATCGAATTATGGATGTTTACTCAAGCAGTTAAGGAACTTACGGACTTCTGTAAACTCAAAACGTGTATGGTGAGCACAAAGAAGTATATATCCTGTCCATAAGTGCTGGCAATCTTAATCCCCAAATATCTCTTGACTCTATTTCCCTCCCTCGAGTGCAGACATCTTTTCTGGATCTTTGTAAGTATCTAACTGGTTGTCCCATTTTATTAACTGCTTCTCTCCTTGAACATTTTTTTATCAACCCTGCCACCAGCATCAATTTTCAAGGAAATCTTTCCATGGTTCCGTTGCTAACCGGACAAACTCAAACATCTTGGGAGGACACATTCAAGGCCTTTTATAATCTGAGCCCAACCTCCCTTGTCAGGTTCTTTTTTTTAAAAAAATTATTTATTTTTGGCTGCATTGGGTCTTCGTTGCTGTGCGCGGGCTTTCTCTAGTCGCAGTGAGCGGGGGCTACTCTTGGTTGCGGTGCACGGGCTTCTCATTGCGGTGGCTTCTCTTGTTGCGGAGCATGGGCTCTGGGCACACAGGCTTCAGTAGTTGTGGCATGTGGGCTCAGTAGTTGCAGCTCGTGGGCTTTAGAGCGCAGGCTCAGTAGTTGTGGCACACAGGCTTAGTTGCTCCACAGCATGTGGGATCTTCCTGGACCAGGGCTCGAACCCGTGTCCCCTGCATTGGCAGGCGGATTCTTAACCACTGTGCCACCAGGGAAGTCCCCCTCATCAGGTTCTTGTCTAACAGTGCTACCCACCCAGGCATGATGCACTCCTGGCACATTGAACAATTCACAGTAGCTGCTCCACGTCTCCCTGCCTTTTTCTTACAGTGTCCCCTCTGTCTGGAAGGCCCATCTTCTGTGTACCAGCCCAGGAAGCTTTTGCTCAATCCTTTTAGCACAGCTTCTTCGTGAAGCCCTGCGTCATACTTCTCCAGGCAAAACCCATCATCCTCTCTGCTCTGTTTCTCCAAGCCTCTGCACACACTTGCATTACAGCTCTTGTATTGTATTGAGGGGGGTTAATTATTTGCCTGACTCTTCAAGGAGCCTGTGACTGAGCATTTTCACTGTATCTCACCTGCTTCCAGGTTCTAGCATCGGGCCTAGCACAGAATGTGTTCAACAGTGTTTTCTGATTTAATGAATAAATTATTGAATTCACTTAAATAAAAATTGTTTATTGTTTATCTGTTGTCTTGGGAGGCAAAATGTGTAGATAGCTGGTCACCAACGTGAGGGTCAATTTGAGATGGTTTGAATTAAATTATAGCCTACGTAGGACAGAGAAATTTGCTGAGATAGAGAAAATACCAGTGGTTTTAAATATACACCCCAGATAAAAATCATAAGGGAAGATGCTTCGAAATGCAGGTGCAGAAAAGAAACAGAACTGCTTCTCACGTGGACAGCTCTACACAGCATACACAGGGGGAGTGACATGTTTACGTAGATGGTGAAGACGTGATGATTTCCCAATGCAGTACATGGAGGCCAACTGGAATGCAATAACGTGTTTAAGTCTGATGAATACCAAAGTGTTGGTTGCAACATCATGTGCTTTAGGCAGTCACTGTGGGAGAGTTCGTCCTGTATCAAGGACAGCTTCTTGGAGGAGATAAGCCTTGAGAAAGACTCCCCTTCACCACCATCACCACCACTACCAAACACGGACCTACTATTTTAATCCCTCACGGCTTCAGATGTAATCTTCTGACTTACGTGTGGTGGATCTGACCTCCTGTGTTTTGAACTTTTATGTTTAAGACAGTACCTTTTAGAGGGGTTTGAAGTTCTTGAGTCAAACTATGTTCAGAGAAGAAATGAAAAGCTAGAAACTTTCAACAAACATTTTCTTAGACCTCAACTGACCCACAGGTGACTTAATTGATAATGAAGTCTTTCAAGTTCTTATCCTTTTCATCCACTACTATTTTATATTTGCCTGTAAGAGATGTGGAAATGGGTTTAGAAGACATAGATGAGAAATGACTCCACTGAATTTAAAAATCCCTAATTAAAAAAAAATTTTGCTACTGTGTTAAGGTTGACATCCTTTGCTAAAAAGATTTGTATTAGTCATGATTTTTATCTGTCCAGTTAATCTTATTTTTCATCTGCCTGCATAGGCAAAAGCAGGTTGTGTTGAAAGATACTTCCTCATAGTAGCAGGATACTTCTACATTTGCCATCTTCCTGTGTGTTCCCAGCAGCCTGGGATGGGGGACTTAATAGACCCATTTTACGGATGAGGACTCTGAAGTGCAGAGATGTTCAGTAATTTTTTTCTTTATTTTTTTTAAATTGGAGTATAGTTGCTTTACAATGTTGTGTTAGTTTCTGCTGTACAATGAAGTAAATCAGCTATACAGTAGTCTTCTAAAAGAAGCAAGTGGCACAGAAGAAACTTAAACCTAGATTTTGTGACTTCCATTGTAACGCTCTTGGGTGGTTCATAGCTCCTGGATTTCCATCTTGTCTCCACCTCTACTTACAAATATGATTTGGAGCAAGTTGCTGTTCTCTGAGTGTCAATTTCTTTATCAGTAAGATGGGCATTACGATACCTCTCTCTCTGGATGCTCTTAACTTCAGGAAACACAGAACGTGAGGAAGTAAAACTAGCAAATGTAAATAAATGCAACTGATTCCCTTTATGTGGCTGGAATGTAGGGCAGGGAGCTGGAGTGCTGGGACTTGAGGACCTACTTTAGAAGGTGCGTGCCAGTTTATTCAAGATCTCATGGAATTTGCATTTAATCCCAAGGGCAATGGAGACCATCGAAGATTTTAAGATGCTTTAAGAAAATGGAGAAGGGGGGACTTCCCTGGTGGTCCAGCGGTTAAGACTCCGTGCTCCAAATGCAGGGGGGTCAGGGTTCGATCCCTGGTCGGGGTTCGATCCCTGGTGGGGGTTCGATCCCTGGTCGGGGTTCGATCCCTGGTCGGGGAACGATCCCTGGTCGGGGAACGCTCCCTGGTCGGGGAACTAGATCCCACATGCCACAGCTAAAGATCCTGCATGTGACAACAAAGATCCTGCGTGCCGCAGCTAAGACCCAACGCAGCCAAAATAAATAAATAAATGTTTATCACGAAAAGACAATGGAAAGATGTGTCTTTTCTAGCAGAGTCTCTCTGGCATGGGATCCTACAGGAGTGTCTTAACTGGTCTGCTCCCTACACAATTTCCCTCTCCAGTCCACCTCTCAGTGATATTTCTGCACCACATTCTGGCATCTCAGTCGCCTGCCTACAAACCATCACTAGCTCTGCATACCTCACAGGATGAAAGTACAAGCCGTGTATGCTGGCATTCAAGGCTCTTCACCCTTTGCCTTTGCCGACCCTTCTGGCTTTGTGTTGCTCCCCTCCCCCAGCAGTGGCTCACCCTGATGGAAGCCCCATGATGGCCACTGCTGTTTCTTGCCTTTGGACACAACACTCCTGGAGGTGCAATACTTTATCCTGGTATCCAACCAAGGGATGCAATGCCAATCATTATCGAAACTCAGCTCAGCCAGCCCTGTCCTGCCTTACTGTAATTACACGTCTGCCGCAGCCATCAGACTGTGAACTCCTCAAGAGCAGTGGCCTCGTTCAGTGGCTTATTCAGCTCAGAGGCTTTAACATGGCACAGTGCTCAGCCCAGTGTGGATGCAGCAGATGTGCAGTGAGCCAGCATGGGCTCTGGGGTCAGGCTGCCTGAGTTCCAGCTCGAGCTTTGCCACTCACTAGCTGTGCAGGTCAACGCAACCTTACTGTGCCTTGGTTTCCTCCTTTGTAAAGTGCACCAGCCTTCTAGGATTGCTTGATTACGTGTACGTACATAGTTCTGTTTAATACTGATATTATCTAGCAGCCTCATAGAGTGGTATATATGATGTATATAAGTGGCTAATATATAGTGTATATATACATTTGTATAGCTATATATAGATATGTATATAGTGATGATAGAAGGGCTTGACACACAGGGAGTCCTCATCAAACATCAAAGTTGGTGTTGTTAGCATCTTGATTGCAGCCTATGAATTGGAAGCCATAAAATGTTCAATGATTTTCTACTCCTTTGGATTTACTGTGAGTCATGGAGATGCAACAGGATTTGGGATAGAGCAATCTATGAAGTCAGAGGTTAAGTTTACCATAAATTTCTACTTTGAGCAGGGAAATACCTATTTCTCCAGTCTACAACAAAGGAATCCCATCTAGACAGGTGAGTGGAAGCTGAAACAGAACCTTGGAATGGGACATGGGCTCCATTTCCCCTGGGTACTATTGATGAGTGCACTCAAGCTGGGCCGTGCTGATGACACGTGGGGGTAGCATCCAGACAGAGACAGCACTGGGTCCAATAGTAGAGAGGTCGAAGTTTGTCTTTGCAAACCCTGTCTCTTGCCCTTTGCTTACCTAAAGCTCTTACTTGTCTCAATCAAAGCTGACTGTCTGTGTCCTCAGTCTTTCAAGATCCTGCTTAATTTCTGCAATGGTGTGATAGTTTGTGGTAAATGGTTTTTCAGATGAACATGTTCTAGTTACCATCTCAGAGTCTTCCCGGGTGACAGTAACCCTTTAGCAAGACATAGCAGACTAGTCGGGACCATGAAACGTTTAGACACGTAGCCTCTCAGCTGAAGGTTGTTGATGGGGATGTCAGTGTCCAACCCTACGTTGACGTTCTGATGACATAGAGATTGGTCCATTTGCAGCTATGCCACATCCCATAAACGACCACCTGTTTCAGGAATATGTGAGAATATCCTCACCTCTAGGACTAGACCCATTCCACGTTTCTGGATGCCCAGATAACCAATGAATAAGTTCAAGTATGTGTGGGAAAAGGCTCACACATGATGGTGGTGGTAGTGGGTAGCAGTGGGAAATAGGGAAAAATAAGAGAGGAAACCTAGCAGAATCTCCAAGAAAGATGCTCAGACTCCATTGGGCTGACTTCCGTTTCAGATATCATGAAACTAATGGTCCAATCTTTAATAAAGTAAATGATTGCCTTATAAATAATATATAACATATAAAGGCAAAAATGCTTGTTCTCTAGATCTGTTTATTCAGCTGCTAAGATCTATATCCAGGGCCACTTTCTCTTTTTCCCATTAAAAAATCTGTTTCATTGAAAAGATACAACGTCCTTCTGGCATAAGTTCTGATGTAATTTTTCAGAAATGTGAAATGATGAAAATAGAGAACTTCTCCACCAAGGCCTTGCAAACCAGCTGGTTAATATTTATCTGAAAGAACAAAAGAGGATGTAAAGTGAGATTGTGTACATTCGGGGTGGGCTGGAGTCAGGAGGTGTGGATTCTAGTTCCCTGTCTGTCACTAACTGGTTGTGTTACCTTGGGTGAGTGACTACTAAACTCCTCTGACCTAGACTGACCCCATCCGAAAACTGTGCTTGACTTAGAGGATCATCAACTTCCCTTCTTGGTCTCTGGTGAAAACATATAGTAGTCCCCGAGGGCTGGAAGCTCTTCAGAATTCATTTTTTATGACCTGTTGCCCCAAATGAGCACCGAATGCCCACTGCGCTGCTTAGAGCTTTCTCTGGTGCTTTTCTTAAACCATCGCCAAGGAAAGGGATTCTGCAAGTTGCCTTCGTAACTCAGTCCACTGTTTAGCACCCCCTCCCATCTACTGGAGTTCTTCCTTTTACACTGAACGTTGTAGAATGCTTTAAAGAACCCCCCCCCCACATACACCCACACACACATACACACACACATACACACACACACACCCCCTCCTGACTGCAGAGGACTATTCAATGCAACAGGTGCAGTGAGTTATAGATCTTACAAAGGACACAAAGAAGCACCCAGTCGGCAGGAACAGCGGTTGCCAAGAATTTAATTCATCAGTACAAATCCAAATTTACAAAGAACTAATCCCACATAATGGATAAAGGACAAAAAAGAAGGATTAATGGGGGAAAAGGGAGTTTCTGAAAATTCACATCTCAAGCCTGCTAAACTCCTTATTTGGCCTGCTTCATTTTCCTTCTTTTCCCAGCAGACTTTAAGAAAAATAAAGTCGTCTGTGATGAATAGTTGCAACCTAAGAACATGTATGTGCTCCACTGCTCTGAAGTTGGTCTGAATGTGTCTGGGTGTGGAATGGCGCTTGTGTTGGGAATGTGGAAGATTGCAGTTGGAAATAATGAATCCCTTCCTCAGGACTCGCGTGGCCCTTGCAGAGTCAGGGCAAAAAGCTGTTTCTTCTCAGATGAAAAGAAACCTTCTTTCTCTCAGCTGTGGAAAGAATATTCTTCTGGTGACAATCCAAGATGAGATGTTGGCCACCCAACATCTGAGGGGTTCAAATTCATCAGGCCTTTCTTCCTACTCCTGTTAACTGCTCACTTCCATTTCCAGCATTTCTCCTAACTGCTCTCCACTGCTCACTTTCTAGTTGCAGTTGCTTCCCATCTAAAGCACCAGTGCAACTTCCGTGACTTATCCCCATCATGTATTTAATTTTTCTCTTATGAAGCATCTTGCCCATGAAGACCAGGACAATCTTCCTAAAATAAAATTCTGATTAGATATTAGGTAATTCTACTGTCAAAGGCACCTGCTTTTTTATTTTGCTTAATTTTAGACCCTTTCCCTGAGTTTCAGTGGTGGAAACCCATGGTCTGCATAAGCTTATTTTCCACTAGTCCCTGCACATGCCTCATGACGGCTAAAATGGAATTTTGGTTACTGGATACATGTACACACACACAGTGAAGCTCTGGTGTTCCAGTCAGAAGACCTGGCCGTGAAATTTGCTTTCATCTCTTACTAGCTGAATGGCTTTGTGTGAGTTCCTTAACCGAGCCTCGGTTTTCAAATATGTTAAAAAATGGTCTTAATGCAGCCAGTGTGATGAGATTTTTGAGAAGGTTGAGGTCAATTGGTTTCTATTCTTTGAAGCCCTTTCTGATTTCCTCAACACCCAAGCATTCCTCCTCTCAGCCTCTGCCTTCTCCAGAGCTTCCACCCATCTCTGAACAGATTGTGTTCCAATTATCTGATAATAACAACTAACATTTCCGAACACTTAATTTTCATGTGTCAGGCACGATGATAAACACTTTACGTATATCTTTTCCATATGATCCTTTCCACCTAGCCCTATGAGGTAGGGATGATTATCATCCAATTTACAAGTCTTTGAAGGTAAAGAACATGTGAAATTCTCTTGTATCCCTTTTGCCAAGCACTTGCTTGGCAAATGATGGATGCTTGCGATAGGCAGAATTCTAAGTTGGTCCCCAAGAATCCTGCCCCCTGGTGTCTATACCTATATGATCTCTTCCACTTGAGTATGCGTGGGAACTGTTAATATGATGTACGTTATATACCTATTAATATGATGGATGTCACTTCTATGATTAGGTTACATTATGGGGTAAAAGTGAAGGGATTTTAATGGTCTCATGACTCCCTAGCCTGCAGGGTAGATTTGTGAAAGATTTGTCTACAGTTGATAGTTGAAATAATGGTGAAGCTGAGCTTGACAAGAGAAAGTGTAAAGGGAGAAGAGGAATAGAGACAGAGCAGTGACCATCACATTCACTCTGGTGGAACAGAATAAGCATTCCTGAACAAAAAGGAATAGGGAAGCAGCCTGGAATAATGCATTAACCCAGAAATTAACAAAGTAGCATTTTAAAAGTTACAAATTACCCATCCCCCAGTGGACCCTAAATTCATATTGATTTTCCATCCTCCTTCTTTTTCTCTACTGTCATTCAGGGTAATGAAAGTATTTTTTGAAGAATGTCATATTTTGCAAAGCATTTTTATGTGATCTTATCACAAGTTACTGAGGTAGGTATTATTATTACCATTTCATAAATGTGTAAGCCAAGGTATGGAGATATGAAATCGCTTGCCAAAAGCTCAGCCACCTAATTTATGATTAAATCAGGATTCACATTCAACGGTCTGTCTCCTAATGCTCTGTTTTTCTTTCTTTTTAAAAAATTTTTTTATTTATTTATTTTTTGGCTGCACTGGGTCTTTGTTGCTGCGTGTGGGCTTACTCTAGTTGCGGCGAGCGGGGGCTACTCTTCACTGCGGTGTGCGGGCTTCTCATTGTGGTGGCTTCTCTTGTTGTGGAGAACCGGCTCTAGGCATGCGGGCTTCAGTAGTTGTATCACGCAGGCTTCAATAGTTGTGGCTCGCGGGCTCTGAGCTACAACGAGATTTAAGAATTCCCTTTCCTAAAATGATCAAGTAGGGTTGTAGGTGTCTGGATAAAATATTGCACACAGCAATGAAGTGGGATGAGGAGATTAAATGTCCGAAGGCTGGTAAAAGAGAATTAGAGGAGAATCTACCAGGTCTTCCCAGATTTAAAAAAAAATTTTTTTTGGCTGCGTTTGGGTCTTCATTGCTGTGCGTGGACTTTCTCTAGTTGTGGTGAGCGGGGGCTACTCTTCATTGTGGTGCACGGGCTTCCCATTGCAGTGGCTTCTCTTGTTGCGGAACACGGGCTCTAGGCGCGTGGGCTTCAGTAGTTGTGGCGCACGGGCTTAGTTGCTCCGCGGCATGTGGGATCTTCCCGGACCAGGGCTTGAACCCGTGTCCCCTACATTGGCAGGCGGATTCTTATCCACTGCGCTGTGCTACCAGGGAAGTCCCCTCCCCAGATTCTTCAACTTGCAAGTCAATCAACTTCTCAGAATGCTGGAGATGCCATACTTGCCCCTCGTGGCTTCAACGTCCTATAAAAGACATGACAGAGCTAACATTTACTCACCTATTATTGTAGAAAATTGAGTAAAAGCTTTTCCATTTCAAATCATGCATGAGTTATCAGCAAATTGCCTTTTCTGCTGTTGACAATTCTGTGTTTAACCCAAGAGCCTTTTGCTTTTCTTGTTAGGGACACAAAATAATAATAATGGTATGATCAAGGCGATGATGATGTTGATGGATATTGAATGCTAAGGCATTGTGCTGCATGGTTTACAGATTTGATTTCATTTAATCATCACAACAATTCTGAGAGATTGAGAAATTTTTATCTCCATTTTGCAAATGAGGAAACTGAGGCTTGGGAAAGTTCAATGATATATTACAGAATACAGAGCTAGAGAGAGTAGAGCAAAGTTTTGGGTAAAGATCTGACTCCACAGCCCTCTGACCCACTAAGCTATATAGCTACTGAGGTATCTGACCACTGAGCTATGTGACCCCTGAGCTATATGCCAAAATGCTGCTCCACACAGGTGGTTTGAGGTACAGGAGTAAACATATTCCTGATCTGTTTCACTTTGCATCTTTTCCTTCCTTCCTTCCTTCCTTCCTTCCTTCCATGAGCTGTCAGTAACAGTAGGTAAAAAAAAACACTATTAGGGCTTTAAAAGGACATGTGATACAGAGTCTGACATCTAGTCTCTGTGTCTTAATAACTATGGGAACTTGATCAGTTTAGTTCAAGTGATGGTTATTGAACACACACTGTGCGCCAGATGCGGAATTAGGTCCCTGCTTCCATGAAGCTTAGAGGGAAGACAGGTGTTGAGTAATCAGATATGAGTGGGTGTTAAAGACAGGTACTCTGGAAACATCCAGCAAGGAGACCTCCTCCAGTCACTGAATAGTTTGACCAACCTTAGGTTACCTAACTAAAGAATGGAGATGGTACTGCTCTCCTCATTTCATAAAAAACAAAGTATTGTGTATGATTGTATCATGTAAAATGTAAATGTGAATTATCCTATTATCTGGAATTGATATCGTGAGATTGATAAGGTCCCCGTCAGTTATTAATCTTCCCATTCCATATTATTTCTCTGTAGGCACCATACCCCCAATCTGTGGTTTTAAGAAATAAATTCTTAGCGGGTGTATATTCAAACCTACACATTAGGCAGACTTGGACATCAGGCAGCTTAAGGACTTTGCAACTAATTTGTTCATGAAATACATGAACAATAGAACTATATTAGCATTTAGTACCTTGAATTCACAAAAATGCTGAATGATTGGGTGGGAAAGATAGGGATTTATACCTAGACATAGAGTCAGTTGGAAGTTTACCAAAAAAATATAGCTATGACCCTTTATTGATACAGTTGGTGGGAGGTTTTACTTTTTTCTCCGCTCTTCTGTTTTCTTCCAATCGTTTTAAGTGTTTGGCTCAAGGAAAGAAAATAGTTCCGTTTAGCCAAAAACATATGCATTTCCCATAAATTCTGTAGTCATGGTCTTGAAGTGAAATCTCAAAACTGAATTTCTAAGAGGATCAGTTGGAAACTGATGCTTGATGTAGGGAAGGAAAAGCTTTTACTCAATTATCTACAATAACAGCAGGGGAAATGCTGAAAATTACTGACACAGTAAATGGATTTTTGCATAAATGTTCTCTGTTTTCAAGTTTACCTTAGTGTGAAAGACCTTTATTATGAAGCGGTCCCTCTAGCTCATCTCTTGTTTTTCAAAGAATAGAAGATCGATTTAGTTTTTTGTCAGAGACAATGGACAAATCACCATGGTAGACTGTTCAGTCTTAAACATCTGGCAGCTCCCAAGGTTTGATTTTTCGCAGGTGGACAATGTTTGGTGGCTTGGACACAGGATAATGTGATCTTAAATGTAGTGGATATCTCTTTCTATTTTTTCCCTTTTTAAAAAACAGCTTTGTTGAGATATAACTTATATATGCAAAGTTCAACGTTGAAAGTATAATTCAGTGGCCTTTAGTATATTTACAGAGTCATGCAGCCATTGTCATAGTCTAAATTTAGGACATTTTCATCACCTCCAAAAGAAATCCCATTAGTAGTCACTCACATTCCCTCCAACTCTGCCAGCCCCTTTCAACCACTAAACTTTCTGTCTCTATAGATTTGTCTATAGTGGACAATACATATAAAGTGTATCATACAACGTACATGGTCTTTTGTGATTGACCTCTTTTACTTAGCATAATGTTTTTTGAGGTCCATCTGTGTTGAAACACGTATCAGTACTTTATTCCCTTCCATTGCTGAATAATATTTGATTGTATGGATATGCCACATTTTGTTTATCCAAAGTCCTACTTTTTAAAAAATTGAAGTATAGTTGACTTATAGTGTTGTGTTAGTTTCAGGTGTACAACAAAGTGATTCAGTTGTATATATTCCTTCATAATATATATTCAGAATATTTTCAGAAATATGCTTTCTGAATATGTATTCAGAAAAAATATTTCAGAATGTCAGATTCTATTCCATTACAGGTTATTACAAGATAATGAATATAACTCCCTGCGCTATACAGTAGGTCCTTGTTGCTTATCCGTTTTGTATACAGTAGTTTGCATCTGTTAATCCCAAACTTCTAATTTATCGCTCCCCCCTCTTTCTCCTTAGGTAACCATAAGATTGTTTTCCATGTCTGTGAGTCTATTCTGTTTTGTAAATAAGTTCATTTGTATCATTTTTTAAGATTCCACATATAAATGACATATGATATTTACCTTTC
Organism: Neophocaena asiaeorientalis asiaeorientalis; assembly: GCF_003031525.2. Taxonomy (NCBI): domain Eukaryota; kingdom Metazoa; phylum Chordata; class Mammalia; order Artiodactyla; family Phocoenidae; genus Neophocaena; species Neophocaena asiaeorientalis. The sequence goes on along the minus strand of NW_020174037.1, from coordinate 2,563,232 downwards.
TCTGTAAAGTCCTACTTTTATTTATTTATCTATTACCTCTTTGCAACCCTTGCCTCCGTTGGTGATTCCTTGGAAATCCTTCTTCCCTTGATTTCTGCAATACCACTTTCGATTTTCCTCGTATTCCTCTAGCCCTTTCACCTCAAACTCCTTCATGGGATCCCCTCTTTCCACTCACTTTTTAGCCATTGATCCTCCTTGGACAGGTCCACTCTTCAGACTCAGCAACAGGGAGCCCTGGCCTGAACAACATCCTTTAGAAAGTCCCATGTATCATACCTTCCCAATATGTTTATTGAAGGACACAAGGACACCTCTACCATTTGGTATCCAGTGCTCAGCAGGGGCATACCATATCTCATAACCTTAACCAATTACTCTCGTGACTAACACTGTTCAAGCCCCAGGGAAATCCTTCCCTACATCTTTCAACCATGACTTCTAAGCAAAAGACCTCTAAGTTCAAGTCCCATAATGGTGTGTGGGTTATGCTGCTGAGGAAGCCAGAGATGGGCACTGCTTTGGAGTATAGGGAGGATCTGAGTGGCGAAAGTGCTTAGATAAAAGGAAAGACAAATTAATTAATGTGTCAAACCTTTCCTCTCAGATAACATGAATGCAATACATTCTTATATAATGAAGTATCATTTCTACAAAGTACCAAGTGTCCATTTTCTTGCTTTTCTTCACTTTCTGATTCGGAGTTCTAGAAATACTCTTGAATGAATGTGAAATTTACAGTAGCGTCACATAGAAGCAGAGAAACATTTTGTACTGTTCGCTCATATTTCTCTTAAATTTGTATATGTGAAGGTTTAGGTGTAATAAGGGTGAAGTATGGCACTGAATTTTTATATTGCTCTATAGATCTAGATACTACTCTAAGAGATAATGAAGCTAAAATATTCTGTATATTACGGTGTTTGAACATAACATGTAAAATTAACAATTCATTTCTGAATTGAAGCATTACTTTAACAGTTTTTTGGACATTTCCAATTGCTACTGCCTCAGTTTTCTATTTTGACACTACTGTGAAAAGAACATGAATTATATGAGAATCTTGATTATAACAACGTAATTTGTGATTTTTTTGAAATGAAGACAAGAAGATAAATTTCAGGGAACAAATTGATAATAACTCATGAAGTGTGTATGAATTTTTTTTATCCCTTATTTGCACACTGGCCTACCAACAGAACATGCAGACCTTTAAAATAATAATTGAACTCAGTCATCTTATTAATATTTTGCCAAATTTTAGTCATCTAAAATCATTATTTTACACATTTAAAACTGTATTATTACAAAGATATAATCTTATTTATTTCTAAAATAAATTGAAGTGTGTATGAATTTTTTTTATCCCTTATTTGCACACTGCTAGCCTACCAACAGAACATGCAGACCTTTAAAATAATAATTGAACTCAGTCATCTTATTAATATTTTGCCAAATTTTAGTCATCTAAAATCATTATTTTACACATTTAAAACTGTATTATTACAAAGATATAATCTTATTTATTTCTAAAATAAATTTATTTATTTTTGGCTGCGTTGGGTCTTCGTTGCTGTGCGAGGCCTTTCTCTAGTTGCGGGGAGCGGGGGATGCTCTTCGTTGCAGTGCGTGGGCATCTCATTGCAATGGCTTCTCTTGTTGCAGAACATGGGCTCTAGACACACGGTCTTCGGTAGTTGCAGCACGCGGGCTCAGTAGTTGTGGCTCATGGGCTCTAGAGCACAGGCTCAATAGTTGTGGTGCATAGGCATAGTTGCTTCGCAGCACGTGGGATCCTCCCGGACCAGGGCTCAAACCCGTGTCCCCTGCACTGGCAGGCGGATTCTTAACCACTGCGCCACCAGGGAAGTCCCACAAAGGTATAATTTTAAAAATAGCAGGATCAAACATTTTCACAGCCTGTTAATTTGATGTTTCACTTTCAAGTATTTAACCATATGTGTGGGACTTCCATTGGTACTCTTGCCCAAGACCCCATAAATGTAGACTGTCCTCAGGGATGTTCATGAGGATGCCTCTTTTTTCACTTTATATCCTTTCTCTGGGTGATATCCATTTCTATCTCTTTGTACCACCTATTTGCTATGGAACTCAATTTTCTTTTTCCTATCGAGATTTTTCTCTTGAGCTTCAGATGTGTATATCTTTTTATTTTAACATCTTTATTGGAATATAATTGTTTTACTTCTTTTGTGTTTCCATACAAATTGTGAAATTTTTTGTTCTAGTTCTGTGAAAAATGCCACAGACATGTATATCTTAACGTCTACCTTGGATCCTCCACCTTGGACACAATATATCACTAACTAAATGCACTCTAATTCCACTCCTACTCAAATCAACTCCACTGAAACCTGGGAATCACCTCTGCCTCCTCATCCTTCTTCCTCACCTCTTCCTCCAATAGCATCTTAGCTGTTATCTTCTGCTGATCCCACCTACCTGGTGTCTCTTGCCCATCCTCTCTCCTCCATTCCCCTTGCCATGACCTTTGTTAAGTCATTCCTCACTTTATGTTTATTTTTCTACTAGTCTTCATGATTCCAGGCTTGGCCCTTCCAGCAAAAGTCTGATCAGTTTACTATCCTGCTTAAAATTTTCCAGTGTCACATCAGGACCTTTAGGAAAAAGTCCAGACTCCTTAATACAGTATAAAGGGCACTTTGTGACATAATCCTTACCTCCTTCCTCTCCAGCCACACCTTTTTTTTTTATTTAAAAAGTTTTTAATTGAAATTTTATTTTATATTGGAGTATAATTGATTTACAATGTTGTGTTAGTTTCAGGTGTAGAGCAAAGTGATTCAGTTATACATATACCTATCCTTTTTCAGATTCTTTTCCCATATAGGTTATTACAGAGTATTGAGTAGAGTTCCCTGTACTATACAGTAGGTCCTTGTTGTTTATGTATTTTATATATAGTAGTGTGTATGTTATCCCATCCTCCTAATTTATCCCTCCCCCTGACCTTTCCCCTTTGGAAACAAGTTTGTTTTCTATGTCTACAAGTCTGTTTCTGTTTTGTAAATAAGTTCATTTGTATCATTTAAAAAATTCCACATATAAGTGATATCCTATGATATTTGTCTTTCTCTGACTTACTTTGCTTAGTATGATAATCTCTAGGTCCATCCATGTTGCTGCCAATGGCATTATTTCACTCTTTTTTATGGCTGAGTAGTATTCCATTGTATATATATATATATACACCACATCTTCTTTATCCATTTCTCTGTCAGTGGACATTTAGGTTGCTTCCATGTCTTGATTATTGTCACTTGTGTCCAGCCACATCTTGAAACAGTTTCCCCCTTGCTCACTGTGCTCCAGTCACAGTGGCTTTGATATTCTGAATTGTACCATTCCCCCTTCAGCATCAGTGCCTTTGAACTTGCAGTTCCCTTTGCCTAGAATGTTCTCTCTTGCCATATTTCTCCAGTGTTTTGGTGAATATATGGTAAATGTCTATCTCTACCATAGGTGATCCTTTTGGGCAAATTCAGTGCCTTTGAACTTGCAGTTCCCTTTGCCTAGAATGTTCTCTCTTGCCATATTTCTCCCCTTCACCCAGTGTTTTGGTGAATATATGGTAAATGTCTATCTCTACCATAGGTGATCCTTTTGGGCAAATTTCACATATTTTTTCCATCACAATTTTATTCCTAGTGTTTGACTGGCACAAAGTAGACACTCATTTGTTGAATGAGTAAAAGGTTTCTATCTCTACCATAGGTGATCCTTTTGGGCAAATTTCACATATTTTTTCCATCACAATTTTATTCCTAGTGTTTGGCACAAAGTAGACACTCATTTGTTGAATGAGTAAAAGGCTCGTTCATTGCTGTATCCCCAAGGCCAAGCAGGATGAATGGAATAGATTAACTGTTCACTAAATGCTGAATAAATGAAATAGATAAATGGATGCATTCTATAGGAATACCTAGGTAGTTGTCTGAAGGATGGCTCTTTGGAGCCTGAAGTCACTTGGAGGTCCAGCAACTTGTCCCTTTAATTCACTAAGAGCTTAACTAAGTGCTGGTTGTGTTCAGGAACTTAGTAAACGGAATAGGTGGACATGGTAACGATCATGACGTTTGCCTCTACCTGCATATGGTCTAGATTCTCTTTCTGGTAAGAGATGTCAGGGGGCTGGCTTAGCAAGTGAGTGTTCTGTAAGTGTAAGGGAGGAGAAAAGGGTGGTGTGTGATTTGGGCATGCAATTAAGGGGCCATATAGACTTGATAGTTCAGTGTAGACCATTTAATCAGTGGGTCACCCAGCTGAGGATGAAGGCCAGCAACACCACCCACAGCAGGACTATGGGACCAGGGATATGAGGGGGAATGGCCAAAGCAGGTATGGGGCCTCCCTTCTTGGTTATGATGTAGCAGGTAGAGGGGCTATGCTTTAAAAAAAAATCTTCAGAAGTTTCAGTCAATTTAATAAACCAAATGTATTAAGATTATTTTGGCCTCAAGCAGCAAAGGAAACTAATTCTGAGTGGCTTACCCAATAAAGAAATATATTATTTTATATTATAAGAAATTTAGAGATAACGGGGACCAGTGTTGGTTACTCAGTAGCACAATATCAAGAACATGGGGCCTTGTTTCTTTTGCCTCTGCCATCTTTGTCCTTGTTCTCAGGCTAAATTCTCTCTTGGTTGCAAGATGGCTGTTGCAGTTGTAGATATCACAGCTAGGCACGACAATGTCCAGCGGAAAAAGAGAGATCAGGTTTTCCTATGTATCTTTCTTTTTTTTTTTTTTTTTTTTTAAGGAAAGATTTTCCTAAACTTCTCCAGTAGATTTTCTCTCACACTTCATTGGCTTGAATTACATCCATGCCATCATCTAAACCAGTTGTTGTCAAGGGGAATAGGTTCATGACCCATCCCTGGGGCTGGAACTAAGGGCATGCATAGGCAACCAATGGTATCTGTTTTCCTCAGGCTTACTCTATCCTGAACTTCTGACTCAAAAGCTTTGCCAAAGAAAATGTATCCTTTTTCCCCCAAGCTCCCACTCCACTGTAGGAGAAGGACTGAATTTCAAAAGAATTAATGAATTTTTGTGTGTAGACTCCATTATACACTGGAAGCACAGTCAATGGGCCCATCTCTGTGGGTTGGGTGTAAGTTACAGAGTCTGGAGAGCAGTCCAGGGGTGCTGGAGATTAATTGCACAATGCACAAGAGTGATTACGTTTAATCACTGTATTTTCTCCCCCCTCTTACAAAGAGCAGCATAGGTGGGGTTTGCCAATTGTATCAATCTGTTCCAGCTTCTAGGCCAATAGTATTTGCAATTATGTGGCCCTGGAGTCACATTTTCTGTTACCATTAACCAAAGGAGCCACATGAGCCTAATAGAATATTCTAATACAGAAATAAAAGGTCTTGCAGCTTTGCAGGTTACAGAAGAAGGACCCACACTCAGCCTATTAGCTTTTGCCTGAGACTAGCTCCAAGCTTGGCTTTGTATCCAGAGGGAAAGAAACTGGTCAAACCAGTTTATTTTTTTAATCTTTTGTTTTCCCTTCACCATTTTTTATCTTTGAAAACATTAGACTACCACGCAGACAAAATTATGTCAAAAAAAATGAAATTCAATCAAGCTGGATGTTCCAGAGACACTTAATTCAATTCCAGAGATACTTTTTGAGCCCCTACTATGAGTAAAGCACAGCACTAGATATTGTGGAGAACTCACAAACTAGCAAACATGTCACCAGATACACATTTTCTGAGAACCTACCTTTGGCCAAGTACTTGGATAAGTTTGGGGGTGTAAGAGGCATGAGAGCTTTCTCTGTTTCCAAGGTATACATGTGTTTGGAGTTAGACAATACAGATAAGTAAAAAATTCACTGCTATAGACTGAATATTTGTGTCCTGTTCAAATCCACATGTTGAAACCTAATCCCCAGTGTGTTGGTATTTGGATGTGGGGCCTTTGGGAGGTGATTAGATTGTGAGGGTGAAGCCCTCATGAACAAGGTTAGTGCCATTATAACAGAGACCCCAGAGAGCTCGCTTGCTCCTTCCACCATGTGAGGACACAATGAGAAGATAACTACCTATGAACCAGGAAGAGGGCTCCCACCAGACACTGAAGCTGCCAGAGCCTTGATCTTAGACTTCCCAGACTCCAGAACTGTGAAGAATACATTTCTGTTGTTTAGAAGCTCGCTAGTTCATGGTAATGTGTCATAGCAGCCTGAATAGATGAAGATACCCACTGAAGTTCATTGTGATATGTCAAGTTATTGCTGGTTTCTATGGCATCAAAGAGGTGGCCAAACCAAGGATGGGAAGAAAGTGAGGAAGTCATTTCCAAGGAAGGGATACTTAGGTGAGTATTGAAAGGCAAATAGGGGTTTGCCGGATGATCTTGAGTCCTGATTTTCAAAAGTAGAAATAAGTTATTTACACCAAAAGCTAAAAGTCAAGGCATCATGTACAAAGTTCTCTAAGGGGGCATCATGCAGTCTTCAAGGAGGAAGGATCTTTTGTTCTGGGCTGTGGTGGTCGAGTGGGGTAGTAATGATTAGAAATGGGCAAAGGGCATTCCAGGCAGAGTGTGCATTGTCAGTATGACAGAAATAAGACAAAGTGTAGAACATTTTTTTTCCGTCTTTTCCACTTACACTGTCTTCTAATGAGGAAGAATTTTTGCTTGTTGGATTAGCTCTGGGGCTTTCACAGGAAAATTCAAAGAAGCCAGGGAGGCTGACATGTTATAGATATGAAGAGCTTAGTCTAGCAAGGAGACAAAAGAGCCTGATGTGGGCTCGAAGGCAACCTTGGAGTAGGAGTTGGGGAGGAGAGAGACTTTGTGTCAGCCTTGACGCATGGGAAAAAATAAGAGAAAAGAATGGGGAAAGACAGGTTTTAGGACGTTTTTCTGTGTGTGGTGAGCATGTTCTCCCTTTTGGTGTTTTTATGAAACACTGCCAGGGGTTTAATTAATTTTACATTTTCGGGTCTGGGTTGACGTTGCTTCAACACAGCGCTGTATTAAGATGGTGTTATACGGAATCTGGGCTTTACATGGAATTGATAAGCTAAGGTGTAAAGGTGAAAAAGCACGAGCAGAATTGGAAAGCAAGAGTCACACTGGATGACAAAAGACAAGGCTGTTTGAAGCAGAGTCCTGGGATGGAAGTTAGGTTATTGCAGCAGTGGAGGGCTTAGACGTCAAGGTTAGGAAGGTGGTATGTGCTCCTGGACGAGGCAGAGCCTCTGAGGTTTCTGAATAGGGTGGCTCAGTGTCAGAGACAGGTTTTAGGACAATTGCACTGAAGGTGGAACCGGTGGGAGAAGGATAATGGAGTAAGAGATATCAATTAAAGAGCGTTTACAAAACCCGATGCCAAAATAATAGATTCGGAGGATTTTTCATGGAATTGATTTGCTTCTTTGACTCAACCGAGGGTTTGGGTTCATCCACACGCAGGCTTCCCCAGGGCTGCAAGATGAAAACGTGCTCGCCAAACTCATTTCTACTTTTTATTTCTATTATGTAAGGAATGACGGAGGACTTACAGAGTGCTCAGGGTGGATCTGGAACATGAGGCAATAGAGCAAGTTTTATATTGATCCCCCACCAGGTGGCTGGCACCAGGGCCTTGAGCACCGAGCTTACCCTATAATTACAGTCACCAGATCAACACAGAAGCCAGCTCCTCCCAACTCCCACCACCCAGAA
>NW_020174037.1:2553634-2555443 GCF_003031525.2 Neophocaena asiaeorientalis asiaeorientalis | reverse complement strand
GCCAGCTCCCCCCAACTCCCCCCACCCAGAGGCGGGTGGTGGTGGGGGGGGTGAGGGGTGGTGGGGGCTGTAATCTAATGAGAGGCAGATGTCAGCAGGGAGCAGATGTTTGCAGCACTTTAGTTTATATCAAATTAATCATCTCCTGACTTCAAGGTGCTTCTTGGAGTCCAGGAAATTTCCCTGTAATAAATTGCTCCTGGGATTAATTTTTAAAGTGAGAATGTATACGCCACTGTCTTGAATGCTTTAGAAGAGTTCTACCCAGAACCAGAGGAAGTTTTCTTAATATGGACAAATTTAGGTGGAGGTAAAACAACCAAATCCAAACTCGCAGATCTATTTCTAAACAACAGAGAGGCTGCCTTTTTATTAATAAGATTAGCTGCTGGCACTGCTCATTAGTCTGCCCGCCCTTTCATTTATTCAGCAAATAATTTTTATGGACACACTGTGTACTGAAACCACAATAGTGTGTGAAAACACAGATGCTGACCCCATGGAGCTTGCAAATCGTAGTAAATAATCATGCAAATACATCTAAAATTACAAATGTAGTGAGTGCTGTGAAAGAGTTATGTGATTCCTAAAAAGTGTTAATGCAGGGTTTGGTCTTAAATCTGCAAGATCTGAGAAGTCTTTTCTGAGCAGGGAACAAGAGCACAGCTCCTCCTTCTCCCTTTCCTTCTCCTTTCTTTTCTCCTTCCTCTCTCCCTCCTCTCCCATCTCCTCCTTTTCCCCTCCCAATCTGCTTTCTTCCCTCCTTCATTCTCTTTCTCTCCTCCATCCCTTTGCCCTCCTTCCCTCCCTCCCCGCTACCTTCCTTCCATTGTTCTTTTCTGTTTCTTTTCTTCGCTCTCTTTTTGTCACCTTTCTTCTCTACTTTTCTTCTATTCTTTTCCCCAATCGTCCTTGAAAGCTAGTTAGGGACCCAAGCCCTGCCCTGGGTCTGGTAGGCAGTAGAGGGGTTGAACAGGGAACTGTTCAGAGTGCTCAGAGACGGGGACCTCTCTGGTGGTCCAGTGGTTAAGACTCCGCGCTCCCAATGCAGGAGGCCCCGGATTCCAGCCCTGGTCAGGGAACTAGATCCGATGATGCAACTAAGAGCCTGCATGATGCAACTAAGACCCGGTGCAGCCAACTAAATAACTATTAAAAAAAAAGTTCTCAGAGGCAATGGGCAACTAGTTGAAAATTCAGGACCACAGGGGCAGGTGTTATATTGGCAGTAAATACAGGGGCTTCTGGGAGGTCACAAGAGGGCCACCAGACTCCAGCTGGGGGGTTGGACAAAGGGTGAGAAAGCAGTTGATACTTGAGATAAGTCTTGGAGAATGCTAGGGGTTAGATGAAAAGCAGAGTGGAGGACCTTGCAGGCAGAAGAAAGTTCCCGTGTTTACCAAACAAGAGAGGAAGCATGATAGGAGTGTTATATCCTGGGGAAGACAAGAAGTTCAGTATGACTGGGGTAAAATCCAGGAGATGAGATGGTTGGAGAGATGGGTAGGAGCCAGGTGGAGGAGGATGGCATGGTATTTTGTCCTGGGTGCAGTGGAGAGTCGCTGAAGCTTGCAAGAAGAGAATCACATAATCCAGTCCACCAAGATCTTTTCAGGCTGTAGGGGGGTCCTACTCACTCCTAGCAACCAGGATATCACACATCCTCACATTTGACTTTTCCAAAACATTGTTTCAGACTGTGAGGCTCTGGAAGTGTCTGGCAAATCCTTAGGTAGCCTCACATTCAGGAACAAAATGAAATCTCAAGCGATTAGACTCTTGACTGTGTTGCAGTATCTCCTTCCTCAT
>NW_020174037.1:2527444-2553605 GCF_003031525.2 Neophocaena asiaeorientalis asiaeorientalis | reverse complement strand
TGAGTAAACACTATTGGAACATCTTCTTAACTGCTGGGACTTTTTCATTATTGTTATGATATAAGGTAAACCATTTCCTTTTGTTTTAAATGGGTGTTGGCTTTCAAGGTATCAATATAAACATAAAAGAAATAAAATAAGCCTATAAAGGATGAAGGTCAGAAAACATCCAGGATTCAAAACCAGGGTTTTTCAACCTCAGCACTATTGACATTTGGGCTAAATGATTTTTTCTTGTGTCTTGCATTATGGGATGTTGAACAGCATCCCTGTTCTCTACCCATTGGATGTAGCCCTGACAAGCAAAAATGTCTCTAGACAACAAACTCAGTACCCCAGAAATAAACCTGTGCATATATGGACAATTAATTTACCACAAAGGGGCAAAGAACATACAGTGGAAAAAGGACAGTCTCTTCAATAATTGGTGCTGGGAAAACTGGACAGCCACATGCAAAAAAAATGGAATGACCGTTGTCTCACACCATACACAAACATTAACTGAAAATGGATTAAAGATGTGAATGTAAGACCTGAAACCATAACACTTCTAGAAGAAAATATAGGCAGTATGCTGTGTGACATTGGTCTTAGCAATATCTTTCTAGATATGTCTCCTCAGGCTAGGGAAACAAAAGCAACAATAAACAAATGGGACTACATCAAACTAAAAAGCTTCTGCACAGCAAAGTAAACCATCAATAAAACAAAAAGACAACCTATAAATGGGAGAAGAGATTTGCAAATGATATATCCAATAAGGGGTTAATATCCAAAATATATAAAGAACTCATACAACAAAAATGAAAACAACCATGTTAAAAAATGTGCAGAGGAGCTGAATAGATATTTTTCCAAAGAAGACATACGGACACATGGAAAGATGTTCATCATCACTAATTATTAGGAAAATGCAAATCAAAACCACAATGAGATATCACCTCACACCTGTCAGAATGGCTATTATCAAAGAGACAAGAAATAAGTGTTGGCCAGGATGTGGAGAAAAATCTTATACACTGTTGTTGGAAATGTAAATTGGTGCAGCCACTATGGAAAACAGTATGAATGTTCCTCAAGAAATTAAGAATAGAATTACCATACGATCCTGCAATCCCATTTCTGGGTATTTATCCAGAGAATATGAAAACACTAATTCAAAGAGACATATGTACCCCTATGTTCATTGCAGCACTGTTTATAACAACCAAGATATGGAAACAACCTAAGTGCCCATTGATTGATGAATTGATAAAGAAGATGTGGTGTATATATATATATACAATGAAATACTACTTGGCCATAAAAAAGATGAAAACTTGCCATTTGTGACGTGGATGGACCTTGAGGGTATTAAATGCTAAGTGAAATAAATCAGATGAAGAATAACAAATACTGTATAGTTTCACTAATATGTGGAATATAAAAACTAGTAAACAAACAAAAATAAATAAAACAAATAAAGGAACCAAACCAAACACATAGATACAGAGAACACAGCAGTGGTTACCAGAGGGGGCGGGGTGAGTGGGAGGCTGAAATGTGTGAAGAGGATCAACTGTGTGGTGACAGATGGAAACGAAATTCTTGGTGGTGGGCGTGCTGCATGGTGCACAAAGTAGCAATAGAATGCTGTACACACGTACCTTACATAATATTATAAATCAGTGTTACCTCAATTTAAAAAAATTTCACTGTGTACATGGACCACTTTTTCGTTGTCCGTTCATCCATCGATGGACACTTTAAAAAAATAAAAAGAATGTCTCTAGCTATTGCCAAATGTCCCCTGAAGGGCAAACCCCCACCCCCTGCTGAGAATCATTCTTCTAAACTGTACAGTTGAAAGTTTTGTAGATAGGTAGAAATTCAGATGAGATTTAGCCAAGGTATGCTCAGCAAATTCTTCCCATGTTTAGAGTCACATCAGGAAAGACCTTGGTGACCTCTGATGTTAAATGAATTCTGCATTGTCTCCAGAAGCACATCTCCCCAGTCTCAGGCCCCTGCTAATTATTAGACCACCTCTTTCTTTCATCTCCAAATGCCTTTAATGTGTTATTGTGGCACAGATCCTACTTTCTCTCCAATTACATGATCAGATGGACCTTTTTCAATTTGGCTTTCAAAGCTGGTTACTCCTAGGAGACAGCTTTGCTAAAAGCATTTAATGATCAGAGAGGTAGCCAAGCCATAGAGGTGCATATCTGCAGGGATGGGCAGAATGGGGACGCCGTCTGGCATTCTGTCCATCTTCGAGGGCTGCCACATCTACCATTCCTCCCCAAGTGGGGCCCGCTGGCTTTATTTAGGTTTTGCCTTTCAGATTTCTGTTTGATATAATGCCAGCAGCGACGTTTCCCAGGCAATATGGGAGGCTACTTTTCCCCAGCTAGGTTTTGTGTGCTGTAGTTCGGTCTCACATATTAACATCTTTTTTTTTTTTTTTTTTTTTGTGGTACGCGGGCCTCTCACTGTTGTGGCCTCTCCCGTTGCGGAGCACAGGCTCCGGACGTACAGGCTCAGCAGCCAAGGCTCACGGGCCCAGCCGCTCCGCGGCACGTGGGATCTTCCCGGACCGGGGCACGAACCCGTGTCCCCTGCATCGGCAGGCGGACTCTCAACCACTGCGCCACCAGGGAAGCCCACTGGTCTCACATATTAAAATGATGATGTTTTGGAGTCACCACTAGGCTGCTGACTAGACTTGAAGCCCCTTGAGAACAAGAACACTGTGCTTTTTCTCTTTTTTTTCCAGTGCTTGTATATGCTCTCAACCTTAAGGGATGCTAAGAGGCACCCTGCTGGCTGCTTAACATGGATGTCTTCCAGAACACGTGTGAGCCTTGGACTTGACACATTTGGCAGCTCTGTGGGGAGTCTCAGTATTCTGAGCCTACCCTATGGATGCGAACCCATATTTCACCTGGAATCTTCAGCCGGGAGACTATGCTATTTTTAACAGTGTCCCTTTTTTTTTTTTCCTTCCCAACATCGTTCTCTAACAAGGTCGTGTCATTATCAGTTATTTAATATTTCTAAAATTAGAAGCAGTTTCACCGCTGCGGCAGCTTCAGCTTTAGGCCAGACTCTTTGAGCCTCTCCTCACACTGGGGCTATTGATACAGGTTAGTGCTGAGGCTTCCTGCTCCTTCTTTTTCTAGCTTACAGTGAGTTCAAAATTCAGCCAGGCTAAACTTTTTGCTCTCCTTTGGTCGGGCTTTTCACTTATTTAAGGAATTGAAGTCGCCACCCTTAAGCCCAGGGATTGAGATTTGGCTGCGTGGTGGGTAGTCAATGCTCTGTACTCAGTGATCTCATCCAAGTAGCTCAAGATAGCCTGCTGACCGGCCTAGAGAACAGCCAAGGCAGAGAAAGGGGGGTATAATAATGATTCCTTCCCAAGCAGCCCTTCCTGCTTCTTCCTAATAAAGCAACCGTGAGTTCTGGGTACCATCAAGAGGAGGCAAAGTGACAAGCAAATAGAAGAAAGAGAAGGGAAGATGCGGACTATTCATCACCTGTGCTGTGCCAGTCCCTGTGCTAAGGGATAGAGAGACCATTATAAATGAGGCGGGCCTGCCCTTACCAAACTCCTGGTCCACATGCAAAGGGGAGACTGGGAGTGAAAGCTGGAACATGATTTACACCTATCCAGACAGTTTCCCCTTAGCACTTCCCGGAATATAAAGAATTTTTTTTGTGTGTGTGGTACGCGGGCCTCTCACTGCTGTGGCCTCTCCCGTTGCGGAGCACAGGCTCCGGACACGCAGGCTCAGCGGCCATGGCTCACGGGCCCAGCCGCTCCGCGGCATGTGGGATCTTCCCGGACCGGGGCACGAACCCATGTCCCCTGCATCGGCAGGTGGACTCTCAACCACTGCGCCACCAGGGAAGCCCCATAAAGAATTTTTGACTATCTTATGTAATCTCTATGTTGCATGGGTACCATTGCTATCCCCATCTTACAGAGGAGAAAACTGAGGCTCAGACAGGTTAAGTAACTTGTCCAAGGTTACTTTACTGATAAGGGACAAAACCAAGGCTGGAACGCAGATCTTCCAACTCCAACTTGGAAAAGTTCCATATTGCCCCCTGCACCCATCTTCTCTCCTCCACCCAACAAGACCTCAGTGAAATCTCACTGTTGAGCTCCTGGCAGAGTCTATGGGTCCTTGTGCCATGTCTAAAAACAATAACTACTTCTCTTTCCACAAGGCTCCATGTAGACTGAAGAATCATGAATTAGATGTGCTGGAAATCCACAGTCCACCTTCAAGGGCAGCCTTCAAGTAGAGTCCTCAGGGCCGTTAATTATTAGCCTGTTTCCATTTTCCATTGTGGAATACGATTCTCAATACACCTACAACCTGGATGAATTATTTAACCTAAGTTACAGAGATAAAAGAAAACCTGTCCACCATCAACTGGCATGCATATGTGAGCTGTGATTCATGTAATTAGTATCATGCCTAGAACAGTGTATGTACTTAGAAAATATTGGTTTTATATGGGATGAATAAATAAAAGGCTTGCTGCCAAGACATTTACTCAAAGTGGAAAACCTCAGTGGCTCAAGTAGGCATATTCACATCATACCAAAAAAAACAGCCTCACGGATTTTTTTTATCCCCCAATGGAACTGGCCCGGTGTTGAGTGTGTATCTGGGACAATTAGAGATTATGTGGGATTTTAGATTTGGTACATGGCCCAGTTAATGCACATGACCTCTAATTACTGTGTGGGATAGTGAGAAAAAAATCCAAGGGTTATAGACTCAGAAGATTTGGGTTAAATCCTAATTCTGCCTCCTACTTGGACCAATCATTTAATTTCTTGGAGCCCCAGTTTCCTCCTCTGTCAATGGAGATAACATCAACAGAGAGCTCAAGTATTGGTTGGTGAGTATATGCTGGCAATGACTGTGGAAATGCACCGTCCACCATCACCTGGGATGCAAGTGTGAGCTGTGATTCATGTAATCAGTCACCTGTGTCCTCATCAACGTTGAAGGAGTGGAACAAACAGCCGGCTTTCTGATTATGGTGTTAATAATCATGAATGGTAATTAATTGGAAGTGGCTTGGGTCCTTGCTCAGGTATGTCACCCATCGAAACTGGAGGAAAACCTCCCTGAGTGCTGTTGGAAGGCCATGTGGATTCCATTCGAACTTTGGGGCCCCCCATGGTTATTTTGGAATCACCACTGGCTGAAAGCATCTGAGTGAAGAGCTTTGATATTCTCCTGCACAATGTGTTCAATCAGAGGTTAAGGGACAACTGACTTCACTGAAGCCAAACCAGAGCTGTGCGCTGAGTTGCAGTTTGCCTGTGTGTTCAGATTCTTTTCTACAGTTACCTCCAAATGGGAGATGAAATGGATGCTTCTGACCCTTAACAGAACCCTACTTGCTGAAGGGTAGCCAGAAAATGAGGAGGAGCTGTCATCCTCCTGGGGTTTGTTCTAACACCCCTTTCTCTTGGCAGACATATGGGTGAAGAACTCTGCCACAAAGTCTACAACAATACAGGTTTAGGAAGTGGAGACAGCGTTTGACCAAATCCGCGCCCTCCAATTCCTCATTTTTAGGAAATTGGGCATCAGAATGGAAAAAGAACAGAAGCAGACATATTCCAAGATGTAAGCCCCCTCCTTACTTCTATTTAAAAAGTGAACCTTTAATCTCCTTTGTACCTCGAGTTTTCTTTTCCATGGAAGCTGTGTCTTTGCTATCATTTCAGCAGTTTTTATCCCTGCTAGCTGCTAGCTGTGCTCCACTCCATCAAGCTAACCTGGATGATGCGTGAGCTATTAAGAGAACACACTGTTTCCTTGGGGAGTCATTTATTCCCATGATCACTGATAATAGAAAGTCCTTTTCTGGGCTTGATGCTAATGATTTCTCAATCCAGACTGGGTGCATTTTCTCCAATTGTTGGTTATTCTCGAGCTGTCACCGCAGCCTTGTGGAAGCAAGGACGGAATATGCTTCGTGGATCCATTCTGTGCTCTGTTTTGATTATTGTCAGCAAGGTGGATAAAGCAGTAGAACTGAATGGGTGTTGGATAGTCCTATTCATGAATAGACAAAGAAAACATGAAGTGCTTCTATTTTCCTTCTTGTTTGGAATTTGGAATGGATTTATAAACAAACAATGAGAGGGTGTCACTAGACTTTACCGCTTCCCAATTCAAATCTAAATTTGAAAAGTGAGATTTCTCATAGGCACAGTGAGAAATATTTTTTAACTCCTTAAATGTTTAAATTTGAGTTAATATTATCCCTCATACACTGTTTGTTCCTCAGGGGAGCCATATTGTTTCTGTCAGCCCAGCTGAAAGTTCCGGAATTTTCTATGACTCTTTCTTTCTCATTCTGCATATATGGTGTCTAATTCTTCTACCCGTGTTTTTGTAGTTCTTAATTATTTTTGCCTTCTAATTTCTACCTACCTAGGTGTGATCACTATTATCTTGCTTTGAGTCACCTGAAAGGGCTTGTAACTGATCACCATGGCCCCAAGCTCACTTGACTTCAGTCAGTCCTGGATCCAATTTTGAGATCAGTGTTCTGAAAGCAACATACCATTCCCTGCTCCAAACCATCACTGACTGCTCATTTATAGTAAATAAAGGCCATGTGAGATTTAAAGTCATTTGTAACCTACCCCAACCTACTCAGATCTTTCCAAGACTTTTCCCCTCCATTCCCTTTAACATCCAGCTGCACTGATTCAGTCATCCCTTAAAATAGCTTTCTACTTTTTGTCTCCACCTCTATGCCCATTCT
Organism: Neophocaena asiaeorientalis asiaeorientalis; assembly: GCF_003031525.2. Lineage (NCBI taxonomy): Eukaryota > Metazoa > Chordata > Mammalia > Artiodactyla > Phocoenidae > Neophocaena > Neophocaena asiaeorientalis. Next base: position 2,546,813 of record NW_020174037.1, on the reverse strand, counting down.
GTTACCTCTTTCTGGCCTTCCATACCTTTACATCCTAACGTGTACTCTTGAGTGCCTCTTTTTAATTCTTTAATAGTCAACACAGACTGGACTTCCCTGGTGGCGCAGTAGTTAAGAATCCACCTGCCGATGCAGGGGACATGGGTTGGAGCCCTGGTCTGGGAAGATCCCGCATGCCACGCAGCAACTAAGCCCATGTGCCACAACTACTGAGCCTGTGCTCTAGAGCCTGCAAGCCACAACTACTGAGCCCACATGCCACAACTACTGAAGCCCACATGCCTAGAGCCCGTGGTCGGCAACAAGAGAAGCCACCACAATGAGAAGCCCGCTCACCGAAACAAAGAGTAGCCCCTGCTCACTGCAACTAGAGAAAGCCCGTGAGCAGCAATGAAGACTCAACACAGCCAAAAATAACTAAATAAATAAAATTTAAAAAGTCAACGCAGAATGATGTATCATAGTCATATGCATACCTTTTTTGTCTCCCCACTGGACAATGAGATAATAAAGGACAGAGCTTTGCCTTGTATATCTTTACCCTCTCCACAATGCTTAACATAATGCCTCATCATGGGTTCCATCCCTGGTCGGGGAACTAAGATCTTGCATGCCACCATGGCACAGCCAAAAACAAACAAACAAAACCAAAACAAACATAATAACTTATACAGAATACACTGTCGATAGGTATATTTACTGAATGAATGAATGAATGTGTAAATAGAGACAGAATCAATTTACACTGTTTAGACTTTGGACTGCGTCATACCCTGAAATATGAATGGAAACGTTTGCAAAATGAATTGATATTTTCAGTGTGCCATAGAATTGAGAACTTTAAGTCTTTCTAGTCTCATCAAGGCCAGAGCTCCCTACCATTCTCTTGCATAATCCTCCCTCATTTTCATTTCCTTGGACCCTTACCCCTTCACCATCTCAGAAATACAGCGTGCTACATACACAAAAATTTAAAAGCTGTTGGCATTTAAAGATTTGTGGCAATTAAATCCCTTCTCCATAACTCTGCCAGACTGTCTGAACTATTCAGACACAGCCTGTAAATAAAGACGACTCTTTGTGATCAGATAATGGGCAAAACCATGCAGTGGGTCACTCTAGCCAAAGCCATCACTGAAACAAGTCAGCAGTCTCCTGGAACCTTATCCTTTTTGCTGCTTTTACATTGACATCCCCACATTCTAGAAAACTGGCCTCCTCCTGATGTTTTGGAAGAGTGCAGGGTCCTACAATGCAGCTCCAGTAGTCACTGGGACACGTATGGACATCTGTACAAGGGTATATTATACGTGAAAGCATGGCTCTTTTCAGGTATGGGTTAGTTTTACCCCAAAGTTTCCAAGATCTTTTGAGGCAGAAAGAAAATGCAATTCTCAATTTATTCCTGCTTTAAAAAAGGGACTGAGTCCAAGGACTCCGAGGTTTGGTTTGGATGAACACCCAGAAGTTGGGATGACTATCTGAAGCTCTCGCATCTGCAAATTTGGGCTGGATCAACTGAGGACAGGCGTTGTCATGACATTTCCAATACTCCACAGTGCCATTCAGGCTGGAGAGGGGCATCTCCTTCACCATAACACATTAAAATTTGGGGAACTTGAAGAACAAACAGGAAAAGTAGGGAGAGAAGAAGGGAAAGTGTGATTTCTTTAAGTACTGACAGTCTTTCATTGTCTCCAGAGTTGTGATTATACTGCTTATAGCTGGGTCAGGCTATGACATACAACTGTTATGGGTTAATAGTGGGCAACTTTACAATAGATCTGCAGATCCACAGAACTTGAGAGCTAAAGGAGGACCTTGGGGACCTTCTAGTCAAACCATCTTTTTATACAGATTATAAAGCTGAGGCTTGGAGAGAAGAAATGGCTTGCCAAGGACGCAGAGAGTAGAACTGGGATTCATTCCAGAGTCCTGACATTTAGTCAACATGGTTATTCTAAATCATTACCCAGTCAGTTCTGTTGTAGCACATCTAGGTGGATTCAATGGGCTGCGCTCAGAGTAAGGCTGAGTTTTACCGAAGTTCTCATTTTTATTTAAACTGACTTGATTTTTGTCAATTCATTTGTCGAATGAGGGCTTGAAGGGTGGGATGGATTACTAAAGGATGGGAGCTCTCAGCAGGGGCCAGTAGGACAGTCATTGCTGACATTCTTTTGCTGGGAAGGGGTATCATTGAGAGTTCTGAGCCTTCAGGGGAAATGCTTTCCTTCATAGTGGAATATGGCCTCCAAAGATTGGAGGAAAAAAGCTCATTTAACCAGAATCCAATTTAGGAAAGCATACGTCACCAACCAGAGAACTAACCAACCAACCAGCCAACCAGGAAATAAAGGAAATGGCACAGGGTGCCTGGAATCTTTAATCGAGCAAGGGCTGGAAAGTTGGGGAGTCTCGAGTCCAAAGCAAGAAGAGAGTTGCAGGCAAAAGAGTTGGCCAGAGGGTCCCCAAAGGCAAGTTGCCCCTGCACTTAAACCTGTGGTGATAGCCATATTTTAAAGCTCTTCCATGCGCTTCATTTTTGGTTTCTAATAGTTTCAGAATCTTCTTGATGGAAGAAATTTTATGTGTTTGCGAAACTCAGTTTTCTAATTTACCGATGCAGTGTATCTTTCAAATCTTACTAGCCTGAAAAATTAGATTTACACACAGGATTATTAGCGATGTTTAAGTCTATCATGATAAAAAATCACACAGCAGGAGGAGCAAATTTGAAACAACCCTAGACAAGTGTGTTGAAGTCCACCCAAGATGAAGACTCTTTAACTATAGACCTTGCACAAGAAGGGAATCAGGATTACTTAGTTTAGTTAATTGCCTTAAGGTAAGTAAGGCATTTTTACCTCTTCCCCTATGTTTTTTTTTTTTAATTTGGGAGTGATATCAAATGTATTAGATGATTGATTCAGTATCCAAGAAGTCTCAAGTCTGAAGCTGTGAACAGAGAAGTTAACTAACACAAAGACATAAAAGCAGTATGTCCTTTGATCAATGATCAAGGTTCTAATATACTGCATGATTTTACTGTGGAAAGTCAAATTATACACTAATTAATCCACTTATGACTTGAATAGGAAGTGGACACATATTTATGGAAAAAGAGGGAAAATTTCAGTGATTATAGCCTTAAAAGTTTCTTCCTAGGCAAAAGTCTCAGACAGTTCATGAAAAAGATAGATTGTAAAGCTTAGGGGCCAGAATGGGTCCACTGAGACCTGGTCGTGCTAGACTAACTTCTTTTTCAAAACAGGTTAACAGGGGGAATGCTATAGACATAACGTGTCTGCATTTCAGTTTTTCCGATGTGTCTGTACCCCACTGAAGACTACAGAGTCCTACAGACGGAAGGAATGATAGGCATAATGTCATCCCAAACTTTTCTGATCTTATGAAGATGATGGTAGCTGATGCTACAATTAAACTGGACAATAGATAATGACCACTCTCAGAACTGATTAATGCATGGATGGAAACCTGGCACTCTATATGATGCTTTTCTTGGTAGTTTCCAGTTTAACATTTTATATTAGAAGATTTGTTGAGCAGTATTATACGTGGCAATTTGGGGTTGGTATCCCATAAGGTGATAAAGGAATCAGTATCTGAGATTTCCCCAAGTCTGAAACCATGGGGGAAATATTGAAAGAAATGTAATAGGGATAGATGTAAAGTGCTGGGGCAAATATTGAAGGTAGAAGGTGGGAAAGAAATGGCTGACATAGCAGACAGCAGTGTGATGGCTCATTTTATCAACTTGACTGGGCAATGGGGTGACCACATATTTAGTTAAACATTGTTTCTAGGTGTGCCTGTGAAGGAGCTTCTGGTTGAGATTAACATTTAAGTCAGTAGACTGAGCAAAGCAGATTACCTTCCCCAGTGAGGGTGGGCTGCATCCAATTCATTAAAGGCCTGAATAGAATAAAAAGCTGAGTAAGAAAGAATTCTCCCCCTCTGCTTGGCTGTCTTTGAGCTGGGACGTCAGTCTTCTGCCTTCAGACTCGGATTCAGACTGGAACTTAGACCAATGGCTCTCCTGTTTCTCAGGCCTTTGAATTTACACTAGAACTATGCCATCAGCTCTCTCCCTCCACCCTGACTAATAACAGCTCCCTCCTTCACACACACAAAAAAAGACAGGTGGAGAGGTGGAGGATGCTAAACTTTGTATAAGTCAAGAGAGTCAATGACTAGAGCACATCTTTGGTCTAGAACAAGCAAGGCAATATCTTACTTATTATCAGTCCTGGTAATCCCAGTATAGGAGGAAAAAGGTCAAGCAGGAGGAAGTCCCAAAGGAAACAACCAAGGCAGATGACGCATCCAAAGTCATGCCAGTAAAAAGTAGTCCAAAGAACTGAGGGTGTTCTTTCAGGGAAAACATTTCAGGGAAGGATATAACAGCTGACTTCAAGTTCTCAAACTGCTATCAGCAAGAAAATGAATGATACTCCTTCAGTGTGATTCCAGGGAGCAGTGCCATAGAATGAACATTTTAAGGACAAAGAATTTAGCCCAATCTAAGGAATCACTTTCTAAAGATGGACTAGACTGAAATGAGAGTATAAGCTTTCTTCATGGAATCCATGTGACATTAAGTGCTGGGTAGCTTGGGTTTCCTGGTAAGAGTAAGATTGGCATCAGTTATCTTGAAGATGCTTTTCAATGCTTTTTTAATCTATGAAATTGCTTTTCGTAGGGAAAGTGATGGTTAGTCAAGCAAATAGTATAATGTGATAAAATACTATTTAATAGAAGACACTTTTCAAAGGACTTAATTCATTTATAAGCAAACTGTTAACATCCACTTTCTGAAGTAGGTTCCCTATGAAACTTTCTGTGTTAATACTTTTTAGTTACTTTAGTTTAAATGCCTATGTCTTTTTGAAAGTAACATTAAGGATTAAAAAAATACTGTAACACAGAGTTTTCACTAATGCAAGCATTTAAAAAAAATTAGCCTGAATGAATCACACTGTCCTGAACATGTGAACGACAGGTACTAGAGAAAAAGTAATAATAAAAACAGCAGCTTAGCTTGGTTGAAAGTGCTTACCATGTGCCGGTTATGGTTTTAAGCGTGCATTCATTCACTGACATGAATATACTCTCTTAATCTTCATAGCAACGACATGAAGTAGCTACAATTATTATTTCCATTTCTACAGATAAAGAAACTAAGCCATAGGGAGGTTAAACAATTTGTCCCAGGATATACTGTTTCTTTAAAAAAATTTATTGTATTGAAGTATAGTTGATTTACAATGTTGTGTTAGTTTCTGGTGTACAGCAAAGCGACTCAGCTTTATATATATACATATATTCTTTTTTAATATTCTTTCCCATTATGGTTTATTACAGGATATTGAATATCATTTGCTGTGCTATACAGTAGGACCTTGTTGTTTATCCATTCTACGTATAATAGTTTGCATCTGCTAATCCCAAACTCCCAGTCCATCCCTCCCCCACCCTCCTTTCCCCTTGGCAACCGCAAGTCTGTTCTCAAAGCCTGTGAGTCTGTTTCTGTTTTGTAGATATGTTCACTTGTGTCATATTTTAGATTCCACATATAAGTGATATCATATGATATTTATCTTTCCCTTTCTGACTTACTTCAATTAGTATGATAATCTCTAGTTGCATTCATGTTGCCGCAAGTGGCATTATTTCATTCTTTTTTTACAGCTGAATAGTATTCCATTGTACATATCAGGATGTATTGTTAATCAGAAGCAAAGCTAGAATTCTTTTTTCTTTTTTTTTCAAAGGTAGAATTCTGACTCCAGAGTCTACATTCTTATTACCACAATATTTCTTTTTAGGAAATTTTCGATTTTACAGAGTTCCATGTAAAAGTAAACCTTGGAATCTCTGCATGTGTTCCTTGGACACCCTACACGTGGGCAGCCTCATAAAAAGTATCAACTGCTATGGTAGACAAATGGTTTCGTTGCTTGAGCTCACACTTCCATTGAGACAGGTATGCAGGTCGAACATCTCTGTGATCTAGTAATTAGCTGATGTTTCTAAGTAATCCCCGAAGAATATCGCCTTTGCAGGCTGCAACTTGAACTTTTTGGGTGCTTTGCTTCTAATATTGCACCGATTAGAACTCATCTGAGCTGCATCTGTCTTGGGAAATTTGACTTCATTAGACCTGAACTCAGATCCTAACTCTGTTTCTTACAAGGTATATGGATTGGGGCAAATTGACTATACCAGGTGACAGCTTCCAACTTGTGAAATGCATACCTGCTTTGCAGAGTTTTGGTGAAGTATCAATGAGATATTATGTATAAACTTCCTTGTAAAGATGTGACACATAACATAAGCATTCTAGAAGTGGGACTTCTTTTTTTTTTATTTGATAAATGCTATATATTCTACTCACAATTTTTTTGATACTGCTGGTTGAGGGAAAAGTTTCTCCTCGTAATCTGAGTTTCTGTTTGAAGATAAGAATCACATTGAGAATGGCTTCCAAATAGTTCGTCAAGTTTAAGTAGGCTCCCGTGTGCCTCCAGTGGGGAGTTAGTTGCATTCCAATGCCATGTGTAACTGGGGATTTTTCATGCTCTGCACAAACATTACAGTACCTCTTAGATTTCCCCCATTATAGGTATTAATGATATGATTGTGTCTTAGACCTGGCCGTGCGAAATACACTTTCCATGAGGCGCCCAGTCTTTCCACAAACATATTGGGCACCGATTATGTTCTTGCCTCAGAGTAACATGAGTAACATGCTTATGGAGTAGGCAAAAGCTCTAGAATACAAGGTAAAAAAAAGATTACATTACAAAGTGCTTTGCAAACATGGAGAATAAATAAGGGCAGAAGAAGGGAAATCCTTCTACCTACAACAAACTCAAGTATTGTGTGTGGTTCAGGACATAGATATATGTATTTGTCAAAATTCATCAAATGATACACCTAAGATTCGTACATGTCACTGTATAGAAATTTTACCTCATTTCCAATGCTTTCTAATGTATTCTTCATCTGAGTTCTTTAGCTCTAAAATTTCTGTTTGGTTCTTTTTCAGAGTTTCAATCTCTTTGGTAAAGTATTCCTTCTGTTAATTAATTTTCTCCCCGAGCTCATGGTACATCTTTCTGAGGTTTCTTGTAGCTTGTTGAGTTTCTTCATGACAGCTGTTTTGAATGCTCTATAAGTTTTAGCAATATGCCATAACTGAAAGTTTGGTTTCTGGAGAACTGTCATTCCCTTTTCCCAGAACACTAATTCATAAAGATATATGAACCCCTATGTTCATCACAACATTATATTTTTTAACATTTTCAAAAATTAATAAACTCTATTTTTATGGAAGTTTTATATTAACAGCAAAATTGAGCAGAAAGTGTAAAGATTCCCATTTACCCATATGTGCCCAGCCTCCCCCATTACCAACATCCCTCACCAGAGTGGTACATTTGCTACAGTCCATGAGCCTACAGCGGCACATCATTATCACCCAAAGGCCATAGTTTAATGCATTAGAGTTCACTCTTGGTATTTTACGTACCATGGGTTTGGACAAATCATCACAGCATGATTTACGATAGCCAAGATATAGAAATAATCTAAGTGCCTATCAGTGCATGAATGGATAAAGAAGCTGTGATGTGTATGTATACACGCACATACACACACACACACACACACACACACACATACACTAAAATACTACTCGGCAGTAAAAAAAGAGAAATCTTGCCATTTGCAACAACATGGATGGACCTTGAGGGTATTATGCTAAGTGAAATAAGATGGAGAAGACAAATACTGTATGATTTCACTCATGTGGAATATAAAAAAACAACCAAACAAAGTCAATGAACAAACCAAACCAAAACAAACATGTAGATACAGAGAACAGAGTGGTGGTTACCAGAGGGGTTGGGGGTGGAGGGAGGGTGTGAAATATGTAAAGGGAGCCAACTATATGGTGATGGATGGAAACTAAACTTTTGGTGGGAAGCATGCTATAGTGTATACAGAATTAGAAATATAATGTCGTGCACAAGATGCTTATATAATTTTATAAACCAATGTTACTTCAAAAAATTTAATTAACTAAAAAATTTGACCTTGAAAAGAGAAAACACTGAATTTTAAGCTTCTCTTTCTTCATCAATGAAACCAAAACCTGGAGCCATATTTGTAAAGCATAATGCCTGTAGGTAGCATTGTTCTGTTAGGGACAGCAATCCTTCAAAACAGGAACATTTCTCCAAAACAAAGAGGTCATGTACTTAATATATAAAAAGCTCACGCAACTCACTGATAAGAAACCACTGAAACTTCAATAGAGAAATGGGAAAAAAAATAAGTGAACTTAAAAATTTAAAAAGAACTATACATAGCCAGTAACCATGAAATAATTTTCCAACTCATTTCTAAAATAACGATAAAGTAATCTCTTCTGAGGACTTACAAGGTTTATATGCATAATCTCAATTAATATAGATGATTAGTAAACTTGCCAAACAAATTCAACCTCACCAGTGTTTTAAAAAGGACAATTAAAATAATAACTTACAGTTTTTTTCTAACAAAATAATGAAGTTTAAAAAAGTATAACAATGCTGGGTAGAGTGTGATTGAATAATCACTCTCAAATATTTCCAGTGGAATATAATTTATTACCACTTTTTGGAAAGTGTTTTTGCCATATGGATTAAGAGTTTAAAAAGGAAATATACTCTTAGAATTAGTAATTCCACTCTGGGATCTTTTATAGGAAGTAGTCAAAAGTATACAAAAGTGCAACTATAAAAATGTTCATGCCGGACTTCCCTGGTGGTGCAGTGGTTAAGATTCCGCACTTCCACTGCAGGAGGCATGGGTTCGATCCCTGGTCGGGGAAGTTCTGCATGCCGCATGGTGCGGCCAAAAAAAAAAAAAGTTCATTCCAACATTCTTTATAATTTCAGTAAAACTGAAAACAATCTGAACGTCTACTATAAAATGTTGGCAAGTGGCTTAATGGAGTGTGCTCACATATTGGAGTAATGGAGCCCTGTCCGTTTCCTTTCCTGGGGTCCCTAATTGTCATCCGATCACTGATCAAGGTACCCGAGGGGTCCAAAGAGAGGGGAACTTTTCATCTTCTTGTTCTGCCCTGGAGAGTAGGGAAACAATTAAGGCCAGATTTACAGGTTGTCTTCTAAGCTTTTGTGCATTTCCAAGGGACAGAAACGTCTTACAGGGAGAAAGCCTGATGGTTAGGCAGGCATGTTTTCATGTTTTTCCTTTATCAATCCCTTTCTCCTTCTTTTCCTCGTTCTGTCATCTTTTCCCTTGTCACTTCCTCTCCCATCTTTCTCCTTACCAGGTTCTCTGGGCACTGAATGAATCCTAGGACCTAGGAGAGGGCGCCTGGTCTACGTCTGTATGAGGAAAGCGTGTGGGTTATTGCAAACGTTGGGACCCCTTCCCTGTGCTCCTCCAGGCCCCTGTACACAGTCCTGTCACTCTGTATTGTACTACCTGCTTACTTGTCTGCTTTTTCCACTAATTCCTTGAGGACAGGAATATTGCCTTATTCGTCTTGGTGACCCTAGATTTAATATATGAAATTAAATATGTTAATTTCATATATTAAATTGAGAGATTAGATAAAATAGTGGTTTAGTTCTGTATTCAGACTACCTGGGTTTTCATCTTGGCTTTGCCATTTCTTAGCTGTCTGACTTTGATAACACACTTATCTGTATCTCAGTTTCTTTATTTGTAAAATGGGATTCATCAAAGCTTCTAAACTTATGAAGTGACTATTAAATGCGTTAATACATGTAAAGTTCTCAGAACAATGCCTAGAGGATTGTAAATCCTCAGTAAACGTTGGCTGTTACTAATATTCACATTTCATAGCAATTATTCTTTTTATAGAAAAATTGCTCTGTTGAGATAAACATAGCCTTCCTGGTCAATGAGTTCTAATCACCAGATAATCAATAAGTTTGCCTTGGGGACACAAACGCACATTATTTATCACTTGGAGTTCATTCCAAGTGTTTGCCACAATGTCTGGTAAATAGTAGGTGCTCATTACGTGTTCAATGAGTAGATAAAAATATGGATCTGTTGTAGACATAAAAAGGGGAGAAATTTGTAGCTGCTGTAACAAACATAGTGCCTCGTTTTTGGTGTCTCAATGACTATGGAAGTTCTCTGGTTTGAAATTGGACATATCCCATCTTTTAGGGGGAGGCCGCGTGGCTTAATGGGAAGAGGCAAGGGGATGGAGTCAAGTGATTTGGCTCTAAACTGGGCTGTGCCACCTAGTAGCTGTGTGACTTCAGACAAGTCACCTAACCGCTCTGGTCCTCTGTAAGATAGGGTTAACATTCCGCACCTCTTGGAGCTGTTATCTTATTGCTGTTATTGTTGTCTCACTTTGTCTTTTGTTTTGTGTGCACAGTCTTTATTTCAAAGATTTGTTAAAATACCGTTGGTTTATTCCTCGGGGCAAGCGCAATGTCCATGCTCTGCAGAAACTTAGGAACTGTTACAGAACTTTACAGAAAAGAGGACAACACTTTAGCTGAAGCCTGCCTGCTGACCATGGAACTAAATATGATCAGGTGTGTAGATCACTTACTATAGTGTATGTATGTATGTATGTATTTATTTATTTATTTGGCTGTGTTGGGTCTTCGTTTCTGTGCGAGGGCTTCCTCTAGTTGCGGCAAGCAGGGGCCACTCTTCATCGCGGTGTGCGGGCCTCTCACTGTCGCGGCCTCTCTTGTTCCGGGGCACAGGCTCCAGAAGTGCAGGCTCAGTAGTTGTGGCTCACGGGCCTAGTTGCTCTGCGGCATGTGGGATCTTCCCAGACCAGGGCTCAAACCCATGACCCCTGCATTGGCAGGCAGATTCTCAACCACTGCGCCACCAGGGAAGCCCACTATAGTGTATTATAGTTATTCTTATTTCAGACTATTTTATGTTGGTTCACAGGCTCAGTGGTGAGGCTCCTGAAATGTAGTTTTCTGTCTGATAAACAGTGAAGATTGGTGGTCATGAAGCTCTCAGAGGTGACACGTAACCAAGAACAGGGAGGTTACTCAAATCAGGTCAGTTATTGAATATCAACATGGAAAGAAAATTTGTTACATATGGACTTAACGGAAAGTACGCCCTAATTTACGTCAAGCTGATCCACGAAGCTGCTCCTGGGAGTATGTCTGGAATTGTCTGTGTGACGCATTATATCAGAGATTGTATTCTGATTATATTCCTTTAATTCAATCAAAGGGGTTGCCTTGGGCTGACCTGTAGTAGATTGTGACATCAAATCATTGTCTGGAGCTAATACACAGAATACAAATGGGGTTTTGTCTTTTGACTTAAGAAGCAGAAACATTTTATTGAGAATACCTGCAACAAGGTTGTTATCTAGAATTGTTTGGCTATTTGGAGCGTCCAGGGCCGTCTAGACGGGCTTCCGATTTGCAGTTTTTGCTTTCATCAAATACTTCTGTAAGCACTCACTGTGTGCCAGGCGATGTGTGAGGTGCTAGGGACCCAGAGATGAACAAAATACAGTCATATTCTGGCTTGAAGGAGCTCACCCTCATGGAGGAGAAAAACATTAATTTTTAAAAATGTAGTTGTATCCATGTTCTAGCAGGCTGTGTGGAAACTGCTATGAGGCACAGAAATAGGAGTAATTATTCATCCCGGAGCATCACAGAGAAGGTGGGACTTTGGGTGGCTCTTGAAGGACAGGTGGGGGCTGACCAGAGGAATAAGAGAGGGGTGTCATTCCTGAGAGAGAAAAGAACACTGGCTGAAGGAGCATGGAGTGGAGACATCCACCAGGTGGGTGGTCGGAGCCCGGAGAACGTGGCGGAGCGGTGAGGGAAGGATGCAGTTGTTACTGACCAGGGCTCTTGGGCTTCCCCAAGAAAGGCCTTCCTCTTAGGAACTGATGAGAGGCCAGACAAGAAATTCAGTCACAGCTTTACTGGGGCCCCAGTGCAGAAGGGGGGGAGCGCAAACAAGTAACAGGTTCCCTCGCTCTGTCCCTGAGGGTGGGGTGAGCTGCTTCCTTATACAGGGTGAGGGTGGGGGTATGTCCAGCGGTTGGGCCGAGGGGGGGGGGGCTTAGATGGTTTGCCCACCCCTTTGGTGATGTTGAGTGCAGGGGGCATGTGCAGTACCCTGCTTTTGCCCCCGACACCCTGTTTTTGCTCCTGGCTCTTCAGAAGTGGCAGTTGAGTTTCTGGTAATTTTCTGTCTTGTCCATCATTTGCCCCAAATGCCCATGAATGCAGTTATTTTTAGTCCCCCATAGTTTCTACGTATTGCGTTACTCGAGGAAACATTTGTCCTGGTGTAAGCGGTGCAGCAAAGGGTCCCAGGTCCCAGTTCCCAGTCTGTCTCAAGGTCACACTGTTGAAGACCTCAACAGGTGACTTTTTGGAAAGTTAAGAAATAGGACTCTAAAGTGACGTAAGTAATCAAAGTCTTGTTTACTGCAAAATCTAAAAAAATACTGCAAAATTGCCTGAAGTGAAATGGTAAAGTTCTGTTTTTCCTCCCCTGCCAGGCTCCAGATCCCACTCCCAGAGAGAACCGTGATTGACAATATTTTTAATGAATGCATCCGTAGATTTTCTATGCATCTATAACCCGTATGGGTGCAGTATGTGTGCATTTGAAAACACATTTTTCCAAAAATGTAATCAATATTTATGTACAATTTGCTTTATTGTCCATGTAAAATTAGATTTTTAGACATCATTCCACATCAGTCCATTCATTTCTGTCTTATTATTTTGAATGGCTGTATGGTAGTCCATCATCTGGGGGGGGAGCTGCAACTCTGGAAATTTCCACTGACTTTCTTAGATCTCAAGTAAAGACAGAAGATAATATGGATAATCATTCAAAATATACTTTTGAGTTAAAACCATCCTGCTAGTGGGAGGGGTAATTGTCCTCCCAGGTCTCCTAGAGTTACTCATCTCCACAGAAGTACCATGCTATTTGGTTTGAACAGGAGTTCTCAGCATTTTTCTGTTACTAGGATTGTTGCAGAGGAGTTGGTGCTGAGAGCTAGATGTTGAAGCATCATCGGAGGCTCGTCAGGCAGGAAAGCTTAACTCTGCTCTGAGCTGAATGCCGCTGGGCTGGATTCAGGCGGGTGGGTGACTGTTCTCATTTTAATCTGTTATTCAACACACACGTTTTGAATACTTGTGCCCAGTATCAAGCAGCCGGGAAAACATGATTCCTGCCTTTGAATAACTTATTATCTGGTTAGAGAAACAAGACTCATGAAGCAGTTAGTGTGATCCATTAAGCAGTACGTAAGTGGTGTTGAATTACGTCCTACAGAAAAGCGCTGTAGCCACCGCTAAGAAGGATGAGATGAGTGTGGGCTAGGGTAATCAGGGAGGTCTCTCTGGGTTGGGTGAGATGTGAATGGACCTAGGAGGTTGAGTAGGACTCCAATAAACAGGATACTGAAGAGGGACTTTCCAGTCAAACCCAGTGCACGGTCATACCCATGCAGTTGATTGATAGGAATATTCAATCCAGTTGTTTGATTAAATAAAAGGAAAGGTCTACATTTTCTGTCTGTAGTCTTCAGACAGCAAAGCATCCTACAATACTCCTTTGCTCATGAGTCACAGATTTCTCCTGGTGAATAAAGAAAATAATAGTCACTTCCTATCATGAAGATAAATTGTACAGCTTTGATACCGCTGATGGTTATGCCTCGTCCCTCCTATTTCCAGGCATGTCATCACTCTTATTACCTCGGTTGCTGGAGAACTTTGATTCACTGCTGGTTCTAAAACCAGGGCAAGATGTTCTGTTTGATTCTCAGATGTTTTGACAATAATCAGAAGATAGCCCAAGATTTATGAAAGAAGAACTGTCTAAAATGGATAGGATGCTGTCATGAACTCTGGTCCATTGAAAAACCATGGTGTTGGTGACTTCAGAAAAGCCTTTGAGTCCAACTTTACTCCAAGTATTTTCTCAGTGTTGTATTCCCAGGGGATACCTCAATCTTCCGTAGGTTTCCCTAGATGTGTGTTTTAGAGATTTCTCTCTTAACCCAGGTTGTGGGAAACCAAGGGAGGTTTTTAAATCTAAGTGGACAAAGGATTTGAGAGAATGAAGACTATCCTGGGAGTTAGAAGACCTGGTTTATATCCTTCATCTGCCATTTAATTTGCCTTATGATCTTGGGCAAGTTACTTCACTCACTTGGAGGGATTAATTTTGTGAAAATAAGAAATGTTGTTCAATTAGGCAGAATGCTGCATCTTTCTCTAAAACCCTCTCAAAAACACAAGGTTGAACTAGCTCAGGTGTTCTTATCATAGGGAATTGTGGGTGAACGTGAGGTCAGTCCTGAACCTCTTCAGTTTTATGCAAAATTTGGTGTACGTGTGTATATTTCTGGAGAGAGACGCTATAGCTTTCGTTAGATTTCGAGAGAAGTTCATGACTCCCCCAAAGTTAATCACTTCTGGATGATAGAAATTCTAAAGGCTTTCTAAGTTTGCAAATGTTATCCTTCTTTGATTTTCTATCTTTGTAGTAAGACTTATAGAGTAAATATTTTTACAGGGAGAGGACTGGCAGAAATCCCTTTAAATCATACTTTCTTCACTTTAATCTGAGGCTAATTTCATATCATGGAGGAATATATTTTACTAGAGAATTCTATGCATACCAAAGTCTTATAATTTTTGTTCTGTTAACCTTGGAGTTGTTTATATGCCAACAGTGTTTTTTATTGCATTATTAACACTGGCTACTCTAAATGACTCTGGGGAGAAAACATTGCTCTTTTGACCCAAGAGTCTTCCCCAGGGTTGTCTGCGATCTATCCCTGAATTAAGAAGTTAGGTATTCCAGGGGAAACATTTATTCACTATCTTACTTTACTTTCCTGACAAAATGTCTTTTCTGAGTCGTTTACTCTTATTTCCTCAGCGTTTACATTTTTAGATGGTCACTATAAGGCTGTGCATTTGAACAAAGAATCTGTGTCTTCCGTAGAAGCAGAATGAAGGCATTGTTCGGTGTTACCCAACGTCTCCTATATAAAAACCTCTCCTATATAAATATAGTCAATAATATCCTTGGGGAAAAAGTCTTTGAAAAATGAATTTGTAATCTTTCTATTAAAAGGTGACGGATGCAGTTTATTTCCCTTTTGGCTTTACCTGCCAGCACTCTCAGAGCTCGTCCATGCTCAAGTGTAATTTACAGGAGTTTATTCATTACAGGTATTTGCATGCCTCTATCTTCCTGTATTCACTCCACTATCATAATTTACAATTTTTGTGGATTATAAAATAATAAATTTTCATTGAAAAAGATTGTACAGAAGAAAGTAAGAATCATGAGTACTCTGATCATTAGGAAAAACACGTGTTAACTTTCTGGCTTCCAGTGTTTCTTTTATGCATAGGTACCCTTTACATAATGCTGCAAATTGTATACATACTGTTATATAAACTCCCTTTTTATTATATTAATATTTATAATATTAATATACTATGAGCATTTTCCATTCCTATTTTCTTTTTTTAAAATTAATTATTTTAATTCTTTCTCTTTTTAACGTCTTTATTGGGCTCTAATTGCTTTACAATGGTGTCTTAGTTTCTGCTTTATAACAAAGTGAATCAGTTATATGTATACATATAACCCCATATCCCCTCCCTCTTGCATCTCCCTCCACCCTCCCTACCCCACCCCTCTAGGTGGTCACAAAGTACCGAGCTGATCTCCCTGTGCTATGTGGCTGCTTCCCACTAGCTATCTGTTTTACATTTGGTAGTGTATATATGTCCATGCCACTCTCGCACTTTGTCCCAACTTACCCTTCCCCCTCCCCATGTCCTCAAGTCCATTCTCTATATCTGCATCTTTATTCCTGACCTGCCCCTAGGTTCTTCAGAACCATTTTATTTTTAGATTCCATATATGTGTGTTAGCATACGGTATTTGTTTTTCTCTTTCTGACTTACTTCACTCTGTATGACAGTATCTAGGTCCATCCACCTCAGTACAAATAACTCAATTTTGTTTCTTTTTATGGCTGAGTAGTATTCCATTGTATATATGTGCCACATCTTCTTTTTAATTAATGTAATTTATTTTATTTTTGGCTGCATTGGGTCTTCGTTGCTGTGCGCGGGCTTTCTCTAGTTGTGGCGAGCAGGGGCTACTCTTCGTTGCGGTGTGTGGGCTTCTCATTGCGGTGGCCTCTCCTGTTGTGGAGCATGGGCTCTAGGTGCACGGGCTTCAGTAGTTGTAGTGCACGGGCTTAGTTGCTCCGCGGCATGTGGGATCTTCCCAGACCAGGGCTCGAACCCGTGTCCCCTGCATCAGCAGGTGGATTCTTAACCACTGCGCCACCAGGGAAGCCCCCTATTTTCTTTAAGAGCATGAGTTTTGATGATAGTATGATGTTCTATAATAAAGATCTACTATTATTTTAAATAATTCTAAGGTTGACATCTCTATGCGTAAATGTTTGTTCTCCTTTTTATTTACTTAGAATAAATATCCAGAAGTGGAATTACTAAACTTATTTTCATTAATATTGAAATTTTTCTTTCCATTAATGTTGCAGCAACTTACAGTTCACACCAGCAGTGTTTGAGGGTAGCTGTTCCCTCACACCATTGTCAACACTGAGCAGGATTTTTTTCGATTATAAGAAAAATTAGAATTCATCGATTATTAATTCATCTAATAGAAAAAAAGATATATGATTGTTTGAGCTTACGTATCTTTGATTTTAGTATGATTTGATATTTTAAAGCATTTTATCAACTATTTGGAGGTTTCTATATGTGTGAATTGTCTATTGTTGTCCTTTGTCTATTTTTCTGTTGAGGTATTGGCTCTTTTCCTCATTGTTTGGCAAAAGTTCTTTGTATATTAAGAATCATATCCTTTTGCCATATGTCTTGCATATGTTTCTCCCATTTGTCAGTTGCTTGTCCACTGCTGTGAGAGGCATATAGTGCAGGGAGTACAAATAAAGACACCAGAGCTGAACTCTCTGGGTTCACAGCACAACTCAGAAATTACTTAATATCTCTGTTCATCTCTTTCCTGTCTCTAAATTGGGATAATAGTGCTATCTCTCTGATATGTCAATACTTGGAGCGGTGCCTGGCATATAATGTGCAGTCAGTTAACACTAGTTTTATCAATCACAAATTTATTTTCAAATACTCTGTTTTATATTGTACTGATTTCATAGTTGTCTTTCATCTTTTTTTGTGGGGATGGAGGGATGAGGAGGGTGGGAGAATCAAAGGAAGGAAAAAAAATGCTTGAGTCAATTCCATTAGCACTCTGTGACAGTTTTGTAAAGAACAAACGATACTTCTCCAATTCCAGGTTTGATTTCCACCCAAAATATATGTAGGTGCATAGCAAAAGGTAACTCGATAGACTTGGAATGTGCTGGTCATCAAACACATAGGCTTTAGCATCTGTTTAATTGTTTTGTTTTAAATGACAGATGATGTTCCAGTGACCTTTTCCTGTGAGGATCTCAGGATGTCCCACAGGTCTTTAATTTAAGCCTCATCTTTTCCATCCAGGAAATAATGCAAGTAGGGCTCTCTTGCTAAAGGGGAAGAAAATGACAGGTTTATTCATGAAGGAGCTGCCAGTTAGACATCTACCCCAGAAGGACGTAGAATAATTTGGCTTGAGACCGGAGACCCCACCAGCTGAAAGTAAAACAAATTATGTTGCAAATCTGATTTTGAAATGAGAAGTGAAGAGCCTCCAGTTTGAAAATAATCACATCCTCTGGATCTTCATCCTCGAAATGAGCACTCTCTTCCATTTTAGTCAGTCAGTGTGCAATGTTCCTTTTATTTCTGTTCTCCAAGTCTTGACATCACTAAAAATAAATGACTCAATTACACGTGCATAGGCAGCTGGAAAACTACCAAAATCTTCCCCAGCTCTAAACTGTGTAAACAGAGACACCGGGGTGGGGGGGGGACAGAGAGAAAAAGGAAACAAAAGTGAAGAGTGCAAGAGAATTTTAAAAAGAAAAAGTTACGCAAAAGAAGGTCCCAGGGAAGAGCGTGGAGTGTTTATTCCACGTCTTGGTTCCCGGTGGCACACTGCAGTCTAGAAACCTCTGGATCCAGGAAGCAGGCCAGGTGGAAAAAAAGGATCAAGAAATTTTATAAACACCTTGCAAATCAATGTGTCCGGCCAACACACATTCCAGCGCTCATCCTGGGAAAGTGTTGGCAGTTGCCTCTGGTCTGATGCCTCAGGATCTTGGGGGCCTCATCTAGAACTTGAGGACTAATGGGAAAAATGGAAACAGAATCCCAGCTGGCCAGCCAGCCCCAAAATACAACCACAAACCCCCATCAGTTTCCAAAGACTGGTCTTTTGTGGTGGCTCTTAGCTCACAAGGCACAATTACAAAAATGAAATGTTCCAAACGTCCTATACACCCACAACATTCTTTCTTTTATTTACAGTCTTGGGTGGAAGAATATACTTTGTCTCCTAGTGTCATTTTGCCAGGAAAGGAAAGCAGGTTTGGCCAGCAGAAAACCTGGTCGTCTCTCTTTCTTCCTTCGTGTGACTCTGGAGAGGAAGGGAAAGGTCAGATCAGCTGTGTGGCTTGGCTGCATCACCCCGTTGCTGAGCTGTGCGTTATCTACATGCTTCCAGGGGAGAACCTTGCTGGAGATGAAAGTAGGTCACCAGGCGGTGAAAGGGGCAGGAGACTTGACCGAGGATAATGAGATGCGAGAGCTGGGTTAAACCCAGGCTCTAGAGTCCTGGGCGCTTCCTCTACACAAAGTTGGCCAGAAAGGAAAAGGCGAGGGTTTCTCCGTGACCTCTCTCTCCTTCTCCTGTTGTCTCTGCCCCTGCTGTGCTCTCGTTGCAATCAGTAAATGAAGTGTCTGTGGGAGCCAAGGAATCTGTGAAGGGACCCGCATGGGCAGGGGCAAAGAGCTTTCCTCTTTTTCCACACAAAGACAGGCCAAAGGGGAATGGTTTAAATTGCTTCCAGCAGGATTTAGGTTCTGCAGGAGGAAAACCTCTCTGAGTATGATGAGCCTCTGGAATGCATTACTAAGGGAAGCAATGGAATCCACTTCAGAGATCTCCGAGGACGCCGTGGAATGCTAATCTTTCCTTAATGGCTAATATTTTGGTGTAATCAGAGGCGGAGGCATGGATGAGATTTTAAGTCCCTTTCGCTCCTGAGATTTGAGTGTACGCTGGCAGTAGGATGAAATATCAGTTGTCCTGTGACATCTTTAGTACCCACACCCAGCTTCACTTAGATCACCTGAGC
>NW_020174037.1:2486950-2527429 GCF_003031525.2 Neophocaena asiaeorientalis asiaeorientalis | reverse complement strand
TTAGTTTTGGGACCTTAGTGTATAGATCTGGTGGTGTCCGGACGGGGGAGGGGTGATGGGAAAGAAAAGAATCACGTTGAAAACAACAGGAGTAAATGGACCAGAGAGGGAGTTCGAGCCAAATTTCTAGAAAGTGCTGAAATTTGAGTGAGGGAAATGATGATAATCTATCAAATATTACAAGGGGTAGAAACCATGACAGAACTGGAAAGCAGAGCCAAGGCTCCCAGGCTGGGTAGAAGGAAGATGAAAAGGGAGGATGTTAAGAGCAGGATTCTTACTTATGGGACCTTTGAGACTCCCAGGCTCGCCACAGGTGTATCAAAGGAGTTGAGGAGGAAGTCAATGAATGAGCGAAAAAATGCACTAAAAATTGGATATTAACAATAGTTAACATTCAGAAATTTACAAATGAATCTATGAATGGCTTCAAAGAGATCTTTATGATAAGAAGATAATTATATCACTGGTAGTCCCTTTTAATTTCTTGGGCCAAAGCTAGTGGGTGGAGAATCGGGATGAACTTGTATTTGCTCTTGGACGTGCTTCACGTGGGTAAATGAGAGCCACCGGTTTGAGAGTTAAGGCCTGGCTCTCAGCGAAGATCCCATAGATGGGTCTGACTGGCAAGGTCATCGCTGGGGAGTAGACGACCGGGTGAGTCGGTCAGGCCCCTGGGAGGTCCAGAGCTTAGTAGGAAGACATGCTCATTGGTGCATCTTCATTGTGAGAATATTTGCCTGTGCAGAGAGTCAGCACCTTTTCTGCTTTACTTTTTCCTCCAGGGCAATTTTGTCAGGTAAGGGTGCTCACTTCTACCGATTACTTCGATAGAAACAACCTGTGTGTTTACATGATGGCGTATGGGCTAGCCAACAGCCTGCTTTCCAGTTTGTGAGGTTTTTAAAAAATTTATTTATTTAATTAATTTATTTTTGGCTGCATTGGGTCTTCGTCGCTGCGCGTGGGCTTTCTCTAGTTGCGGCGAGCTGGGGCTACTCTTTGCTGCACTGTGCGGGCTTCTCATTGCAGTGGCTTCTCTTGTTGCAGAGCACGGGCTTCAGTAGTTGTGGCTCTTGGGCTCTAGAGTGCAGGTTCAGTAGTTGTGTTGCACAGGCTTAGTTGCTCCGTGGTATGTGGGATCTTCCCGGACCAGGGCTCGAGCCCATGTCCCCTGAATTGGCAGGAGGATTCTTAACCACTGCACCACCAGGGAAGCCCCAGTTTGTGAATTTTTAAAAATACTTTGCCCTTCCCTTATTATTATTTTAAAATTAAATTGTTTTAATTGAAGTATAGTTGATTTACAGTATATTAGTTTCACGTTTACAACATAGTGATTCAATATTTTTATAGCTTATACTCCATTTAAAATTATTATGAGATATTGGCTATGTTCCCTTATACTGTATATTACATCTTTGTATCTTATTTATTTTGTGCCTAGTAGTTTATACCTCTTAATCCCCTCCCCCTATTGTGCCCTTCCCTTAGTTCTATTTTTAGTTTTTTGAGGAACCTCCATACTGTTCTCCATAGTGGTTGTATCAATTTACATTCCCACCAACAGTCAGTTTGCGAGTTTTTGAGCTAACAAGCAAAGAGAAGTGGTTAGCCTTCCTTTCTCTTGTATTTCACAGTGACATTCATGCAAAATTGTCTTTGTACCATGAACTAGGCTGTGGAAAAGGGAGTTGAGGATGAATAAGACAGGGTTCCTGCCATCAAAGCAATCCATTCAGGAATAGCTATTAGCTTGCATCAAGGCTTCTGTGTGGTGGAAACCAGGCAGAGAGGACAGAGGGAATGAAGCCGCCGGTGATGAGAAGCATGACTCCTGGCATCGCATTTTGTTTCGCTAAGACACTGATTTAGTGAGAGAACGTAATCAGTGGAGGTGAGTAGAAGTCACCGCCCTTGGAGAGAGCTGGTTAATGCTATAGCATTTGCTTTCCTTCCCCACAGGCGGACTTTTAACTGGAATACCTGAAACCCCATCATTCTCTAGGATGAAGAACGAGGAGTGTAAAACCAGTCTGCAGCCCCAGCAGCTCTAAGGCACTAGGTAGGTATTTAAACTTGGGTTTCTTTCCTCGATGCCTCTCATCAGAATGGATTTGAGGCAAGAGGCTCTGTGATTTTCCTGCTCCTGGGGAATGGGTGGAGTGACATTCTGGTTGAACAGCAGGGATGATGTTAATGACCCAGGGCTGGGAGTTGTTGAACTGGTGGTAATTGTCTGAATACTGCCACTGACATTTCTAGGAAGGAATTTTGGCCCTGATGAGTTTGGCTGCAAAATGGTGGTAAGATAACCTTCCCTTCCCCCTTCCCATTTTCAGTTCCTCTGGGGAAGAGGAAAACCCCAGACACCAGCTTTCTGGTAACATAAGAAGCTTCCCATAACCACGTACTATAAATTATAATAAGCACGACCCTTCTCCTTCTCTTCCTCTTTGTTTCGCTCCCTGAGCAATATTGTAAGAGTCTACACAATCTCATAAGGGACTTGGCTGGCAATCAGTTGAAGAGACTGTTCCTTTGGCAGCAGCTCCAGGCGACTAGACTAGACTAATGTATTCCTTTCTGCTTAGTTTTTACAAAATCGCCTTATGGTTCTATGCAGCTGAGCGGCTAGAAGAAGAAACCCAAGTGCAGAGAAAGTTAAGGCACAAACTGGCAAAGCCACTCAGCTAGTATTATTTCACCCTCGTTAAGTCACGGGGCCGGACACATGCAGCAGAGTTGCTGTCCCCTCGGGATGTGGCCTCTGGACAGTCAGTGAGGTCCGAGGTCTCTGGTTGACCCAGAGGCAGCTGGGGCTGTGATGAGTCTCTCCGGAGATAAAGTGTTCTGGGCTGACTTTGTTTTCTGTGTGGCACATCCCCCTCTGACTCCACCTTTGGTCTTTCAGACTCTGGCTGTGTTGGGATGGGAGGATACACTTTGCACAGACACCCCTGGAAACAGAGACCACCCACCAGTTTGCCCAAGTGAAGCTATTTGTAAGGCCATTTTTGCCTATCTTGGAGTCATAAGAAATGAATTTTCTTAATTCCAGCACTAGCCACCCATGTGATCTAGGGCACGTTGTAAGATTTTTGCCCCCAAATCTCTTATTTATAACAGGATGGGGGAGGCAAATGATCTCTAAATTCCCTTGTTGCTCACTTAGAAAGAGCCTAAGAAACCAAGTCTTATTTTCTGGAAGATGCATTACAAGCAGATGAAAACATTTTCCCCACCTCCCGAAAAACAAATAAATACATAGAGTCTTATCAAAACTTAACTGAGGTTTCTAATCATGCTCTTAAATTTTGTTTTGTAGAAAGTGAAATAAATTCAGACCAAATGTATCTCACGTGAAAGAAGTCAAGCTAAGTAAACTGCAGTGAGATGGGGCAGCCTGGATGAGTCTTAGTCTGAGGCTGGGCCACATCCACAGATGCTGCAAGGAAGTTCAGTCCAGCATAAATGCAAGGCCACAGCATATGCATGTCTGGCTCTAATGGCCTCTCAAAAGCTTCTTTGCTTGCCCCATGTACTAGATAGTTCATTAAGAGGACAGCTTCCATGCACGTCCACAGTTTTAGCCCTCAAGCACTTCCTCTGAATTGTTCAGTGATGCCATTTTGTTGTGGACCCATCCAGCTACTAACCTCGGTACTTATTCTTTTGTTTCTGTACTTGCTTCACCCTTCGAACTTGATGGTGAATATTATGGTTCCAGCTGAACTTCCTTCTGTAAGACTTTATTTCACCCAGATAATCTGCTTTAGGCCTCCTTGGTTGAACCTGGCCTTGGTCTCTCCCCGTGTGAGCTCTGTCACCATGGGTACGACACTCACCAGTTTTAGCTGACTTCCTTGTGCAGCTGCTGAACGTGGTCATAGATAATAGGTGAAAGAAGTGCAAACGGTTAGAATCAAGGGTCTCGGAAGATTTTAACAGGGTTTCTGATGGATCAGCAGAGAACACAGAGCAGGTGATCCTCCACATTCAAGATGTATAATGGGAATCAAGGATGGATAGTAGGGACCCAGCTACTGGACTAGAGTTCAGAGTTTGGGTTCTAGTTCCTGGTGACTATGATGGTGAGGGTTCAAACAGGATCAAGGTTCTCATGGCTCCAGGGATCCTACAGGTCTATAATAGTGATACCTATTAGAACACCTGAACACATCAGCATTTTCACTTACTGGGCCATAATAGTTATGTTCCAGGTAAGGAATTCTAGCCACGGTGAGGTATTCTACAGTCTGCAATCTCTGAAGAAATGCACTGGTGACCGTTAGTCTGTTGCTTGGTACCTACTGGGGCTCTGCTCCTTTTACCTTGCCTTTCACTGCAGGTGGCAAGTCTATCTCACCTGGTCCAAATAAAAGCTTAACTCACCCGGTCCATTTTAAACCAGGTCTTAGAAGTTGTGATATTTTCAGGCTTTCTGGGCCAGGTCACCTCCATGCAGTCAAGGTTTCCTCTTGTGGAACAGCCAGTAGAAGTGTTGTCACTGAGGGGAGTGAGCTGAGCTGTAGGTGAGAGAGTTGGACAGCATAGTGGCATGGGGGTGAGGGGGGAGGGGTCTAGTGCAGGAGCCAGGAATGAGTTGGGGACATGGCCCTTGCTGGGGACTCAGTAAGTACTTGGGAATGACTACATGAGGAAACCATTCTTTCCAGTTTTTCCCGGACTCAGGATGAAGGATTAAGGCTGACGATTCAAACTGACATACTGTGCACAGAGGTGACTCAGCGCTGAGTCCTATGAGAGGCTACTTTGCATCTCTAACCCCGGTTCTGGTTGGTCTTTCGGGGCAGGTTGAGCTGTGGGGAGGAAGAGGTGTGGGGAGGCAGAGTTGCATGCTGGGTAGGGCTTTGCAGGGCAATGTTTTTCACAGCCAGCCTATTTCTGGCAAGAGGTATTACTTTCTAGGCAAGTGTCTATTTGCTATGTTGATCTAATACAACGTGAACTTCTGAAACAGTTGTGCTCATTTTGCCAATTTTCCAAACTTAAGATGGGAATAGAGTTAATAAAGTAATGGAGGCATTTTGGATGGTGAAGCGCTGCTTAAAAAATGGCCACATGTGTACAATTTTACACTTGCTTCCTAAATTCCCATGCCTGGAAGGAGCCTTAGAAATCACAACCTCTTGTTTACAAACAAGAAAACTTAGGTCAGAAGGAGAGGATTTGTTCAAGGTTACATGGTTATTAAGGGAAAAGGCAGGATCAGAGTCCAAGACCTCAGGCTTCCAGAAAGTGCTGTTTTAACCCTATTCCAATCTTTTAATTTCTGAATGGATGCCATTGAGGGATTTTTAGAGATTGCTTTAGCATCGGGGAGCAATCAGCTTTGCTCCAGCACAGACCATGGCTTTGTCTCGGTAGGCAACTACAGCCAGCCATGTAGAATCGTGGTCTTTTTTTTTTTTTTTTTTAGGGGAGTTTCAAAAGGTTTGACGAAGCCTTTTGTATATTTTGTATATATAATATGTATCTTATAAGCGGCTCGTTCATCTTATATCCTCTATTTTATGCTATGATATTATTTATCATCATAAGCTGATTCATTCAAAAAGTGCATTCCACAAGTACTTGTGAATGACGATCAGCACCATTTTAGGTACCAGAGGGTTTAATGGTGATGAATAAGGCAACCTCAATCCTTGTTCTTATGGAGCCTTCAGCCTAGTAAAGGATCTGGAAAGCTATTTTTAAAGTCCCGCTTCATTGTTCCTATCCAAAGTCCCCTGTAGACTATATCCTTGTCCAGCTCCCTGCCGTGACATTCTATTAGATAAAACACACTTCAGAAGAGTGAGACACTTTCCCCAAATTTAACCCTTGGTCAAATAGTTCTTGGAGAAGCAGCTCTACTAATTCAGAAAGCAAAGCGAGAGGAGTTTGAAAAGCCTTAAATGTCAGGAAAGTATGGAAACTGCTCACAGCAGGAAAGTGACTTGTTCAAGACCTCAAATATTGGTAGAGCCAGGAAGAGAACCAGATTCCTAGGCTCTTATTTTGTTACTCTTTTACAAGAATGAAATCTTCTAAAAATTCAAAAACATTCTAAAAATTCAAAAACATTCCTAACAACTTGAGTCATTCCTTTATACAAAAGGAAAATCTACGGAAAGGACCACATCATTTGCCCCCAATGAGTCTATTTGTTTCCTGCTCTCACCCTAGGACTTGGCAAACTGCCTTGTACAAAGCAGGCACTCAAAACACTTGTTACAAATGAACGAATGAATGACTGTTATGGACATTAATGTAAAGTATTAACTTACATTGATTGTTCATAGACACGTGTGAAGCACAGTTTGGCAATTCATCCATGATGCCCCTAGAGGAGCTTTGTGTAGGAGTTTTGAAAATTCTGTTACATTCCACAGGAAAGGGAAATGAAAGCTATTTCTGTGTAGTTTCTCCACAGGTGAAATTGAAATTTTTTTTTTTTTTTTTGTGGTACGCGGGCCTCTCACTGCTGTGGCCTCTCCCGTTGCGGAGCATAGGCTCCGGACGTGCAGGCTCAGCGGCCATGGCTCACGGGCCCAGCCGCTCCGCGGCATGTGGGATCTTCCCGGACCGGGGCACGAACCCGTGTCCCCTGCATCGGCAGGCGGACTCTCAACCACTGTGCCACCAGTGAAGCCCCTGAAAATGGGTTTTGATGTAGAGTGTCAGGCTGGTCTCCAATATATTATAAGATCACCTTCAAACTGACTTTTACTTTCTGAAGAGAGGGTAGGAGTAGTAACGTCTTCTTTTAAACACTGGTCAGTCTGGGAGAAACAGAAGGACATTTGAAGGGAATGGAGAAATATAGAAAAAAGGAGAACTATGTTAGTATATTACTATCTACAAGACATTTAAACACCCACTGTCTCATATGATACTTAGAAGCAATGCTGTAGATGCTGTTATTATTCCCATTTTACAGATGAAGACACTGAGGCATAACCGTATAAGCTAGGAAATGTCAGGGCCTGCACTCAAAGCGAACTCTCCTGACTTTAGGGCTGGTGCTTTTTCAAGCATCTCACCCTTCTCTGTACACACGGCAATATCACAGCCACCTGCACACGTACAGGCTCTCATCCATGAATCACGACGTGGGAGATTTTGTGGTGAATCTGTCTTAAAAATGATGGATGCTGTACACTGGTGCATATTCCCTATTTTAGTTGACAGCATCACCTTGTGGATGGAAATACATCTGGTGTGTGTTTTTATTTGTAAATATATGTATACTCTGTCGATTAGGGATAATGAACCAAGCTATTATGCTGTCAATCGGAGGTGTTTTGGGGTTGAAACCTCCTTTCCCGGCTTTATTTTTTAGTAATCAACTCTTAAAGAGGGATCAAATAATAATATTTAACTGATGAGTGAAGAGAATGAAGGCTGGTTTGTTTCTGGCCATCTTGGTTAAAACTTACTCCTGTTCTACCTGCTTCGTTAATATTTTTTTTTGAAAAGTGGGAATTAGAATTTATAGTATTTGTGGCTTTGTGGCAAGAACTAAAAGAGCAAAGTAAAATAATAACAGCTTAGCAGAATCTCACTGTTTAAAACAAAAGAATGATAGGGCCTCAAGCCCCCAAACCTTGAAGTTCTGCCATTTCAACTTTGGGTGATCTAAAAACTCTCTCAGCCTCAGTTTCTTTATCTCTAACATAGGGAAAATAAAGTCAAGCTTGTGGAATTGTCATCAAATGCCTGGTAACCTGGGTCCATATTTTGAAGATTGTAAGAGAGTCCCTGCATTCAAAGGCAAGGAATGAAAACTCTAAGACAGCCACCCAGTGCAGACAGAATCCCCAGCACTCAAGCAAAAATGTAGAGACATTTTAGCAGGACTCTTAGATAGTTTGGGTTCTTTTGCTGCTGCAGTGTTTGGTTGACAAATGGGCTCATAAAAATATTTTTATTATCCACAGTGAGAAATGACAAATACCCTGATTATTTTCCCCCAAGGTTTCTCAAATGAGAACAGAAAACTAACAACCCAACTTCTCGGTAGCAAAGTAAGGGCAGCTTATTCCAATGAATAGATTATTAATAATTATAGTAGATTATAATTAATTACTAAATTTCATAATTTGAGAATTATTAATTTGAATGGTTATTTGATAGAGAATTTAGCAATCTCCATTCCATTACATGTGATGTCTTGATGAAATGTTTCCGTCAGAAGTTTCATTGGAACAAAGTTTTGTGTTTAAAAACATTTTTTTTTTCCCCTTTTCTTGTAAGAGAACGCCTTTTTGGGCAATCCATGCACAGCGGGAATGGATTATAAATAATGGCTCCTGGTCATAGAGTCTGAAAAAAGCCGGCCTCCTTAGCTGCACACCACACCAGCCTCTCCGCAGACTGCCAACCTCCCTCCCTGCATCCCCGCATCCCCCATCCCCTCCGTCCCCCCCGACATCCGCCCCCAGCCCAGCCCTCATGCCGAAGGTCTTCAGGGCAAACTTTCCGTTTGAATTTCCCGGCTTTTTGTCAGTTTCTGTCAGAGCCCTAGCCACCTTCTTCCACTGCCTGCAGGGCTTTGTTTTCCCTTCCCCTGCATTTGCTCCCTGTTAGCCCGTGTCCCGTGCCGGCGCATTTACAGTAGGCAGAACGCTGCTGACAGATGGTGGGGGGCTGGGAGTGGGGCTGCCTTGGCGCCGGGCCAAGGGATGTGCCTCCCGCCGGAATGCGCAGCCCAGAAGCTCCTCCTCGAAGCCGCGTCCGTTTGGTTTGGTTCTGTGGGCGTGTTTGTGTGTGCCCGTGCCCACGTGGCATGTTTTGTTGTGGTGGTGGCGGCGGTTGTGGCTGTTTTTGTTGTTGTTTGGGCCAATGACAACAGAGGCCTCGCTGGCTGGCTGCTGCTTTCCACTCTTGGCACTTTCCAGACTCCCAGACAGGAAATTCGCCTAACGTTTGCAGCTGTGAATTGGCCCATTTTTCTGGAAAGAGGATAAAGAAAAGAGTTCTGTGGGATCTTTTGCTTCTCTCGCACAAGCAGGGACGCGTTGAATACAAACAGGGACCTGGGGAGGGGTGGGGGGAGGACGGGGGAGGGAGAGACTGTGCACTTGGAGCATGCGCAGTGCTGTTCCCGGCGGCTTGAAGTCGGGCTGCCCGGCAGGTGACACTGCCTTGGGTCCTGCTGGGGTTTCGGCAGTTTGAACCCATTTGACAGCCAAGAGAGACTCATTTGCTTTCATTCCTTCAACAAATATTTAGAGCTTGCTCTGTGACTGGTGGTTTGCTGGGGGTTGAGGATACACCAGGAAACAAAACAGATAAGGTCTGTACCTCATGCAACTAACAGCTGGGTAGACAAAGTGCAAGTAAGCAAACACATATCACAGTCACACCCTTTTGGCAGTGTTTTCCACGCAACTTAATAGGCTGCCATGGTAGAGAATGATGATTGTAATGATAATGACGATGGTGCCGATGATGATGGTGATTCAGTTTTTAACGCGTACTTCTTATACGTTAGGCACTGTTCTGAAGGCATCGCTCACTTAAACCTCATAATAACTCTATGGGGTGAATATTATGCAAATAGGCATTTGGGGGTGGTCAGGAAGGCCTCTCTAAGGAGATGAAATCTGAGCTGAGCTATGGAGGATACAAAGGAGTCAGCTGTTGAGGCAGTCAAGGGGAGGGAATAGCAAGGACAAAGGTCCTGAGGTAGAGAAGAGCTTATGTGTATTCAAGTCATTGAGAAAGACCTATGGGATAGGGTGTAGAAGTAAGACGGTGACTGGAGTAGGAATTGAGGAGACTGGTGTGGTGTGGGATAAACTTGGGGAAGTAGTCAGGGACCTTGTGATGACTGTGTCCTGGAAAGCCTTATAAGAATGGGAAGCCACTGTTGGATTTAGAGCTGGGAAGAGATGTGATTGGAATTACATTTTTAAAAGATTTCTCCATCTGTACTGGGGAGCATGAAATGGATTGGATCATACAGGTGTGGAAGTGGGAGTACAGAAAGCTATCACTGGCAAGAAATGATGGTGACGTGACTTAGGATGGTAGCTATGGACACGGAGAAGTGGAGGATTAGGTCTCTATGTTGGAGGCGGACACAAGAGGAAGTGCTGACCCACTAAGTTGATGAGGTGGTGAGACAGAGTAGTCACGACTGGCACCCTGCTTTCTGGCTCTGGACACTTGATGGTGACGGATGGAAAGGACTGATGATGGACCTCGGGTTCCTCCCTTGACACACAGAGCAAGTTTGTACCTCTTTGTATACTGGAAAGGTCGGTGCCCAGAGAGGAGATCTGAGGTCCTGGAACGAAGCGGAAATACCTTCAACTGAGGGGAAAAAAGAACCACCATATCATAGCAGGAGAATAATCACCTTACCTTTGTGACATGATGTTTTTACGCTTTAAGTTCTGTCCCTTGCCTTATTTGTTCTTCATTATAATATTGTGATAGCATTATGGTTAGTTCAATTTTAGAGATGGAGAAAACCAGACTTGTGGGAGTGAAGTGACGTTTCATGGTCATGCAGCTGGTAATACTAGTTATTGTCAACATGCGTTGAAAACTAATTTTGTACCAAGTGTTCTTCTAGGTACTTTACATATGCTGAGTCTTCATGATCATCTAAGGTAGATATTACTTTTTCCCCATTTTTGCAGAGGGAAACTGAGGCATAGAATGTTTAAATAACTTGTTCAAGGTTGTATAGCTATCACTGTTACTATGTCTATAAGTAACAAAACTGGGCTGCAAATCTAGCTATTTGTGTCCTCAACCACCATGCTACACTGAGAATGACTGAATTAGGACTCGGACTGTCACAGCCTCTTTACTATTCTGAAATGCTTCCTCAATGCTACTTCTGCTGATACTCTTCCCCTCCAGTGGATTTGTGTATCTAGGCCATTTGCAGTTTTGCTTTAGGTAGCCCGTTTAGATGCCCATTCCTCAAATGTTTTCCTCCAGAGACTCTACAGCATCACGATGTGACATCCGACAAGAGACTAGAACTCTTTTGTTGAAGTGACATACCTTTCAATCCAATCAAAATTCAAAAAGAAAAGAAAGAACCTGTGAAATAATTTGGTCTGTATTTATTTATTTATCGGAAACCCTTTTTCTTTTCCGTTCTAAGTTTAAAGTTAATACGTACGTCATGGGATGTGACTTCTTATTTTCTTGAAATCCTTAGGGCCAAGTAGGAAGGCAGGCATGTAAACATTATATCAGTTTCATTTTCCTGTTAAAGATGATCTGGGCACATAACAAAGGTGAAAGACTTAGGCCACAAACAGTCTCCACGTCTCCCCTGATGAAGGTCCTGTGGGTGACCATCTTGGCAGCACTGAATGTGCTTCGTGTCACATTTCTTCACTGAGGGCAGACAGGAGAGCGATAACTCCAACTTCCTTTGTGCATATGTATCCGATCAAGCTTTCTGACTGTGGATGTGAGAGTGATGATGAACAGGCAATCCGGCACTGCACAGCCTTCCAGAAAGTGGCTCTGTCCCCAAGTAGGGTTGAAACAACCACAGGCAATGTGCTTTTTTTTTTTTTTTTTGCTATTGATTGGTTGAGTAACAGTGGAGCTGGGTCCTCATTCTGAAAATGCTCCCTTGGTATCTCTCACCCCCAGATGGTGGTGAACAGCTGCCTCACTTCAGGCTGGTTGTTCTGAAGATGAGGTGAGATGATTTCTCCATTCTGGCCACCATTCAATCAGGTAGCGAGGACAAGAGAGGCAAGATGCCTACACCATAGTTCTCCAAAAAATTACGGCAAAATGTTGCTTTACGTTGTTCCCAAAGCGTGCTCCTCAGTTAGGTTTGGGAAATATTGCATTCTATTTCTGCCATGTATTGGCATATGAAAAGCTCTAAGTCCTACAGTAAAGAAACATGTTTGATTTTGCTGAACACAGCACTTGCCAAACTATCTATTGTTGTGTGTGCTGATAGTCAGTTGTGTGAATCATGCCCCAGCCAGGTCATTCTTTAGCCCATTCAATGTGTGTTGAGACCAAATATGCCTTAAATAGATCCCTAAGAGAAAAAAATAATGTCTAGGGTAAGGTGTTTCCAGTCAGATGACCTGGAGCTCATGAACTGGCTTAGTCTATTAGAAATTCTGTAATTTTGGGGAAGCATACTTAAACTCCTTGAGTTCCTTCATTTGTAAAATGGAAAAAGGAATATTTTTTTAAAAGGTGATTGTGATTTATTTATTCATTAGTGAATGTATTCACTGAACAAATATTTATTGAATATCTTCTCCATGCCAAGTATTGTGCCGTGGACTGGGGATTCAGAAGTTAGCCAGCTCTATTAGTCAATCAGCGTTCTCTAGAGAAACAGAATCAATAGGAGATAGATAGATAGATAGATAGGGAACCAATCATAGATATATATTATAAGGAATTGGCTCGTGCAGTTACGGAGGCTGAGATATGCCAACTGCAAGCTGGAGACCCAGGAAAGCCAGTGGTGTAATTCAGCCCGAGTCCAAAGGCCTGAGAATCTGAAGCTGTGAGGCAAGAGAAGATCAATTTCCCAGCTCGGGCAGGAAGGGCCAAATTCTTCCTTCGCCTGCCTTTTCGTTCTGTTTGAGCCCTCAGTGGATTGGGTGATACCCACCACATTGAGGAGGGCAAGTTGCTTTACTGAGTCCATTGATTCAAATGCTAATTTCATCTGGAAACACCGTCACAGACACATCTAGAAATAATATTTAGCCAAATAGATGGGCACCCCGTGATCCAGCCAGGCTGACACGTAAAATTAACCATCACACCAGACCACTTGGAGTTGTATTGTTTACTCACGAGAAGTCCCTGATCTACCTTTTGCCTTTATACTGTCCTGGGACATCAGTTTCTGGTCCTATGTTTTGGTATTACATAGCAAGAGAGATTCACCAGCAAGGCTGGTCTCTGCCAGACCAAGCCAGATGTTTTTCAGAACCTCCAAGCAGAAAGGAGTGTTACTCACAGCCTGGATGGGTAATGTAAAATATGCCCAGGTGAAAAGCAGCTATTTGTCAAGGCTTCTCCTACAAAAGTTTTAAAAATGCTATTCTGACTTCTACCCTTTGTACTTTTTATTTTTTATTATCCTGTAGTATTCAATCTCTGCTCTTTCATTGGAGAAATTTATTTTTAAAAATTGACATATGAAAGATTTTCCTTTGAAGATGAATATATTACTAAGGGGAGGGGGGGAAAACATGGCAGATGGCTGGTTCACTTGTGTCCCATGTTGTTATTACTAGTGCCTGGATAGAGAAGATACTTGGTCTCCTTCCCTCCTCCTTCCCTCCTGCTGCCCTCCTAGCCTTGAAGGGAGCCCTTTTAAAGGAGGTCACCCTTGAGGAAAGCACTAAATTAACCATACAGTCAATACAAGGCCTTGGTATCTAGACAAAGGGCTTACGGACCATCGTGCTTTCGTTTGTGGTTCACTGACTCCTTGCTTACATTTTTAAGAAGTTGGTCCAATAAATTCTTCAATACTCATAACTCATCCTGTTCAGAGCTTCTGGCTCACAGATCTAGGGCAACTTGTAATACTTGGAGATGGGGTGGGTACAAGAATTAAAAACAAAAACAAACCTACTTCCTCTATGTGATTACTCAAATGGAGGGCAAGAATATCAAAACAGATGACTCTAAGTGGGAATTCAGTGGGAATGGAGAGACTAGCAACTTTTTGGCCTTTTGTCGTATGTTGCTCCCAAATAGGGTTTCTCAAACTCGGCGCGATTGACATTTGGGCATAATTCTTTGTGCATGGTTGCTGTGCTGTACACTGTAGAACGTTTAGCAGTATCCCTGTACTCTACCCACTCAATGCTAGTAGCAACTGTTTCCAGACATTGTCAAATGTACCCAGGGCACAGGGACAAAATCATCTCCGACTGAGAACCATTGCTCTAAAAGCAAGAATTCTTAAACATTCTGTGGCAATGGATCCTTTTGGTAATCTGGAGGAGATGATAGACTCTTTTTTTTTAGATTAGTGTTTCTAAATGTATAAAATAAAATACACAGAATAACAAAGGAAAACATTTATTTTAAAGTTATCAAAGTATTAAAAAATCAAATTTGTGCTATGGTAATTTATGTGCTTCTATTAACATATTAAATAAAAATACCTGAAGCTGGACCCAAATAAGTACCTTACTTTCAAAGCAGTGGTGAGCTCATAAGCTATTTCAAGAAACCTGCAACAACCATTATGTAGATATAAACATACCTGTGACTTGAATTGTGACAAAATTCTAAGACTACTACAGTCTGTTCCCTACGTTTATATCTGAAGATAATGTTAAATTTCAGTTAGCAATTGATGGAAACGAAGATGTAACTTTTTCTCGTCCATGTCCACAGAGCACCTGAATTCAGCGGTACTGAATACAGAATTCCCTTTTCTAAAGCGTGAAGGAAAGAAACCATGTAAGTTGAAGTTCTTTTTGTGATATTTAATTAATAACCCCAAATTCAAATCAGAGTGCCTGAAGTGAAGGTGAAGCTTTGGCAGTCGAACAATTATGAGCAAACCACGAGTGCAGAGAGAATCTTTAAATCCAGGAAAGCACGCATTTTACAGGCATAACCTAAGCACTCCATCTTACAAATGCAGAACTCAAAGACAGCAGAAGAAAGACTATAAAATAATTGGGCTAAAACCAAAGAAGGTATCCTGGTGTGGCTGAGGGGTCTGAAGGTCTACTGGGCTCTGCTGATGGTGGTGGCAGCAGTACTGTTGGGAATTGGCGCGGCCAACAACTAGCTGCCCATCTGAGCAAGTTACCTAACCAGCTGGGCCTCAGGGCCTTCTCTGTAAAGTGATGGACTCAGCTCGGGCCAATGTTGATTGAATATCTGTTGCTCACTGACATAGTTTAATACGTTTCCACCCATACAAAACTCACTTAGGCTAACCAAAATTGCAGAAACGTGTACTTTAAGGTGAAGGCATTGAGATGGAAAGAGAGATTAAGTCACGTTGTTTAGTTGTACAGGTAGTTAATGGAAGAGTTAAGTAAGCTTGTTGGGACAGGAGCTGAGTTTATTTATTTTTCCAGGAGTCTTGGCAAGTGCCAGGAATATATTAGGCACTCAGTAAATAGTTGTTGAATGAATGAATAAATGAGTATATGAATGCATCCATAAATCACAAACTTCTATTTTTAGAGCTGAGTCAACCCATTTGTCTCTATATTATACTCTTTGAGTAGAGGAATTGTGGGGATACATTTTTATCTCATTTTCTTACTTATTGTGTAATTCGAATACACTTATCTACTCATAAATCTCACACACACACACACACACACACACACACACACACACACACACACACACACAAGTGTCTTATTTTGTGGGCCTGTTGGCTCCTGTGGGATAGAGAAGTCCAGTTCGGGGTTATCTTCCAGAGAGTCCTGTCAGAACCTTAACCGGGTTCTACTGACAGCAGGACGGCTCCTGCAAGATTTATTGCCACCTGATGTTACCACCCTACTGAAGTCAAGTTTCTGATAAACTGATTGGGCCAGTGAACATGTGGTAATAAAAACTATATAAAAACAAACAAAAACAAAAAACCCACAAAACTACTATATAGAGATTATTTAAAGTATACCTGAGGATATGCACAGGTTATATGCAAATGCTATACCATTTTATATATGGAACTTGAGCATCTGTGAATTTTGATATTCGTGGGAGTCCTGGAATCAATCCCCCGTGGATACCTAGGGACGACGCTACATGTCCTGTTTTTTTTTTTAATAAATTTATTTGTTTATTTATTTACTCGGCTGTGTTGGGTCTTCGTTGCTGTGTGCAGGCTTTTCTCTAGTTGCGGCGAGCGGGGGCTACTCTTTGTCGCAGTGTGTGGGCTTCTCACTGCGGTGGCTTCTCTTGTGGAACATGGGATCTAGAGCGCAGGCTCAGTAGTTGTGGTGCACGGACTTGGTTGCTCTGCGGCATGTGGGATCTTCCCGGAGCAGGGATTGAACCTGTTTCTCCTGCATTGGCGGGCGGATTCTTAACCACTGCGTCACCAGGGAAGCCCTCTATATGTCATGTTGAATGAGGCGCGTCTATTCACTTTTAGTTCATTATTATCATGCTAGAATGTAGGTCTAAAGTTCTTCCAGATTTTTTAAAATATCTGAAATTTGAGTTTTAAATGTTGACAACTCGTTTCAAATGTTGAAGACCCAGTGAAGGCCAGATTTGATCCTAGGCTGGCCTTGGACGGTCTCCAAAGTCTTGCAGTATCAACGATTCAGTGAATACAAGTAGATGTGCTTATTGTCTGTGAACTAATTCTTTAAATTCACTTTTTATAGTGCTTTACAATTTGCAAGTCGTTTGCATGATTTTATCTGAGTCCCATGAAAACTTTGCACACTGCTGTTACCCTGTTTTACAGAAGGGGAATCTTAAGTTCTGGAATGTTGAGTGACTTGTTCACAGGTCCAGAGCAAGAAAGTGGCAGAACCTAGATCCATTCTGTAGTCTTGAACTCCCTGGCACTTCTGCCAACTATACTGCCTTGTCCCATCACACAAAACCTTTGTAACTGTATTTCTGGGGGTCAATAAGAGGAAACATCACCACTCCGACCATTGACCTGTGCAAGTCTGTCCTTGGAATTAGGAAAGGTTATGAGAGATCAATCTTTCAGAAGGAAAATCTGAATCTCTATTCTTGTACCATGTTGATGTCAGGTCAATATTTCTTCTAAAGCTCCAGGCATTCCCCAGTCACTTCAAAGTAGAAGTAGGACTGGGGGAAGGAGCCTTATATCCTGATCACGATTCAACTGCTAACTGGCTGTGTGACTTGAGGCAACAATTCCTTTGTCCTCTCCCTGAACTTTAGGTTCCTCATCTGTAAAACAGGAACTGTGATATGTTAAGTGGCAGAGCTGGAGGCCAGATCAGCACCCCACCCCATCCCATGAAACGTCACCAGCTTATCCTTTAGAGATCACAGGCAATTGGGGGAAGCAGCCCTCCGACATGCAATAGCTCTACAGGGTGATATGCGCTACTAATGAGAGATGCATGGAGAATGATACATAAAGAAGACACACAGCAAGGCATTGAGGTATTTAGTAATTATTAAGTCTTTCTATTAGTGGTTATAAGTAGATGTAGCACAGAAGCTGGCTCAATTTGTGCTATTATCTTAATACCTTTCAGAAAGAATTAAAAACTGTGAGTATAAAAGTATATAAAATACAAAGGAGTCTCCCTCTCACTCTGACCCCAAATTCTACTTTCCAAAAGGTAGCTTATCATAGATTTTTGTGTGTCTTCTCAGAATTTCCTAGATTTATAGAAGTACATTTTAGTGTGGTGTATATGTCTATCTCTATTTGTGTCTGTATCTAGTTTTATATTCCCTCTTTTTCACAAATAGGAGCATGCTACACACACCCTTCTCTACTTGCTCTTCTTAGTTAAAAATTTAGTACATATAGATCTATCTCATTCTTAATAGTAGCTGTATAGTATTCCATCATTACATCTCTCTCTTCTCTCTCTCTCTCTCTCTCTCTCTTTTTTCGGCCACACCATGTGGGATCTTAGTTTCCCGACCAGGGATCGGACCCGCACCCCCTACAGTGGAAGCGTGGAGTCTTAACCACTGGACCACCAGGGAAGTCCCACCATCACTGCATCTCTTTATGTGCCTGTCTTAGTCAGTTATGTCTTTTATAACAAATCCTCATAGACTTGGTGGCTTAAACAACTTTTGTTTTTCACAGTCCTAGAGACTATAAAGTCCAAGATCAGGATGCCAGCAGTATCGGTTTCTTGAGGAAGGTCCTCTTCCTGGTTTACAGAGGGAGCTGTCTCTTCCATGTATCCTCACATGGCAGAAAGCAGAGAGGAAGAGGAAGCAAGCTCTCTTGTGTCTCTTTTTATAAGGGCACTAATCCCATTTATCAGGGCCTCACCTTCATGACTGAATTACCTCCCATAGGCCCCACCTCCTGAAATCATCATAGGTTAGGATTTCAACATATGAATTTGAGCACACAAAAATATTCAGTCCATAATATTTATTTAATAATTTCTAATTGATGAACATTTAGTATATGCCTACTCCTTCGCTGTTTCAAAATGTTTCAATGTACATTTTTGTGTATATCACTGTATACAAGTTCATCTTAAAATAAATTTCTACTATTGCTTTATTATAGGTTTTGAACATTTACATTGCTCTTTAAAAAGACTGCACCCTTAATACTTTAAGGACCATTTTGAGAAAGTACTGACACATTTTTACTAATGTGCTGTCTTATAAAGCTTTGATTTTTGTCCACTGAGAGGTGAAAATATTCTGTTTTTATTTGCATACTTGCTTTTAGTGAAGTTGAACAGATTTTCAAATGCTTTCTAGACATTTGTGTATCCTGTGAAGAAGCTCACTTGTGATCGTTATCCAGTTTTCTATTGGGTTGTTAATTTTCTTTCTTATTGAATTATAAGAGCTCTTCATATATTAAGGAAACCGTACTACTTGTATGTCACAGGTGTTGCAGTTTTTTCTGCTGTTTGTCATTTGTCGTAATATCTTCTACATACATCTTTTTAAAGGTCTGTTTTTCAATGGTTTAAAAATCAAGATTATTCCTCAATATTACTCTGATTATGTGGCTGATGCTGCTGAAAATTGGGTTTGCACAGCTTCACTAAGAAGCTTCTCTTTGTTTATCACAAGGGGATGATGTAACACTTCTTGAGGACCTGGTTTCTGCCACTGTGAGTCATTCAATTACTGGAAAAACTAAATGACCACTGGATACTATTGGAACATTTCCCATAATTCTCTAAGGAATCGAGGGCATTCTAGAGGGAATGTTTCTCATTCCCTCTGTAACCAGTCATTATCCTGACTGACTTCAAGGCTTTGTCTCTGTGTGAAAAATTAAGGAAAATCCCAATGCAAGAAAAGTTGCCCAAGTAATTTTGAGTTTATAAAAAAGTGTTCATCAATGGAAGCAGGAATTTTGGAAGGAAGATCCAGAAGACTTATTGGAGAAGCTCAATGCCTTCAGCCATCATGATTTGGTTTGCAGGCCACACAGTGAAGTGCTTAGAGTATCCCAGCCAAAGAAGAGAGGACTTCCATTAACCAGGCAGAAATATCGACAGAAGAACTTGACTTCAGCCTGAACCAGTGGAGACAAAGATCATACACAGTCACCGAGGTGAGAGAGGTGCACGATTTTATTCTGATCCAGATTTGATAAGACAAGACACAAAAACAAACCCCTCACTGTGGACTTTGAGGATGGGCTGTTCATTTGAAAACCATCTGCCATGGAGCGGTCAGATTCACCATCTGAAATAGCATCAGAGATATAAGGAAGGGAAGACTACCTTTCTTCCAAGGTCACGAGCACCACCAAAACAGAGGGTAGGGTCCTGGCAGTGCACATCTATGCCATCAGAGTCCTAGCTGATTGACAAAAAAAAAATGTTTATTTAAGGGGGAAAGGTGGTAGTATGCATACTAGTCTATAAGGGATATTTGCCTATAGTTGCTTATGACTCTTGGTTGTCTATTTGTTTATAGTAAGAAATAGAATGTAGTGTGTTGTACAGCTGTTGGCTTTTCTGGCTTAACCAGAGATAAAAATTCTACATTAGGTGAAGTAGAGAGACCAATTGACCCTGTTTACCCAGGACTGTCCTCGTTTTAGTGCTGAAC
This sequence comes from Neophocaena asiaeorientalis asiaeorientalis, assembly GCF_003031525.2. Lineage (NCBI taxonomy): Eukaryota > Metazoa > Chordata > Mammalia > Artiodactyla > Phocoenidae > Neophocaena > Neophocaena asiaeorientalis. Next base: position 2,507,695 of record NW_020174037.1, on the reverse strand, counting down.
CTCCAGTGTCCTGGGACACCCCTCAGTGTCAGGCAAACTAGGAAAATGGGTCACGCTAGACCTTAGTCTTGTCCAACTTATTCTTTCTCTAGTCTTGTTAGTCTACAGAGAAGTTAAAAAAGATAAAATGGGTTTAAATTTAAGAGGAAACTTGGTAATATATAAGTAGGATCACAGCTTTGGAGTGAGAAATACTGGAATAAGATGTGTAAGACCATACTCTCAGGAAGAGAAAAACACTTTTTGAGCTCACTTCTAGTTCTGTGATTCCCTGATTCTACAATCAACTCCTATCATCTTAGGAAAGTTAGGTGAGCTGTAATGAAAATAACCTTTATTGCCATTTATTGAATAGTTACTGTGTACCAGGCACTGTCATAAATTCTTTCATTTTAGTCTCATGACAGCCTTAGGAAAAAGATATTATAGATATAATTTATAGGTGAGAAAAGCCTAAAGAGGTTATGTCATATCCAAAGTTACACAGATAGCAAACGGTGAAGATGAAATTTGAATTTAGGTCTGTGTTGTTACAAGGCCCACGCTCACACTAGTTCTACCCCATCTTCCATTATCCACAAATAGTTCTGAGCACTCATTTCTGCTGTCTCTCTGATGTGAGGTTATCAGTACAGCCTATAACATGATCCCTGGAGACCAGAGAAATAGTAATACTAACATGCATTTGCATAACTTATTTTGCATTTCAACACACTTCTCTTTTCTACTGTCATCATCCTGAAGATGCTGGGAAGTAGCTAACATTGATCTTATCTCTATGTGAATGAGTATGGTCAACAGTTGATGGACACACAGGGGATTTGTAGCAAAACAGGACTCACAGCTACAACTCATGATCCTAACTCTTGAGTACCAAGTCCATTCTGCAGAGATTAAGGGACTCTGTGACTCTCCTGGTTGATATCAAAGGCCTTCCAGAATGCGGCAGGAATCAGTCCAACTACATTTTCCCCACTTCTTTGTCTCCCTCACTAGATGGTAAGCTCTGAGAAGGCAGGTTCAAGTGTCTGTCTTACTCATTTCTGTATCCCCAGAGCTTGACACACAGATTCTCAATAAATATTTGATAGATAAATGGATATCCTGCACAAACCTTTCTCTTAATTCAGATGGTGGTTCCCATTTCCCAATTCCCCTGCCATGGTTGCTTGCCATCATACTTTCTTTCACACCATTTCCTCTGCCTGGAATTCATGTTTTCTTCTCTCATTTCTACATGATCTTCAAAGTATGGCTCAAATACCACTTCTTCCAGGCAGCTCTCCTAGCCCTCTCAGCTGCAAATGTTCTCTCCTTAATACCCAGCATCTGCCACTAGCATCCCCTCTTTTGTTGTGTTTACCTCTGTCTCTCTTTTCTTATAGTGATTTGTAACTTGTGTAAGCAAAAGGGAATAGTGGGGACTGTGGCTAACTACCTGGTAGCTCTTCCATCTGATAGTGGCACAGCTGCTCAACTTTAGTCCATTAGATTTTCCAAATTTTTTTTAATGGAAACTGAATTTGAGTTTTAAATCTTGGTGATGCTTTCAAAGTTCTAAAGACACAGTGCAGGCCAAATTTGAGCCCAGGATGGCCAGTGTTCCAATATTAACCATTCAGTGAATGCAGTAGATATGCCATTGTCTGCAAAATCATATTTTAGTTAACATTTTATGTGCTTTAATGGTTGCAAGTCACTTTCATGATTTTCTATGAGTCTTGTGAAAATGCTATAGGGTCCTGTTATTCCTATTTTACACAGAAGGAAACTGAAGCTCAGGATTGTTGTTAAGTGATTTACCTAAGGTCACACAGCACGAAAGTGGCAGAACCTGGACGTGTTCTAAAGTCTTGACACGCCCAGCCCTTTCTGCCAGCCATATTACTTTATCCCTCTCCTCCTGGACGTGTTAAGTGTAGACACCTGTATAAATCTTTTCTGTTAGCCGCTGTTACATAGTAGTGTCTTATATATATAAGTGCTCAATGCATGTTTGTTTATATGAAAGGAAGAAAGAAAATATATAGATACACTTAGAGGTAGAAAAAGAGCCAACATGGATTGTATTTCCCTTTTTATTCCAATGGACCAGTTGCATTACAATTTTCGTGACTACTTTTCGTGATGTAGGAATCCACAATCAGAAACTCAAACCATTCCATTTCTTGGAGGGAATTCTTTGCGTTCTCATTACTTTCATGGATGTAGTCTGTATTCAAAAGTGTTTCTGTAAATATGTATCGATTAGCTGTGCTAAGCCTTCCTTATAAAAGATTTGAATGTATGTGTATGTGTGCATGAGAGAGAGAGAGAGAGAGAGAGAACAGAGAGGTCTGGATTATTTGAGGGTGTGCTTAGTGTTATGGAATTAGGGAACCAAAAGAGATGAATAAGTAAGTGGTCTCTGTACTCTAGTAGTTTGTATTTCATCAGAGTTTCTAATATGTAGACGGGGAAAATAGTACCGTTTTAAAGAAAAGAAAGACTGGGAGAGAAGTAGATCTTAATGAATCAATACAAATTTATTTGATTCCAACTCAGCCCAGACATAAGAGCCTCTGTCTTCAAAAGATTTACTGTCTAGTTGGGAGACGAAGTTTATACATGTTCACACGGATACACACACTTGTATTCACATGCAAACTCACTAGCCAGAAGTATCTTTACTTACTTTTATCTCTAAGGTGATTTAGGGCTAAATCATTACTTTTGGTCCTCTATTATTTTTTAGACACACTGAATACTTTTCAAAACATGTAATTTTGGAAACCCAAATAGTTTTTCTTCTATTTAGCCAGTCATTCTCTAACCTAATTTGTATATTTTCCTACTTAGCTACTCTGAAAAGAAGCCAACTTGCCACATTTTCATGTAAGAAAGACTCCTTGGTACTTTCATTTGCATGACACCAGGAACTGTTATTTCCAGTCTGAATCAAATAAAAATCACTCTACCCCCAGGAGATGCTCTTGTTCCCTATCGAGAGCCCCCTGTTCCCCAAACACAGTTTCTATCCCCCTCCCTGGGGGCCAGGAGGACTTCATTTTTATATTTTGTAGGCTCTTTAAGGCAGCTTTGGATGAACTGGACCTCTCTTTATTTTGCACAGCTCCTGTGAATAAGCCCTCGAAGCATGAGTCCACAGCTTGGTCCACCAAGTCCAGGGGCTTCTGGAAAGAACCCATAGTCTCTGCATCCTTGGGCATCAGCCCATGCCTCCGAAGGAGGCCAGCAATGGTCTCTGCAGGCTCTTCTAGTTATAAGAAGGAGTGAGACAGGGGTTGGATGGTCGAAATGTGATGCCTCCACTTGGAATCAGAAGAGGAGGGCTTGAGATTCATCACGAGGGCTGGTAGTTGTTGCTCTCTGTTAAGAGGGAGCACCGCTGCATGACGTGTGTGTATGCTGCCCATAGCCGCCTGTGTGGCCAACTCAATGGGATTATCTCTTAGTGAGATTTTAAAAAGATGTTTGTTATTGTTTTACCCACCTGAAGAGTTGAAGGAAAATATGAAAAACTATGGATCCAAGACAACATCAGACCTTTGAGATTTACCTCTCTGCTATTGCTATTTCAGAATTCAAATAAAAATCCACAGAACAGTTTTAAAAAATGTAGACATCAAGAGAATCACTGAACAACCCTGAGGCTGTGGGCATTCAGGCCAGGTGCTGGTTTTCAGTGCAATATTGTTTGAACCCAGATTTTTGTTTTAGATTTACCACTCTGAATGCCAGATAATATCTAATATAAGGCTCAGGGAACTGGGGCAAGATAATAGCATTCACATGACACTTGATAGAGAAACTAGAAACATTTAGTAATTTATATACTCAGGCAAAATAAAAATAATTTGCTACTTTAATGCATTTTGATAAAGCAATGTTTTGTGTGATAGGTTTTCTTATCACAAGGAATAGCTGTATGATTTTGATAAAATATGTGGTGCTTTTGGTTTTCATTCCAAAAAGACAAAAAACAAACAAACAAAAAAAGCAGAACAAAAGCAAAACAACCTTTACTTCCTGACAGAACCTGGAGATGACGCCCATCTGAGTAAATGATTCTTCTCCAGCTGTCTGCTTTCTCATTAGTTGGTGAGGGGCACAGATGCCTCTTCCCTTCCCTCTTCCGGATCTCCACACCGTCCCCATGCCGAGCTTCACCCATCATTATAGAAGCAGATGGGTAAGATGCAAAAGGTTCACACAAACCTCCCCTGCCTCATCTCAACCATGAGACTCAGAGCAGTTTTTTTTGACTTTCTCACAAATCACACGAGACTAACAATACCTACTGCACAGGTTGTGAAGGCTGAGAGAGTCTAAAATTCCTTTTCTCCTGCCCGGCACGGAGTAGCCCCTTGACTTAGTTTTAGGTTCCCGCTACCTTCCCTTGTCACCTGCATTTCTTCTATTGATACTTCTCTTCCCAGAGCCCCTTCCTGTCTTCTCACATCTCACAGAGCATCTCTGGATGGCCTCTCTTTGCCAACAATGACCACATGTATCACAGAGATGGTATGGAGGGGAAACTCCTCGCCTAGAAATTCTTCTGTGGGTTTGTCTGGAGGAAACTTGACTTGCAAAGTGTCTCAGCCTCTCTTGTTGTTCTGGACATGAAGCAGAGGTGGAAGGTTAAGAGTCCAGAAATCAGTGGACAACCCCTGAAAGGAGGTGTAAGTTACTGAGAGTGAAAACATAGGCTCTGAAGCTGATGCTGGGGTTTGGACTCACCACCCTCAGAGGCTCTAACCAAGTAATTCTAGTTGTGATTCTTGCCTGTTCCTGCTCCTGGCCTTTGCCTGTACATTTATATGTCTTGGCGAGTCCTCCCCACTCCCATTTGTACATATCCTTAAAGGTCTGGTTCAGTCTCACATCCTTCATGAAGTCTTCCTAGATTTATTTTTGCCTCTATGCTTATTATTGTTTATTTCACGAAGGTGGTACTGAACACTCACCATCTTGAATTATGCTGTGTGTGTGCAGCTTGTTTCCCACCACCCCTGAGGCTGTGACTGCCCCTGGGTGGAGAGCATTGTAAAGGAGAGTCGTCAGAGGCTGGTTGGAAAGAGTAGCCACGAAGGGAAATTGGAAATGACTCTCCCAAGGGAAAGGAAAACTGAGAGGGTAAGGATATTTGGGAAGGGAGAGGAAAGCAAAAAGAAGAGGCTCAGTAAGCCTATTAAATTTTCTTGCAACCTTTAAAAGGTTCACCCCAGGGACTTCCCTGGTGGTGCAGTGGTTAAGAATCCTCCTGTCAATTCAGGGGACGTGGGTTCGAGCCCTGGTCTGGGAAGATCCCACATGCTGTGGAGCAACTAAGCCCGTGCACCACAACTACCGAGCCTGCGCTTTAGAGCCCGCGAGCCACGACTTCTGAGCCCACGTGCCACAACTACTGAAGCCTGTGCACCTAGAGCCCGTGCTCCACAATGAGAAGCCTGCGCACCGCAACAAAGAGTAGCCCCGTTCGCCGCAACTAGAGAAAGCCTGCGTGCAGCAACGAAGACCCAACGCAGCCAAAAATAAAATAAATAAGTAAATAATTAAAAAAAATAATACAAAAATGAAAGGTTCACCCCAAGGAGTTGTGGTCCATAAGCAGTTTAGCCAAGCAGCACCCCTTGCATAGCAGGTGGATTCTTAGCATAGGGTAAAGGAGGGTGTCTTGGTTTGGATTGCTCTAACAAAGTATCATAGACTGGATGGCTTATAAACAACAGAAATTTCTTTCTCACAATTGTGGAGGCTGGAAGCCCCAAGATCAGGATACTGGCATGGTTGGGTTCTGATGAGGACTTGGTTGGGTTCTGGTGAGGTTGCAGACTTCTTGTTGTGTCTTCAAATGGCAGAAAGAGGGCTACAAAGCCCTCTGGGGTCCCTTTTATAAGGACACTAATCCCAAGCATGAGGGCTATCACTATCATGATCTAATTATCTCCCAAAGGCCCTGCCTCCCAATGCCATCACATTAGGGTTAGGATTTTAAGATATGAATTTGGGGGGGGGGACACAAACCTTTAGCTGATTGCAGAGGGGATGTCTGAGTGAGAACTGGTAAGATGTGCCAGCCGTGGTAGAGGATAAAAGTGGTTCAGCATGGTCAAGCTGTGGAGGGTTCCTGCCCAGGCCTGTGATCCAACATGCGCGTAGCTGCAGGAAGGCTGGCCCTGGGTGAAAGATGAGAAGGGGGACCGTCTTAGTTATTAACAGCATCCCCCCTTCACTCTCAAAAGTATCTTGGGAAGGGTGGTAAGTTATATGTTCACCCAAGACTGGAGGCAGCCCCTTCCACAGAGGTTTTTTGTTTGCTTGTTTTATTTTGTTCTGTTTTGTTTCCCATTGTAAAGCATTATTTCCCAATGTAAAAGCATTATTTCATGGTTTTAGTTTCACTTAAGGTAAAACCATATTCCTCATGAAGGTAGGCACAAAACATTGGACGTTTATATGCTGCATTGATTTTTAAAAAAAATCATTGTTTTTAACTAATAGTGAAGGATATATATACATATATCACATTAATAACACATGTTAAAATGAGTGGGCAGCTGGTGGTCTGAATCATGTGCTTGAGTGTGCATGCTTGTGCATGAGAACACACACACACACACACACACACACACACACAAATAGATTCAGTGGGAGCGGGCAGGAGGGTGGAAGGAACAGAGTTGGTGATTGAGGCCAAGGTGAATGGCATTCAAAGTCCAAGGTAACCCACAAGTTCTCAGTGTTGCTACATAGCTTATGCTCAATGTTTGATTTACATTCCATTGTATCTTCAGCTAATTAAGTTCTTATGATAATTTGGATAGGAGAGAGCTTACCTTGCATTTCAGATACTTCTAGGCTTTCTAGAAAAGGACAACCCATCATCCATAATATCCAATGAACCTATCCCTAGGCGAGTGATTTAAAAATCACACTGACAGGTGTGAGGATGAGAATTTGTATAGTACTTTCCGCACACCCTATGCCTCAGTTCTCAGCAACTTCACCAGGATATACTTTATACATGAGGGAACTATATTCTCAGAGAGGGTTAGCAGCTTGGAAAAATCACAGAGCTAGTAAGTAGGGGCAGGATTGACCCTGGGAGTCCACTCTGTGGGCTCTCAGCCTCATCCTGGCTGCAAAATACAGAAGGCAGTGAATGCAGTGAATGCAGTGACGTGGTGAATCCAGAGACATAGACGCCCTCGCGTTGGATCTTGAGCTCCTGTGTTCACTGAGTCCATCCCTGATCTACTGACTCCTTCCAGGCCTCCCTGCATCTGCATAGCCTTTCCCACATCGCCACACCTCAGACAGTATTATGTTACCTGACGATGTCATCTCCTCCCACCTCTCCCAGCTCCCAGCCAAAGATAATTCCATATATTCACATGGTTCTTGGTACAAAGACCAAAAGCTTCAGTGCAGCTTCATAAGACCTGGTGGAGTGTGACCTGGACCACCCCACCACTACTCCCTGCACCCACCCACCAGGCTCTGGCACTCCAGACCGCTGCCCCCTCTCAGTTCCCCTGACGGCTCATGCTGCCACCTGTCTCAGAACTTCTGCCACAAAATTCCCTCTACCTGGAAGGGTCTCACCTGGTCAACGTGTACCCATCCCTCAGATCTCAACCTGAGCATTCCTCCTTCAGGAAACTTCCATAAGCCACTCAGACCAGGTCTCAGTAGACTCTATAGCTTTGCTCTATAACACTTGGCTTTATAACCACCAATGTCATTTTATCTTTATTGGTATAATTATTTGTTTGATATCTATCTTTTAAAAAAGTTTTTTATAGAAGTATAGTTGATCTACAATGTTGTGTTAATTTCTGCTGTAGAGCAAAATGATTCAGTTATACATATATATACATTCTTTTTTTATATTCTTTTCCATTATGGTTTATAATAGGATATTAAATATAGTTCACTGTGCTATACAGTAGGACCTTGTTGTTTATCCATTCTATATGTAATAGCTTACATCTGCTCACCCCAACCTCAAACTCCATCCCTCCCCCAACCCCCTCCCCCTTGGCAACCACCAGTCTGTTCTCCGTGTCCATGCGTCTGTTTCTGTTTTGTAGACAGGTTCATTTGTGCCATATTTTAGATTCCACATATAAGTGATACCATATGTTATTTGTCTTTCTCTTTCTGACTTACTTCACTTAGTATGATAATCTCTAGCTGCATCCATGTTGCCTCAAATGGCACTACCTCATTCTTTTTTATGGCTGAGTAGTATTCCATTGTGTATATGTACCACATCTTCTTTATGATTGATATCATCTTTATTAGACTATAAGCTCCATGAAAACAAGGGATTGCTTTGTTTTTCATCTTGCTTTATCACTAACATTTAACTCGTGGATGCTCAATAAATAACTGTTGAACGAAACTTCTTTGCTATCTAATGGTCCCATATGGCTGTTTAAATGTAAATTAATTAAAATTAAATAAAATTTAGAATTAAGTTCCTCAATCACACTAGTGACATTTCATGTCCTGGACAACCACATGTGGCTATTCTGTACTGGACGGTGCAGTTATATAGCTTTTCCATAATCACAGAGAGTTCTGTTGAACTGCACTGCCTCAGAGGTTTGCAGAACCAAGAAATACAATGTATTTGCATCATGTTCGTGTCCAATATGGGCAAAGGTTAGGTTTTTCTTAAAAAAATTTCAAGAGATCCTGTTCAGTTTGTCCCGGGGATCCCTGGGGAATCTGTTCTGTGAACAAAAGAAATCTGAACATGAATCAGCAGAGAATTCTAGATGGATTTTTCACTCTCTCATTTTCATTCATTAGATAGTTGTTATGTATTGCACTGGCTACATGTAAAGGAAAATCATTCTGAATTAAAAAAATTTTTTAATTGACGTATATAGTTGATTTACAATGTTGCATTAGTTTCAGGTGTATAGCAAAGTGATTCAGTTATATATATATATACACACATACATATATACATATTCTTTTTTTGTGTGTGTGTGTTACGCGGGCCTCTCACTGTTGTGGCCCCTCCCGCTGCGGAGCAGAGGCTCCGGACGCGCAGGCTCAGCGGCCATGGCTCACGGGCCCAGCCGCTCCGCGGCATGTGGGATCTTCCCGGACTGGGGCACGAACCCGTGTCCCCTGCATCGGCAGGCGGACTCTCATCCACTGCGCCACCAGGGCAGCCCTATACATGTTCTTTTTAATATTCTTTTCCATTATGGTTTATCACAGGATAATGAACATATAAAATATTTTTTTGGAGAGGCAACAGAGGTCAATGATGGAGAATACAGACCGTGAAATCAGGAAGACCTTTGTTCAAATGTTGACCCTGCTGCTTGTGTGTGTGGCCCTGGGCAAGGTGTTGAGCATCTCTGAGCTTCAGTTTCTTCCTATGACAAATGGAGATCGATGTAGTACTTACCTGATAGGGTTAGTGTGAGTATTAAATGAGATAAATGTGAGATGTTTTTATTAATAGTAACTTTATTATGATTCTTTGAATTTCTATTCTCATTTGGGATTGGCGTTAGCTTTCTGCATTTTGCTTGTCTGTCCTTCCCGAATTCTGATAAAAATATTCTGGCATTTTCTCTTTCAAAATAAATCAAGTGCTGGTTCCTGTATTCCCATTAGGTTTCAGTTGATAACATATGAAGACAGACTTGCTCAAGACTCAGTGGTAGTTTTGTCTTGCTACCAACCTTCTTGCCTCGATTATCCCACCTGCAAAGTGAAACAGAGCTATTGAGAGTTTTCGGAAGGGTGAAGGGGGTTTGCGTGGCTCACAGCCTATAATCGATCGGGATCTAATTGCATACCCTCTTCTGGATGCTGGGAGAACCCAGGAGGACACAAGCAGTTATTTTTTCATGAAGACTTTGAGCAAGTTGGTGAGCAGCCCTTAGGGCTGCCCTTCCAACTGTAGTACATTGAGATCAAGTTTCTCATTCAATCTTTGAACTTTGATTGAGAACCGTGTGAGAGGCCCTCTGCTAGGAACTGCAGATTCCAAAATGAGGAAGACATGGGCCCTGTCTTTAAGGAGGCCACAGTCTAACGAGGGAGGAGAGTAATCCTAGAAGTCTCCCTGGAGGATATTCCACCAGCTCAGTGCTGGATAAAGAGAAATAGGTGGAGAAGAGGAGGGTAGTTTCAGAAGCGAGAGTGCCATGCACGTACGCATGGAGCGAGAGAGTGAGTTAGAGGGTGAAAGTAGGCAGACGGTGATGAAAGATGGAGCTACATACGTATAAAAGGGTCAGATTATGGAAAGCTTTTTAAGCCAAAGGAGCTTGGACTGAGGGCCATGGAGAGCCACTGAAGGATTTTCACAGTGAGTGACACAGTCAGACACAATCACATTTCAGAAAGATCACTCTTACTTGCATGAAATCATTGGAAGTGGACAAGAATCAAGGCGGGGAGAACTGATCGGAGGCTGATACAGTGATCCAGGTTAAGACATGATACTGGCTTGAGCTCAGGTGACAATAGGAAAAAAAAATAGGATTAAGAGATATTAACAGGCAGAATGAGTAAGATTTATTAAGCAGTTGTATAAGTTGAGTGATGGAGCTGGAGAATCAATCATTACCTCTGTTTTTCTGGCTTGGGCAAAATGTGCTGATAGCATTCCATCAGTTAGAAATTCAGGAAGAGGAGGAGGGAAGAGGATGAGTTAAATATTAACCTTGGGGTGCTTGTAAGACAACCAAGTAGAGATGTGCGTTCAGCAGATAGTGATACACTTTTGGAGGTTGGAAGAGGGAGCCGGGCTGCCATTAGCATAGCTGAAACCATGGGGATATTGGAATGAATTTATTTGTTGAAATGAAATTTGAAACAACTGAATAAATAAATAAAGGAAGGAAGTCATCCATGGAGCAAAAGCAGAGGGAAGAGAGAAGTAGCCATGGGATGGGCCTTGTTTTCTTTCTCAGTGACCATATATATATTTCACCTACTGAGGACTCAATGGTCTGGTTGTGTCAGGCTGAAGATGGGAAAAGACTTTGGGAAGCCACAGACATTATGCAATTCAAGATCAGCAGATTTGTAAGATGCTGTATTTTGCTGTCTTTGCAACCAAGTTAAGTTGTAGCATGTAGAGTCTCAGTGAGTGTATAATCTGATGGGCAAACAACCAAAACTAGTTTAAGAGAGAGAGAGAAGGTTGGTTTCCTGCGTCAGCGATGACATAAACACAAACATGGCCACAAAACGTGAAAATCATTTTCTCAGAATTGCTGACGTAATCCGTGGCTGGCCCCGTTCTCCTCAGTCTTGGAGACGCTTAATCCTAATACAGTCACTGTCTTTTGAATAGCTCCTGGCAAGTTGCTCAAAAGCAGTAAAAATTCTTAGTGTAAGATGTGATCCATTTCTCAGTCATATATCTGGGAAATGAGACTTGCATAGACTGTTAACACATCTCTGCTCACCCTACGTAGTCCTAATCACCATCGTCCTCCCACTCCCAAGTGCCAGGCTGGTGTCATAATGGATAGAGGATTTACAGAAAAATTCTCTCTCATCAACCCTGTTCTAACAACACCACAGAGCCTACTGCATATTGTACCTTTGCTATAAGCTGAGCCACTGTTCACATGAATAGGACTTAAGTGCATGCCAGGAGTCTAAATTATGCAATGGAGACCATCACTGTGTTTCAGAGAGGAGAATTCAGCCTTAAATGATGGGGCCAGAGGTCACACTTGGAGTTTCCAATTGCTCTGTCTTTCAGCCCCCAAAAAGCTTGCAGCTTTCATAAGAAGCTCTTTCCAAGAGCAAACTAGGCTAGCGTTACTTTTTTTTTTAAAAACTTCACAAAAATGTCCTTTGGCAACTCAAAGCACATGAAAAGCAAGAGTATAAAAAAGTAAGGAGGCTTCAGTGGGTGTTTCATGCTTGTTTTCTGACACCATGGATTTAATGCTTATCCAGGTGCGTGCACAAATCAGAGTGGCTAGCATAGTTTAAGCTCTAACTTTTCTGCAGTAGTAAGGGGCTCAGAGAAAGGAACGAGGCTGTGTATCTCAGGCACTGCTGGGCAGGTGCTCAGAGTTCTACCTGAGAACTTGAGAGAGTCTGGGGATCTTCACTGGAGGAACCAGTAACCCCAAAATTGAGCTGATGGCCAGTTCCCAGGCCGAGTCTCATCCAAACCATGAGGAATAAAAATTCCATCTTAATCACAAGAGGTGAGGAGGGAACTATCATTAAAAGAAGAAAGTCAAGGTGTACATCTTGGTCCAGAAGAAAAACAATGATGAAAAATTGTGTCTCTTTATATTATAGGCCCTGGGCTGGTGCTTTATAAACTATGATGCGGGTATTATTCTTCTTCCAGTTTTACAGATGAGGAAGATGAGGCATAGGGAGATTATGTCACTTGCTCAAGTTCACATCTAATCAGTGGACAGGAAGGGACTTAAACCCAGGTCCACCTGACTCCATAGCCTGTTGTCCTACCCTCATTTTATACTAGAAAAGAGAAGGGTGATGCAGAACAGAGCATGATTTTACCCTGATGTAAGTATTGCTACTCGGGCTTTCTTTTGATTTCCATGTGCATGGAATACCTTTTTCATCCCCTCCCTTTCAGTCTGTGTGTGTCTCTAGATCTGAGGTGAGTCTCTTGGAGGCAGTATATATACAGGACTTGTTTTTGTACCCATTCAGCCACTCTATGTCTTTTGATTTGAGCATTTAGCCCAGATACATTTAAAGTAATTGTCGATATGTATGTTCTTATTGCCATTATGTTAATTGTTTTGGATTTGTTTTTGTAGATCTTTTTTTCTCCCTTTCTTCTTCTTTTGTCCTCGTCTCTTGTGATTTGATGACTGTCTTTAGTGTTATGTTTGGAGTCCTTTTGTTGTGTATGTGTATATCTATTATAGATTTTTGGTTTGTGTGTATATCTATTATAGGTTTTGTTTTTTTATAGCAGTCTATAGAAATACATGATTGTTTTAAGTTGCTGATATCTTAATTTGAAATCCATTTAAAAAACCCCCTGCATTTGTACTCTCCTTCCTTCATAATTACTGTTATTTTCCTCTTTTTTATTGAATTATAGTTAATTTACAATGTTGTGTTAGTTTCAAGTGTACAGCAAAGTGATTTAGTTGTACACACACACACACACACACACACACACACACACACATATTCTTTTTCAGATTCTTTTCCATTATAGATTATTACAAGATATTGAGTAAAAAGATACATGCACCCCAGTGTTCACTGCAGCACTGTTTACAATAGCCAGGGCATGGAAGCAACCTAAATGTCCATCCAGAGGAATAGATAAAGAAGATGTGGTACATATATACAATGGAATATTACTCAGCCATAGAAAAGAATGAAATAATGCCATTTGCAGCAACAAGGATGGACCTAGAGATTGTCATATGGCTTCATATGGCTGAGTGAAGTAAGTCAGACAGAGAAAGACAAACATATGGTATCATTTATATGTGGAATCTAAAAAAAAAATGATACAAATGAACTTATTTACAAAACAGAAATAGAGTCACAGATGTAAAAAACAAACTTATGGTTACCAGGGGGGAAGGTGGGGAGGGATAAATTGGGAGATTGGGATTGACATATACTCACTACTACACATGAAATAGATAACTAATAACGACCTAGTGTACAGTACAGGGAACTCTACTCAGTACTCTGTAATTACCTATATAAGAAAATAATCTAAAAAGGGGTGATATATGTATATGTAAAACTGATTCATTTTGCTGTACAGAAGAAACTAACACAACATTTTAAATCAACTAGACTCTAATAAATAATTAATTAAAAAAACAAGATATTGAGCATAGTTCCTGTGCTATACAGTCGGTCCTTACTGTTTACCTATTTTATATATAGGAGTGTGTATATGTTAGTCCCAAACTCCTAATTTATCTCTCCCCCAGCCACACCCCCCCACCACCCACTATGCCCTTTGGTAACCATAAATTTGTTTTCTATGTCTGTGAGTGTATTTCTGTCTTGTAAGTAAGTTCATTTGTATCATTTTAAAAAATTAATTAATTAATTTATTGGCTGCATTGGGTCTTTGTTGCTGTGTGTGGGCGTTTTCTAGTTGTGGTGAGTGGGGGCTACTCTTTGTTGTGGTACACAGGCTTCTCATTGCGGTGGCTTCTCTTGTTACGGAGCACGGGCTCTAGGTGTGTGGGCTTCAGTAGTTGTGTCACGTGGGCTCAGTAGTTGCGGTGCATGGGCTTAGTTGCTCCGCAGCATGTGGGATCTTCCTGGACCAGGGCTCGAACCCGTGTCCCCTGCATTGGCAGACAGATTCTTAACCACTGAGCCACCAGGGAAACCCTGTATCATTTTTAAAGATTCCACATATAAGTGATATCATATGATACTTGTCTTTCTTGTGTGACTTACTTCACTTAATATGATATTCTCTAGGTCCATCCGTGTTGCTGCAAATGACGTTACTTCATTTTTTTAATGGCTGAGTAACACTCCATTGTATAAGTATACACCACATATTGTTTATTATTACTGTTTTTGACGTCATATTTTGCATCTAATTGTTTTGTGTATCCCTTAACTGCTTATTGTGGATATAGATGATTTTACTACTTTTGTCTTTTAACCTCCCTACTAGCTTTGTGTGTGGATAATTTCCTACCTTTACTGTATGTTTGCCTTTACCAGTGAGCTCTTTAATTTTGTAATTTTCTTATTTCTCCTTGTGGCCTTTTCTTTTTTTTTGGTCTAGAGAAGTCCCTTTAACATTTGTTGTAAAGCTGGTTTGATGGTGCTGAACTCTTTTGGCTTTCGCTTGTCTGTAAAGCTTTTGATTTCTCCATAAAGTTTGAAGGAGAACCTTGCTGGGTAGAGTATTCTTGGTTGTAGGTTTTTCCCTTTCATCACTTTAAATATCATGCCACTCCCTTCTGGTCTGCAGAGTTTCTGCTGAAAAGTCAGCTGATAGCCTCATGGGAGTTCCCTTGTATATTATTTATTGCTTTTTCCTTGCTGCTTTTAATATTCTCTCTTTAATATTTGTCATTTTAATTATGATGTGTCTTGGTGTGTTCCTCTTTGAGCTAATCCTGTGTGGGACTCTCTGTCCTGGCCTTGGGTAACTGTTTCCTTTCCCAGGTTAGGGAAGTTTTCAGCTATTATGTCTTCAGTATGTCCTCAGGCCCTTTCTCTCTCTCTTCTCCTTCTGGGACCCCTATAATGCAAATATTAGTGTGCTTGATTTTGTCCCCGAGGTCTCTTAAACTGTCCTCATTTCTTTTCATTTTTCTTTCTTTTTTTTTTTTTCCATTCAGTGGCAGTGGTTTCCACTACTCTGTCTTCTAGCTCACTGATCTATTCTTCTGTATCATTTTGCCTGTTGTTGATTCCTTCTAGTTTATTTTTTATTTCAGTCATTGTATTCTTCATCTCTGTTTGGTTTTCTTTATATTTTATAACTTGTTAAAGACTTCTAACTTCTCACTCCGTACATTCATTCTTCTCTTGAGTTCTTTGATCATCATTACGATTATTACTCTGAGCTCTTTCTTGGGTAGATTGCCTATCTCGAGTTCACTTAGTTCTTGCCCTGGGCTTTTATCTTCTTCCCTCGTCTGGAACCTGTTCTTCTGCCGCTTCATTTTGTCTAAGTTGCTATTTGTATTTTTATATGTGTGATAGGTTAGTTAACGTTTCTTGACCTTGGAGAAGTGGCCTTCTGTAGGAGATGTCCAATATGTTCCAGCAGCACACTCCCCTCTTGTCACCCAAATTTTATGCTCTAGGTGTGCCCCCTAAGAGGGCTGCATGGGTCCTTCCTTTATGGTGGGCTGACTATGTGGGCAGTCTGGTAGGCTTGGTTGGCCCCTAGTCCAGTTGGTTGCCAGGCCCTGGCTTGTGCAGATGCTGCTAGCTACTGATTAGCAGGGCCTGGTCATGAGGCATCCAGCGGCAGAACCTTAGGGAGCCCCAAGGTTAGTGCTGGCTCACTGACGTAGGAGTCCGGGTCCAGAAGACTCCAGGGCTGTTGCCCACCCACTAGTGGATGAAGCCACATCCTGCAGTTAGTGCCAGATTAATGGCAGGCAGAGCCAGGTCCTGGAGGCTGTCTGCAGGGCCCAGGGATCCCGAGCTAGTGTCAGATCGCTGGGTGGGGTGGGGGGGTTCCTGACACAATTAGGTATGAGACCTGGGGTGTCCTGAAACTTGCGTTGGCCTGATAGTGGGCAGGGTCAGGGACCAGCTAGTCACAGGGTAGGGTCTGGCTTTCTGTAAATGGGCTGGGTCCACATGCTGTGGGGTTGTGGTTTTCTTGTGTTTGGTGTCTGCCCCCTGGTGGGTGATGCTGGTCTAGAGGCTAGTGCAGGCTTCCTGGAGGGCATGGCCATTGCCTGCCCACTGGTGGGTGGAGCTGGGTCTTGGCCTTCTGGTGGGCAGGGCCCTGTTCAGGGGCATGTCTAGAGGTGGCTGTGGGCTCAGGAAGATTCTAGGCAACCTGTTTGCTGATAGATGGGGCCATGTCCCTACCCAGTTTGTTGTTTGGCCTGAGGCATCCCAGTACTGGTGCCTACAGGTTGTTGGGTGGGGTCACGTCTTGGCACTAATGAGCCAGTGGTACCTCCAGCATTGGCTTCCATGGTAGAGGAGCATTTAAGATATGGCTGCCACCAATGTCCATGCCCCCAGGGTGAGGGTCAGCCACCCACTGCCTCTCCAGGAGACCCTTCAAGACCAGTAGGTAGGTCTGGCCCAGGCTCCTATCATATTATTGCTTTTGCCTGGGTCCCAGTGCATGTGAGATTTTATGTGCACCCTTTAAGAGCGAAGTCTTTATTTCCCCCAGTCCTTTGGGGCTCCTGAAATTAAGCACTGCTGGCCTTCAAAGCCAAATGCTCTGGAGGCTCATCTTCCCAGGCCCACACCACTGGGCTGGAGGCTTGACTTGGGGCTCAGAACTCTCCTGTGGATGAACCTCTGCAATATAATTATTCTCCAGTTTGTGGGTTGCTCACCCGGGGGGTATGGGATTTGATTATATCATGAAACTTCCCCTCCTATCCATCTCCTTGTGGTTCCTTCTTTATGTCTTTAGTTGTAGGAGATCTTTTCTGGTAGTTCCTGGTCTTCTTCATCGATGGTTGTTCTGAGATAGTTGTGGTTTTGGTGTGCTTGTGAGGGGAGGTGAGCTCAGGGTCTTTCTTCTCCACCATCTTGGCTGCTCTCTGATTGCACCCTTTTAAAACAGCCTGGGGTCCAGGCTTGGTGAGAGAGTTCTAGGTGCCGCTCCTGAGACAGCCTGTTGTACTGAAGATGTCATCAGATAGATGGGCTGGCAAGGAAACTGACAACCAAGACAACTCTCTAGACTGACAGTTGAGTGCAACACAGAGAGGGGGATATTCTGCCACCCAGACATGCATGCCTGTTCTTGCTTTTTATCTTGGTTACTATGAATGAGAAAGGGAAGTAGCTAGAACTCTGCCAGCACAGGTGATATTGTACAATGTAGCAGGAGCTGCAGGAACAATAAAGTTGGCTCCACATTCAGCGTGACTCTGGAGAGACTCACCATAAAAGAGACAGAAGTGAGTCATGACTGTTCTGAGTCACTGCAGGAACCCCAAAATAGGAGGTAATGACTTGAGTGGGGGCTGGGATACTGGAGATTTTGCTCCAGGAAACTCCTTGCCCTTGCTTAGCACAGACTCTCCAGATGGGCTTTTGTGTTCCTTAAACCTACCAGCCTGTTCCTACCTCATGAACATGCTTCAGCTTTGCCCAGAACTCCACCTGGAGAGCTCCTTCTTGGTCTTCCCATCTTAGTTTTGAGGTCACCTCTTTAGGGTGGCACTGTGTCATCAAATCAGCAGCCTTTTCCCAAAGTCCATGCACTTGTCACTCTCAGCCACATTTCTCTTCACACAGCACCTAAATCATCTTGTTCCATTTGTCTGTTTACATATGTTAAGTATCTCTCCCTTCCTTGGAATGTAGGCTCCACTCTTTCAGAGACTTCATCTGCTTCACTCAAGGCTGTACTCTAGCACACAGAACCGTGACTAATTTAGTGAATTCTCAAGAACTACCTCTTGAATTAATGAATGAGTGAATGAATCAATGAGTAGAATATAGCTGTGTCATTATCATGATTATAACTTTTTTATGCTACTAAGCCCTTGATGGTGGGAGGAAATGTGTGTTCCCGGATGGCTAAGGCCCAGATGATCTACTCAGAAACTGATTGAGAGGAAGCAAAGAATAATCAGGTACGGCATCTTTTGTGGGCTAATGTCATCACACATGCTAAGCCATGTAGCTGCTGCAGGTGAAGAAATGTAGGCATAGGCTACATAGGCAGTAAGTGTAGAGAGCAGAGGTATTTACTCAGGTTTCTGGTTCCAATGCTTTTTCCATGCAAACAAAGGACCAAGTAGAGTTCTAAGTATTCTGTTATTGACCTTATTTTGCAAATTGGGCACAGAAAGTTTTGGTAATTGGCATAAAGTTGTTTAGCTAAAAAGTAGAAGTTAGCTCCAAAATCCATGCTCCTAATCACTGGAATATAACGACGTCTTCCAGATCAGATGAAGAAGAGTCTTCTTATGACTCCCTTTTGTGAGAGCTCTGAAATCACAACTAGCTGCCGAACAGTCATCAACAGGAAGACACTGGAACTCACCAAAAAAGATACACCACATCCAGACACAAAGGAGAAACCTCAGTGAGCCGGTAACAGGAGTGCAATCACAATAAAATCAAATCCCATGACCACTGGGCGGGTGACTCACAAACTGGAGAACAATTATACTGCAGAAGTCCACCCACTGGAGTGAAGGTTCTGAGCCCCACGTTAGGCTTCCCAATCTGGGGGTCCAGCAACAGGAGGAGGAATTCCCAGAGAATCAGACTTTGAAGGCAAGTGGGATTTGATTGCAGGACTTCAACAGGACTGGGGGAAACAGAGACTCCACTCTTGGAGGGCACACACAAAGTAGTGTGTGCATCGGGACCCAGGGGAAGGAGCAGTGACCCCAGGGGAGACTGAACCAGACCTACCTGCTAGTGTTGGAGGGTCTCCTGCAGAGGCAGGGGGTGGCTGCGGCTCACTGCGGGGACCAGGACACTGACACCAGAAGTTCTGGGGAGTACTCCTTGGTGTGAGCCCTCCTGGAGTCCCCTATTAGCCCCACCAAAGAGCCTGTAGGCACCAGTGATGGGTTGCCTCAGGCCAAACAACCAACAGGGAGGGAACTCAGCCTCACCCATCAGCAGAGAAGCGGATTGAAGTTTTAGTGAGTTCTGCCAAACAGAGCAACACCTAGCTCTACCCACCACCAGTCCCTCCCACCAGGAAGCCTCCACAAGCCTCTTAGGTAGCCTCATCCACCAGAGGGCAGATAGCAGAAGCAAGAAGAACTACAATCCTGCAGCCTGTGGAACTCCCAAAACAATTAAGAAAATAGTAATAGGAACATACATATTGATAATTACATTAAATGTGAATGGATTAAATGCTCCAACCAAAGGCCACAGGCTCGCTGAATGGATATAAAAACAAGACCAATCTATATGCTGTCTACAAGAGACCCACTTCAGACCTAGGGACACATACAGACTGAAAGTGAGAGGATGGAAAAAGATATTCCATGCAAATGGAAATCAGAAGAAAGCTGGAGTAGCAGTACTCATATCAGGTAAAATAGACTTTAAAATAAAGAATGTTGCAAGAGACAAGGAAGGACACTACATAATGATCAAGGGATCAATCCAAGAAGATATAATAATTATAAATATATATGAACCCAACATAGGAGCACCTCAATACATAAGGCAAATGCTAACAGCTATAATAGAATATCGACAGTAACACAATAATAGTGGGGGACTTTAACACCTCACTTCTACAAATGGGCAGATCAACCAGACAGAAAATTATTAACAAAACATAAGCTTTAAATGACAAAATAGAGCAGATAGATTTACTTATATTTATAGGACATTCCATCCGAAAACAGCAGATTACACTTTCTTCTCAACTACACATGGAACTCTCTCCAGGATAGATCACATTTTGGGTCACAAATCAAGCCTCAGTAAATTTAAGAAAATTGAAATCATATCAAGCATCTTTTCCTACCACAACACTGTGAGATTAGAAATCACTTACAGGGAGAAAACCTTAAAAAACACAAACACATGGAGGCTAAACAATATGTTACTAAATAGCCAAGAGATCACTGAAGAAATCAAAGAGGAAATCAAAAATACCTAGAGACAGATGACAACGAATACATGACAATCCAAAACCTATGGGATGCAGCAAAAGCAGTTCTAAGAGGGAAGTTTATAGCAATACAATCTACCTCAAGAAACAAGAAAAATCTCAAACAACCTAACCTTACACCTAAAGGAACTAGAGAAAGAAGAACAAACAAAACCGAGAGTCAGTAGAAGGAAAGAAATGATAAAGATCAGAGCAGAAATAAATGAATTAGAAACAAAGATCGATCAAACTAAAAGCTGGTTCTTTGAGAAGATAAACAAAATTGATAAACCTTTAGCCAGACTCATCAAGAAAAAGAGGGAGAGGACTCAAATCAATAAAGTTAGAAATGAAAAAGGAGAAGTTACAACTGACACTGCAGAAATACAAAGCATCATAAGAGACTACTACAAGCAACTCTATGCCAATAAAATGGAGAACCTGGAAGAAATGGACAA